>NW_028295487.1:0-516515 GCF_964341445.2 Mesoplodon mirus
GCTCATGGTGACACTGACCACAGTGAGAGTGCTCACTGTGATAGAGCTCACGGTAATAGTGCTCATGGTGACAGTGCAAAGGGTGACAATACCCATGGTGACAGTACTCATGTTGAAAATACCCATGGTGGCAGTTCTCATGGTGACAGTGCTCATAATAGCAGTGCCCAAGGTGGCAGTCCTCGTGGTGACAGTGCTAATGGTGACAGTGCTCTTGGTGGCAGTTCCCATGGGGACAGTACCGATGGTGACCCTGTGCATTGTTACAGTGCCCATGGTAACCGTGCTCACGGTGGTAGTGCACATCGTGACAGTGCCCATGGTGGCAGTTCACCTGGTGACAGTGCTAAATCGTGACAGTGCACATGCTGACAGTGCTCACGGTGATAGTGCCCATGGTGACAGTGCCCACGGTGATAATGGGCATTATTACAGTGTTCATCGTGACAGAGCCCAAGGTGGCAGTGGCCATGGTGACAGTGCCCTCAATGACAGTGCCCATGGTAACAGTGCCGACAGTGACAGTGCCCATGGTGACACTTCTCACAGTGAATGTGCCCATGGGGACAGTTACCATGATGAGATTTCTCACGGTGATAGTGCCCGTTGTGACAGTGCTCACACTGACAATGCCCATGGTGCCACTGCCCATAGAGACATTCCGCACGGTCACTTTTCTCACGGTGAAAGTACCTATGGTGACACTGCACCTGGTGGCAGTGCAAAATGGTGACAGTGCCCATGGTGACATTGCTCATAGTAACTTTGCTTACAGTGATAGTCCTTACGGTGACAGTGTGCACAGTGACACTGAACACAGTTGCAGTGTTCATGTTGACAGTGTTCACGGTGATACTTTCCATGGTGATAGTGCCCATGGTGACACTGCACATGGTGGCAGTGAAAAATGGTGACAGTGCCCCTGTTGTCAGTTCTCATGGTGACCGTGCACATGGTGACAACCCGTGCAGACTGTACTCATGGTGACAGTACTCACGGTGACAGTTCTCATGTTTGCAGTATCCATGGTGACAGTGCTCACAGTGATAGTGCCCATGGTGAGAGTGCCCATGATGACAGGGCCCATGGTGCCATTGCCTATGGTGACAGTGCTCATGGTAACAGTGCCCAAGGTGACAGTGACCATGGTGAGAGTGCTCACACTGATGGTGCCCATGGTGACAGTGCTCATGGTGTCTGTCTACATTGTGCCAGTACCCATGGCAACAGTGCTCATGGTGACAGGGACCACAGTGAGAGAGCTCACGGTGAGAGTGCTCACGGTAATAGTGCTCATGGTGACAGTGCAAATGGTGACAATACCATGGTGACAGTACTCATGTTGAAAATACCCATGGTGGCAGTTCTCATAGCGACAGATCTCATGGTGACATTGCTCATAATAGCAGTGCCCAGGTGCCAGTGCTCGTGGTGACGGTGCTAATGGTGACAGTGCTCTTGGTGGCAGTTCCCATCGGGACAATACTGATGGTGACACTGTGCATTGTTACAGTGCCCATGGTAACCGTGTTCACGGTGATAGTGCACATCGTGACAGTGCCCATGGTGGTAGTTCACCTGGTGACAGTGCTAAATAGTGACAGTGCACATGCTGACAGTGCTCACGGTGATAGTGCCCATGGTGACAGTGCACACGGTCATAATGGGCATTGTTACAGAGTTCATGGTGACAGCACACGGTGGCAGTGGCCATGGAGACAGTGCCCACAATGACAGTGCCCATGGTGACAGTGCCGACAGTGACAGTGCCCATGGTGACACTTCTCATGGTGACAGTGCCCATGGGGACAGTTAGCATGGTGAGATTTCTAACGGTGATAGTGCCCGTTGTGCCAGTGCTCACAGTAACAATGCCCATGGGGCCAGTGCCCATAGAGTCATTCCGCACGGTCACATTTCTCACGGTGAAAGTGCCTATGGTGATATTAACCATGGTGACACTGCACATGGTGGCAGAGCAAAATGGTGACAGTGCACATGGTGACATTGCTCATGGTGACTTTGCTTACGGTGATAGTCCTTACAGTGACAGTACGCATGGTGACACTGCACACAGTGACAGTGTTCATGGTGAAAGTGTTCATGGTGATAGTTCCCATGGTGAGATTGTCCTGGTAACAGTGCCCATAGTCACAATTCTCATGGTGTAGTGCTCACAGTGACAGTGCCCATGGTGTCATGCCCATGGTGACAGTGCTCATGGTGACAGTGCTCATGTTGGCAGAGCCATAAATAAGAGTGCTCATTGTGGCAGTGCTCATGGTGTCCGTGCTCATGGTGACAGTGCCCATGATTACAGTGTTTATGGTGATAGATGTCACGGTGTCAGTGCCCACGCGGAGAGTGCCAAGGCTGACAAAGCCCAGGGTGATACTTCCCATTGTGACAGTGCCCACGGTGACAGTGCCCATGGTGACAGCACCCAGTGTGACAAGGCGCATGGTGACAGTGCTCACGGTGACAGTGCCCATGGTGACAGTGCCAATAGTGACAGTGCTCATGGTGAAACTGCCCACAGAGACATCGCCCATGGTGATAGTGTTCATGGTGACAACCCCACGGTGACAGTGCCAATGTTGATAGTCCCAGTGGTGACAGGTCTTACATTGAATGTGACCATGGTGTCTGTGCTCATGGTGACAGTGCTCAAGGTTATAGTCTCCATGTTGACAGTGCCGATGGTGACAATTCTCATGGTGACAGGGCCTATGGTGAAAATTCTCATAGTGACAGTGTTCACGGTGACAGTGCCCATGGTGCTATTACCCATGGTGACAGTTCTCATAGTGAAACTGCCCATGTTGACACTGCCCATGGTGGCAGTGCAAAATGGTGACAGTGCCCATGGTGATATTGCTCATGGTGACATTGCTTATGGTGATAGTGTGTATGGTGAAACTGCACACAGTGACATTGCTCATGGTGACAGTGTTCATGGCGTTAGTTCCTATGGTGAATGTGACCATGGGGACAGTGCCCATAGTCACAATTCTCATGGTGTAGTGCTCACGGTGACAGTGCCCATGGTGACAATACACAGGGTGACAGTATTCATGGTGACATTGCTCATGGTGAGAGTGCCCATGTTCACAACTGTCACGGTGATAGTTCCCATGGTGACAATACCCAGGGTAACAGAGCTGATGGTAAAAGTGTTCACGGTGACAGTGCCCATGGTGACAGTACCTAAGGTGACAATTCCCATGGTGAGACTGCTCATAGACAGTGCCCATGGTGACAATACCCAGCGTGTCCTGTCCATGGTGACAGTGATCATGGTGACACATCTCATGAGGACAGTGCCATAAGTGACAGTGCTCATGGTGACAGTGCCCATGGTGACAGTGCCTATGGTGATAGATATCATGGTGGCTGTGCCCAGGGAGACATTGCCCACGCTGACAAGACCCATGGTGATACTTCCCATTGTGACAGTGCCATCGGTGGCAGAGCCCATGGTGACAGTGCCCAAGATCACAGAGCCCATGGTGAGAGTGCTAACGGTGACTGTGCCCATGGTGACAGCACCCAGTGTGAAAATGCCCATTGTGACAGTGCTCACGGTGACCATGCCAATGGTGATAGTGCCAATAGTGAGAGTGCTCACGGTGACACTGCCCATGGACACACTGCCCATTGTGATAGTGCCCATCATGACAACCCCTCGGAGGCAGTGCCAATGGTGAGAGTCCCCGTGGTGACAGTTCTCATGGTGAAAGTGATCCTTTTGAAATTGCTCATGGTGACAGTGCTCATGGTGACAGTGCTCAAGGTGATAGTCTCCATGTTGACAGTGTGCATGGTGACTGTTCTCACGGTGACAGTGCCTATGGTGATTATGCTCTTAGTGACAGTGCTCATGGTGACAGTGCCCATGGTGACAGTGACCACGGTGACTGTTCTCACCGTGGTAGTGCCCATGGTGACAGTGTTCATGATGACAGTCCGCATTAAGGCTGTGCCCGTGGTGACATTGCTAATGGTGATAATTCTCACGGTGATAGTACGCACGTTGAAAATGACAAAGGTGACAACACCCAGGTGATAATAATCATGGTGAAAGTGCCCATGGTGGCAGTTCTCATACTGACAGTTCTTGTGACAGTGCTCATGGTGGCAGTGCTCGTGGTGACAGTGCTCTTGGTGACAGTGCTCATGGTGGCAGTGCCCATGGTGAGACTACCGATGGTGACCCTGCCCATGGTGACAGTGCACATGGTCATGGTGCCTCTGGTGGCAGTGCAATATAGTGAGAATGCCCATGATGATATTGCTCATGGTGATAGTGCCCATGGTGAGAGTGCCCATGGTTCCAGTGCTCATGGTGACAGTGCCCATTGTGACAGTGCCCTTGGTGACAGTGCACACCATGAGAGTGCCCATGGTGTCTGTGCCCATGGTGACAGTTCTTATCATGAGAGTGTTCACGGTAGCAGTGTTCATGGTAATAGTGCTCACGGAGGCATTGCCCACAATGAGAGTGCCCACGGTGAGAATACTGACTGTGACAGTGCCCATGATGACTTTTCTCTCTGTGACAGTGCCCTTGGGGACAGTTAGCACGGTGAGATTTCTCACAGTGATAGTGCACATTGTTTCAGTGCTCATAGTGACAAGACCCTAGGCGCCAGTGCCCATCATGGCATTGCTCACGGTGATATTTCTCACGGTGACAGTGCCCATGGTGATATTACCCATGGTGACAGTACTCAGTGATCAAGTGCTCATGGTGACATGGCATAAGGTGATAATGCTCACGGTGGCAGTGCAAAATGGTGACAGTGCCCATGGGGACATTGCTTAATGTGATATTCCTTGTGGTGACATTGTGCATGGAGACATTGCCCACCATGACAGTGCTCTTGTTGACAGTGCTCATGGTGATAGTGCCAATGTTGGAAGTGCCCATCGTGAAAGTGTCCATGGTGACAGTTCTTATGATGAGAGTGGTCAGAGTGGCAGTGCTCATGGTGAAAGTGCCCATGGTGACAGAGCCCACGGTGACAGTGTCCATAGTTATAGTGTCCATGGTGACAGTACTAACAGTGAAATTGTCCATGGGGACACTGCCCATGGTGAAAGTGCCCATGGTCACAACACTCACGGTGATAGTGCTCACAGTGAGAGTGGCCATGGTGACAGTGACCACGGTGACAGTTCTAATGGTGATACTGCCAGTGATGACAGTGCTCTGGTGACAGTCCACATTGTACCAGTGCCCAAGGTGACAGTGCTCATGGTGACAGTGCCCAAAGTCACAATACCCATGGTGACAGTGCCCAGGCTGACAGTTCTCAAGGTGATAGTGCCCATGGTGACAGTGCTCATGGTGATACAGAGAATGGGGACAGTGCTTATGGTGACAGTGGTCATGGTTGCAGTACCCATGGTGATAGTGCTGAAACTGACAGTGCCCTTGGGGATAGTGCCCATGGTGAGTGTGCTCGTGTTAATTGTGTCCATGGTGGCAGTTCCCATTGTGAAAGTGCTCATGATGACAGTGCCCATGTGGGTAGTTCCTATGGTGACAGTGCTCATGGTGATAGTGACCATGTTAAGAGTGCACATGGTGGCTGTGCCCTTGGTGACAGTGCCCATGATGACAGTATTCATGGTGACAGTGCTCACGGTGATAATGCCCATGGTGGCAGTGCACATGGTGGTAGTGCACATGGTGGCAGTGAAAAATGGGGACAGTTCCCATGCTGACAGTTCTCATTGTGACAATGCACACGGTCACAACCGATGCTGACACTGCTCATGGTAGCTGTACCCTTGGTGACAGTGCTCAGAGTGATAGTGCCCATGGTGGCAGTGCCCATGGTGACACTGCCCATGGTGACAATGCCCATGATGACAGTGCCCATGGAGTCAGTGCCCACGGAGCCATTGCCTATGGTAACAGTGCTCACAGTGACAGTACCCATGGTAACAGTGACCATGGTGAGAGTGCTCATGGTGATAGTGTCTATGGTGACAGATCACACTGTGACAGTCCGCATTGTGCCAGTACCAATAGTGACAGTGCCCATGGTGACATTGACCATGGTGAGAGTGATCACGGTGCTAGTGCTCACAGTAATAGTGCTCATGGTGACAGTGCCGACAGTGAAGGTGCTCACGGTGACAGTGCCTCTGGTGATAGTGCCCATGGTGAGAGTCCGCCCATTGATAGTGCCCATGGTGGCAGTTCCCATTGTGAAAATGTTCATGATGACATTGCCCATGTTGGTAGTCCCCATGGTGACAGTGCTCACGGTGATAGTGACCTTGGTAACTGTGCACATGGTGGCCGTGCCCTTGGTGACAGTGCCAATGATGACAGTACTCATGGTGACAGTTCTCACGGTGATAGTGCCCATGGTGATATTGCACATGGTGGCAGTGAAAAATGGTGACAGTGCCCATGTTGACAGTTCTCATGGTGACAGTGCACACGGTGACAACCCATGCAGACAGTACTCACGGTGACAGTTCTCATGGTTGCAGTACCCATGGTGACAGTGCTCACAGTGATACTGCCCATGGTGGCAGTGCCCATGGTGACAGTGCCCATGGTGACACTGCCCATGATGACAGTGCCCATGGTGAAAGTTCCCACGGCGCCATTGCCTATGGTGACACTGCTCATGGTAACAGTGCCCATGGTGACAGTGACCATGGTGAGAGTGCTCACACTGATAGTGCCCATGGTGACAGGGCTCATGGTGCCAGTCCGCATTGTGCCAGTACCCATGGCGACAGTGCTCATGGTGACACTGACCACAGTGAGAGTGCTCACTGTGATAGAGCTCACGGTAATAGTGCTCATGGTGACAGTGCAAAGGGTGACAATACCCATGGTGACAGTACTCATGTTGAAAATACCCATGGTGGCAGTTCTCATGGTGACAGTGCTCATAATAGCAGTGCCCAAGGTGGCAGTCCTCGTGGTGACAGTGCTAATGGTGACAGTGCTCTTGGTGGCAGTTCCCATGGGGACAGTACCGATGGTGACCCTGTGCATTGTTACAGTGCCCATGGTAACCGTGCTCACGGTGGTAGTGCACATCGTGACAGTGCCCATGGTGGCAGTTCACCTGGTGACAGTGCTAAATCGTGACAGTGCACATGCTGACAGTGCTCACGGTGATAGTGCCCATGGTGACAGTGCCCACGGTGATAATGGGCATTATTACAGTGTTCATCGTGACAGAGCCCAAGGTGGCAGTGGCCATGGTGACAGTGCCCTCAATGACAGTGCCCATGGTAACAGTGCCGACAGTGACAGTGCCCATGGTGACACTTCTCACAGTGAATGTGCCCATGGGGACAGTTACCATGATGAGATTTCTCACGGTGATAGTGCCCGTTGTGACAGTGCTCACACTGACAATGCCCATGGTGCCACTGCCCATAGAGACATTCCGCACGGTCACTTTTCTCACGGTGAAAGTACCTATGGTGACACTGCACCTGGTGGCAGTGCAAAATGGTGACAGTGCCCATGGTGACATTGCTCATAGTAACTTTGCTTACAGTGATAGTCCTTACGGTGACAGTGTGCACAGTGACACTGAACACAGTTGCAGTGTTCATGTTGACAGTGTTCACGGTGATACTTTCCATGGTGATAGTGCCCATGGTGACACTGCACATGGTGGCAGTGAAAAATGGTGACAGTGCCCCTGTTGTCAGTTCTCATGGTGACCGTGCACATGGTGACAACCCGTGCAGACTGTACTCATGGTGACAGTACTCACGGTGACAGTTCTCATGTTTGCAGTATCCATGGTGACAGTGCTCACAGTGATAGTGCCCATGGTGAGAGTGCCCATGATGACAGGGCCCATGGTGCCATTGCCTATGGTGACAGTGCTCATGGTAACAGTGCCCAAGGTGACAGTGACCATGGTGAGAGTGCTCACACTGATGGTGCCCATGGTGACAGTGCTCATGGTGTCTGTCTACATTGTGCCAGTACCCATGGCAACAGTGCTCATGGTGACAGGGACCACAGTGAGAGAGCTCACGGTGAGAGTGCTCACGGTAATAGTGCTCATGGTGACAGTGCAAATGGTGACAATACCATGGTGACAGTACTCATGTTGAAAATACCCATGGTGGCAGTTCTCATAGCGACAGATCTCATGGTGACATTGCTCATAATAGCAGTGCCCAGGTGCCAGTGCTCGTGGTGACGGTGCTAATGGTGACAGTGCTCTTGGTGGCAGTTCCCATCGGGACAATACTGATGGTGACACTGTGCATTGTTACAGTGAACATGGTAACCGTGTTCACGGTGATAGTGCACATCGTGACAGTGCCCATGGTGGTAGTTCACCTGGTGACAGTGCTAAATAGTGACAGTGCACATGCTGACAGTGCTCACGGTGATAGTGCCCATGGTGACAGTGCACACGGTCATAATGGGCATTGTTACAGAGTTCATGGTGACAGCACACGGTGGCAGTGGCCATGGAGACAGTGCCCACAATGACAGTGCCCATGGTGACAGTGCCGACAGTGACAGTGCCCATGGTGACACTTCTCATGGTGACAGTGCCCATGGGGACAGTTAGCATGGTGAGATTTCTAACGGTGATAGTGCCCGTTGTGCCAGTGCTCACAGTAACAATGCCCATGGGGCCAGTGCCCATAGAGTCATTCCGCACGGTCACATTTCTCACGGTGAAAGTGCCTATGGTGATATTAACCATGGTGACACTGCACATGGTGGCAGAGCAAAATGGTGACAGTGCCCATGGTGACATTGCTCATGGTGACTTTGCTTACGGTGATAGTCCTTACAGTGACAGTACGCATGGTGACACTGCACACAGTGACAGTGTTCATGGTGAAAGTGTTCATGGTGATAGTTCCCATGGTGAGATTGTCCTGGTAACAGTGCCCATAGTCACAATTCTCATGGTGTAGTGCTCACAGTGACAGTGCCCATGGTGTCATGCCCATGGTGACAGTGCTCATGGTGACAGTGCTCATGTTGGCAGAGCCATAAATAAGAGTGCTCATTGTGGCAGTGCTCATGGTGTCCGTGCTCATGGTGACAGTGCCCATGATTACAGTGTTTATGGTGATAGATGTCACGGTGTCAGTGCACACGCGGAGAGTGCCAAGGCTGACAAAGCCCAGGGTGATACTTCCCATTGTGACAGTGCCCACGGTGACAGTGCCCATGGTGACAGCACCCAGTGTGACAAGGCGCATGGTGACAGTGCTCACGGTGACAGTGCCCATGGTGACAGTGCCGATGGTGAGAGTGCCAATAGTGACAGTGCTCATGGTGAAACTGCCCACAGAGACATCGCCCATGGTGATAGTGTTCATGGTGACAACCCCACGGTGACAGTGCCAATGTTGATAGTCCCAGTGGTGACAGGTCTTACATTGAATGTGACCATGGTGTCTGTGCTCATGGTGACAGTGCTCAAGGTTATAGTCTCCATGTTGACAGTGCCGATGGTGACAATTCTCATGGTGACAGGGCCTATGGTGAAAATTCTCATAGTGACAGTGTTCACGGTGACAGTGCCCATGGTGCTATTACCCATGGTGACAGTTCTCATAGTGAAACTGCCCATGTTGACACTGCCCATGGTGGCAGTGCAAAATGGTGACAGTGCCCATGGTGATATTGCTCATGGTGACATTGCTTATGGTGATAGTGTGTATGGTGAAACTGCACACAGTGACATTGCTCATGGTGACAGTGTTCATGGCGTTAGTTCCTATGGTGAATGTGACCATGGGGACAGTGCCCATAGTCACAATTCTCATGGTGTAGTGCTCACGGTGACAGTGCCCATGGTGACAATACACAGGGTGACAGTATTCATGGTGACATTGCTCATGGTGAGAGTGCCCATGTTCACAACTGTCACGGTGATAGTTCCCATGGTGACAATACCCAGGGTAACAGAGCTGATGGTAAAAGTGTTCACGGTGACAGTGCCCATGGTGACAGTACCTAAGGTGACAATTCCCATGGTGAGACTGCTCATAGACAGTGCCCATGGTGACAATACCCAGCGTGTCCTGTCCATGGTGACAGTGATCATGGTGACACATCTCATGAGGACAGTGCCATAAGTGACAGTGCTCATTGTGGCAGTGCTCATGGTGACAGTGCCCATGGTGACAGTGCCTATGGTGATAGATATCATGGTGGCTGTGCCCAGGGAGACATTGCCCACGCTGACAAGACCCATGGTGATACTTCCCATTGTGACAGTGCCATCGGTGGCAGAGCCCATGGTGACAGTGCCCAAGATCACAGAGCCCATGGTGAGAGTGCTAATGGTGACTGTGCCCATGGTGACAGCACCCAGTGTGAAAATGCCCATTGTGACAGTGCTCACGGTGACCATGCCAATGGTGATAGTGCCAATAGTGAGAGTGCTCACGGTGACACTGCCCATGGACACACTGCCCATTGTGATAGTGCCCATCATGACAACCCCTCGGAGGCAGTGCCAATGGTGAGAGTCCCCGTGGTGACAGTTCTCATGGTGAAAGTGATCCTTTTGAAATTGCTCATGGTGACAGTGCTCATGGTGACAGTGCTCAAGGTGATAGTCTCCATGTTGACAGTGTGCATGGTGACTGTTCTCACGGTGACAGTGCCTATGGTGATTATGCTCTTAGTGACAGTGCTCATGGTGACAGTGCCCATGGTGACAGTGACCACGGTGACTGTTCTCACCGTGGTAGTGCCCATGGTGACAGTGTTCATGATGACAGTCCGCATTAAGGCTGTGCCCGTGGTGACATTGCTAATGGTGATAATTCTCACGGTGATAGTACGCACGTTGAAAATGACAAAGGTGACAACACCCAGGTGATAATAATCATGGTGAAAGTGCCCATGGTGGCAGTTCTCATACTGACAGTTCTTGTGACAGTGCTCATGGTGGCAGTGCTCGTGGTGACAGTGCTCTTGGTGACAGTGCTCATGGTGGCAGTGCCCATGGTGAGACTACCGATGGTGACCCTGCCCATGGTGACAGTGCACATGGTCATGGTGCCTCTGGTGGCAGTGCAATATAGTGAGAATGCCCATGATGATATTGCTCATGGTGATAGTGCCCATGGTGAGAGTGCCCATGGTTCCAGTGCTCATGGTGACAGTGCCCATTGTGACAGTGCCCTTGGTGACAGTGCACACCATGAGAGTGCCCATGGTGTCTGTGCCCATGGTGACAGTTCTTATCATGAGAGTGTTCACGGTAGCAGTGTTCATGGTAATAGTGCTCACGGAGGCATTGCCCACAATGAGAGTGCCCACGGTGAGAATACTGACTGTGACAGTGCCCATGATGACTTTTCTCTCTGTGACAGTGCCCTTGGGGACAGTTAGCACGGTGAGATTTCTCACAGTGATAGTGCACATTGTTTCAGTGCTCATAGTGACAAGACCCTAGGCGCCAGTGCCCATCATGGCATTGCTCACGGTGATATTTCTCACGGTGACAGTGCCCATGGTGATATTACCCATGGTGACAGTACTCAGTGATCAAGTGCTCATGGTGACATGGCATAAGGTGATAATGCTCACGGTGGCAGTGCAAAATGGTGACAGTGCCCATGGGGACATTGCTTAATGTGATAGTCCTTGTGGTGACATTGTGCATGGTGACATTGCCCACCATGACAGTGCTCTTGTTGACAGTGCTCATGGTGATAGTGCCAATGTTGGAAGTGCCCATCGTGAAAGTGTCCATGGTGACAGTTCTTATGATGAGAGTGGTCAGAGTGGCAGTGCTCATGGTGAAAGTGCCCATGGTGACAGAGCCCACGGTGACAGTGTCCATAGATATAGTGTCCATGGTGACAGTACTAACAGTGAAATTGTCCATGGGGACACTGCCCATGGTGAAAGTGCCCATGGTCACAACACTCACGGTGATAGTGCTCACAGTGAGAGTGGCCATGGTGACAGTGACCACGGTGACAGTTCTAATGGTGATACTGCCAGTGATGACAGTGCTCTGGTGACAGTCCACATTGTACCAGTGCCCAAGGTGACAGTGCTCATGGTGACAGTGCCCAAAGTCACAATACCCATGGTGACAGTGCCCAGGCTGACAGTTCTCAAGGTGATAGTGCCCATGGTGACAGTGCTCATGGTGATACAGAGAATGGGGACAGTGCTTATGGTGACAGTGGTCATGGTTGCAGTACCCATGGTGATAGTGCTGAAACTGACAGTGCCCTTGGGGATAGTGCCCATGGTGAGTGTGCTCGTGTTAATTGTGTCCATGGTGGCAGTTCCCATTGTGAAAGTGCTCATGATGACAGTGCCCATGTGGGTAGTTCCTATGGTGACAGTGCTCATGGTGATAGTGACCATGTTAAGAGTGCACATGGTGGCTGTGCCCTTGGTGACAGTGCCCATGATGACAGTATTCATGGTGACAGTGCTCACGGTGATAATGCCCATGGTGGCAGTGCACATGGTGGTAGTGCACATGGTGGCAGTGAAAAATGGGGACAGTTCCCATGCTGACAGTTCTCATTGTGACAATGCACACGGTCACAACCGATGCTGACACTGCTCATGGTAGCTGTACCCTTGGTGACAGTGCTCAGAGTGATAGTGCCCATGGTGGCAGTGCCCATGGTGACACTGCCCATGGTGACAATGCCCATGATGACAGTGCCCATGGAGTCAGTGCCCACGGAGCCATTGCCTATGGTAACAGTGCTCACAGTGACAGTACCCATGGTAACAGTGACCATGGTGAGAGTGCTCATGGTGATAGTGTCTATGGTGACAGATCACACTGTGACAGTCCGCATTGTGCCAGTACCAATAGTGACAGTGCCCATGGTGACATTGACCATGGTGAGAGTGATCACGGTGCTAGTGCTCACAGTAATAGTGCTCATGGTGACAGTGCCGACAGTGAAGGTGCTCACGGTGACAGTGCCTCTGGTGATAGTGCCCATGGTGAGAGTCCGCCCATTGATAGTGCCCATGGTGGCAGTTCCCATTGTGAAAATGTTCATGATGACATTGCCCATGTTGGTAGTCCCCATGGTGACAGTGCTCACGGTGATAGTGACCTTGGTAACTGTGCACATGGTGGCCGTGCCCTTGGTGACAGTGCCAATGATGACAGTACTCATGGTGACAGTTCTCACGGTGATAGTGCCCATGGTGATATTGCACATGGTGGCAGTGAAAAATGGTGACAGTGCCCATGTTGACAGTTCTCATGGTGACAGTGCACACGGTGACAACCCATGCAGACAGTACTCACGGTGACAGTTCTCATGGTTGCAGTACCCATGGTGACAGTGCTCACAGTGATACTGCCCATGGTGGCAGTGCCCATGGTGACAGTGCCCATGGTGACACTGCCCATGATGACAGTGCCCATGGTGAAAGTTCCCACGGCGCCATTGCCTATGGTGACACTGCTCATGGTAACAGTGCCCATGGTGACAGTGACCATGGTGAGAGTGCTCACACTGATAGTGCCCATGGTGACAGGGCTCATGGTGCCAGTCCGCATTGTGCCAGTACCCATGGCGACAGTGCTCATGGTGACACTGACCACAGTGAGAGTGCTCACTGTGATAGAGCTCACGGTAATAGTGCTCATGGTGACAGTGCAAAGGGTGACAATACCCATGGTGACAGTACTCATGTTGAAAATACCCATGGTGGCAGTTCTCATGGTGACAGTGCTCATAATAGCAGTGCCCAAGGTGGCAGTCCTCGTGGTGACAGTGCTAATGGTGACAGTGCTCTTGGTGGCAGTTCCCATGGGGACAGTACCGATGGTGACCCTGTGCATTGTTACAGTGCCCATGGTAACCGTGCTCACGGTGGTAGTGCACATCGTGACAGTGCCCATGGTGGCAGTTCACCTGGTGACAGTGCTAAATCGTGACAGTGCACATGCTGACAGTGCTCACGGTGATAGTGCCCATGGTGACAGTGCCCACGGTGATAATGGGCATTATTACAGTGTTCATCGTGACAGAGCCCAAGGTGGCAGTGGCCATGGTGACAGTGCCCTCAATGACAGTGCCCATGGTAACAGTGCCGACAGTGACAGTGCCCATGGTGACACTTCTCACAGTGAATGTGCCCATGGGGACAGTTACCATGATGAGATTTCTCACGGTGATAGTGCCCGTTGTGACAGTGCTCACACTGACAATGCCCATGGTGCCACTGCCCATAGAGACATTCCGCACGGTCACTTTTCTCACGGTGAAAGTACCTATGGTGACACTGCACCTGGTGGCAGTGCAAAATGGTGACAGTGCCCATGGTGACATTGCTCATAGTAACTTTGCTTACAGTGATAGTCCTTACGGTGACAGTGTGCACAGTGACACTGAACACAGTTGCAGTGTTCATGTTGACAGTGTTCACGGTGATACTTTCCATGGTGATAGTGCCCATGGTGACACTGCACATGGTGGCAGTGAAAAATGGTGACAGTGCCCCTGTTGTCAGTTCTCATGGTGACCGTGCACATGGTGACAACCCGTGCAGACTGTACTCATGGTGACAGTACTCACGGTGACAGTTCTCATGTTTGCAGTATCCATGGTGACAGTGCTCACAGTGATAGTGCCCATGGTGAGAGTGCCCATGATGACAGGGCCCATGGTGCCATTGCCTATGGTGACAGTGCTCATGGTAACAGTGCCCAAGGTGACAGTGACCATGGTGAGAGTGCTCACACTGATGGTGCCCATGGTGACAGTGCTCATGGTGTCTGTCTACATTGTGCCAGTACCCATGGCAACAGTGCTCATGGTGACAGGGACCACAGTGAGAGAGCTCACGGTGAGAGTGCTCACGGTAATAGTGCTCATGGTGACAGTGCAAATGGTGACAATACCATGGTGACAGTACTCATGTTGAAAATACCCATGGTGGCAGTTCTCATAGCGACAGATCTCATGGTGACATTGCTCATAATAGCAGTGCCCAGGTGCCAGTGCTCGTGGTGACGGTGCTAATGGTGACAGTGCTCTTGGTGGCAGTTCCCATCGGGACAATACTGATGGTGACACTGTGCATTGTTACAGTGCCCATGGTAACCGTGTTCACGGTGATAGTGCACATCGTGACAGTGCCCATGGTGGTAGTTCACCTGGTGACAGTGCTAAATAGTGACAGTGCACATGCTGACAGTGCTCACGGTGATAGTGCCCATGGTGACAGTGCACACGGTCATAATGGGCATTGTTACAGAGTTCATGGTGACAGCACACGGTGGCAGTGGCCATGGAGACAGTGCCCACAATGACAGTGCCCATGGTGACAGTGCCGACAGTGACAGTGCCCATGGTGACACTTCTCATGGTGACAGTGCCCATGGGGACAGTTAGCATGGTGAGATTTCTAACGGTGATAGTGCCCGTTGTGCCAGTGCTCACAGTAACAATGCCCATGGGGCCAGTGCCCATAGAGTCATTCCGCACGGTCACATTTCTCACGGTGAAAGTGCCTATGGTGATATTAACCATGGTGACACTGCACATGGTGGCAGAGCAAAATGGTGACAGTGCACATGGTGACATTGCTCATGGTGACTTTGCTTACGGTGATAGTCCTTACAGTGACAGTACGCATGGTGACACTGCACACAGTGACAGTGTTCATGGTGAAAGTGTTCATGGTGATAGTTCCCATGGTGAGATTGTCCTGGTAACAGTGCCCATAGTCACAATTCTCATGGTGTAGTGCTCACAGTGACAGTGCCCATGGTGTCATGCCCATGGTGACAGTGCTCATGGTGACAGTGCTCATGTTGGCAGAGCCATAAATAAGAGTGCTCATTGTGGCAGTGCTCATGGTGTCCGTGCTCATGGTGACAGTGCCCATGATTACAGTGTTTATGGTGATAGATGTCACGGTGTCAGTGCCCACGCGGAGAGTGCCAAGGCTGACAAAGCCCAGGGTGATACTTCCCATTGTGACAGTGCCCACGGTGACAGTGCCCATGGTGACAGCACCCAGTGTGACAAGGCGCATGGTGACAGTGCTCACGGTGACAGTGCCCATGGTGACAGTGCCAATAGTGACAGTGCTCATGGTGAAACTGCCCACAGAGACATCGCCCATGGTGATAGTGTTCATGGTGACAACCCCACGGTGACAGTGCCAATGTTGATAGTCCCAGTGGTGACAGGTCTTACATTGAATGTGACCATGGTGTCTGTGCTCATGGTGACAGTGCTCAAGGTTATAGTCTCCATGTTGACAGTGCCGATGGTGACAATTCTCATGGTGACAGGGCCTATGGTGAAAATTCTCATAGTGACAGTGTTCACGGTGACAGTGCCCATGGTGCTATTACCCATGGTGACAGTTCTCATAGTGAAACTGCCCATGTTGACACTGCCCATGGTGGCAGTGCAAAATGGTGACAGTGCCCATGGTGATATTGCTCATGGTGACATTGCTTATGGTGATAGTGTGTATGGTGAAACTGCACACAGTGACATTGCTCATGGTGACAGTGTTCATGGCGTTAGTTCCTATGGTGAATGTGACCATGGGGACAGTGCCCATAGTCACAATTCTCATGGTGTAGTGCTCACGGTGACAGTGCCCATGGTGACAATACACAGGGTGACAGTATTCATGGTGACATTGCTCATGGTGAGAGTGCCCATGTTCACAACTGTCACGGTGATAGTTCCCATGGTGACAATACCCAGGGTAACAGAGCTGATGGTAAAAGTGTTCACGGTGACAGTGCCCATGGTGACAGTACCTAAGGTGACAATTCCCATGGTGAGACTGCTCATAGACAGTGCCCATGGTGACAATACCCAGCGTGTCCTGTCCATGGTGACAGTGATCATGGTGACACATCTCATGAGGACAGTGCCATAAGTGACAGTGCTCATTGTGGCAGTGCTCATGGTGACAGTGCCCATGGTGACAGTGCCTATGGTGATAGATATCATGGTGGCTGTGCCCAGGGAGACATTGCCCACGCTGACAAGACCCATGGTGATACTTCCCATTGTGACAGTGCCATCGGTGGCAGAGCCCATGGTGACAGTGCCCAAGATCACAGAGCCCATGGTGAGAGTGCTAATGGTGACTGTGCCCATGGTGACAGCACCCAGTGTGAAAATGCCCATTGTGACAGTGCTCACGGTGACCATGCCAATGGTGATAGTGCCAATAGTGAGAGTGCTCACGGTGACACTGCCCATGGACACACTGCCCATTGTGATAGTGCCCATCATGACAACCCCTCGGAGGCAGTGCCAATGGTGAGAGTCCCCGTGGTGACAGTTCTCATGGTGAAAGTGATCCTTTTGAAATTGCTCATGGTGACAGTGCTCATGGTGACAGTGCTCAAGGTGATAGTCTCCATGTTGACAGTGTGCATGGTGACTGTTCTCACGGTGACAGTGCCTATGGTGATTATGCTCTTAGTGACAGTGCTCATGGTGACAGTACCCATGGTGACAGTGACCACGGTGACTGTTCTCACCGTGGTAGTGCCCATGGTGACAGTGTTCATGATGACAGTCCGCATTAAGGCTGTGCCCGTGGTGACATTGCTAATGGTGATAATTCTCACGGTGATAGTACGCACGTTGAAAATGACAAAGGTGACAACACCCAGGTGATAATAATCATGGTGAAAGTGCCCATGGTGGCAGTTCTCATACTGACAGTTCTTGTGACAGTGCTCATGGTGGCAGTGCTCGTGGTGACAGTGCTCTTGGTGACAGTGCTCATGGTGGCAGTGCCCATGGTGAGACTACCGATGGTGACCCTGCCCATGGTGACAGTGCACATGGTCATGGTGCCTCTGGTGGCAGTGCAATATAGTGAGAATGCCCATGATGATATTGCTCATGGTGATAGTGCCCATGGTGAGAGTGCCCATGGTTCCAGTGCTCATGGTGACAGTGCCCATTGTGACAGTGCCCTTGGTGACAGTGCACACCATGAGAGTGCCCATGGTGTCTGTGCCCATGGTGACAGTTCTTATCATGAGAGTGTTCACGGTAGCAGTGTTCATGGTAATAGTGCTCACGGAGGCATTGCCCACAATGAGAGTGCCCACGGTGAGAATACTGACTGTGACAGTGCCCATGATGACTTTTCTCTCTGTGACAGTGCCCTTGGGGACAGTTAGCACGGTGAGATTTCTCACAGTGATAGTGCACATTGTTTCAGTGCTCATAGTGACAAGACCCTAGGCGCCAGTGCCCATCATGGCATTGCTCACGGTGATATTTCTCACGGTGACAGTGCCCATGGTGATATTACCCATGGTGACAGTACTCAGTGATCAAGTGCTCATGGTGACATGGCATAAGGTGATAATGCTCACGGTGGCAGTGCAAAATGGTGACAGTGCCCATGGGGACATTGCTTAATGTGATAGTCCTTGTGGTGACATTGTGCATGGTGACATTGCCCACCATGACAGTGCTCTTGTTGACAGTGCTCATGGTGATAGTGCCAATGTTGGAAGTGCCCATCGTGAAAGTGTCCATGGTGACAGTTCTTATGATGAGAGTGGTCAGAGTGGCAGTGCTCATGGTGAAAGTGCCCATGGTGACAGAGCCCACGGTGACAGTGTCCATAGATATAGTGTCCATGGTGACAGTACTAACAGTGAAATTGTCCATGGGGACACTGCCCATGGTGAAAGTGCCCATGGTCACAACACTCACGGTGATAGTGCTCACAGTGAGAGTGGCCATGGTGACAGTGACCACGGTGACAGTTCTAATGGTGATACTGCCAGTGATGACAGTGCTCTGGTGACAGTCCACATTGTACCAGTGCCCAAGGTGACAGTGCTCATGGTGACAGTGCCCAAAGTCACAATACCCATGGTGACAGTGCCCAGGCTGACAGTTCTCAAGGTGATAGTGCCCATGGTGACAGTGCTCATGGTGATACAGAGAATGGGGACAGTGCTTATGGTGACAGTGGTCATGGTTGCAGTACCCATGGTGATAGTGCTGAAACTGACAGTGCCCTTGGGGATAGTGCCCATGGTGAGTGTGCTCGTGTTAATTGTGTCCATGGTGGCAGTTCCCATTGTGAAAGTGCTCATGATGACAGTGCCCATGTGGGTAGTTCCTATGGTGACAGTGCTCATGGTGATAGTGACCATGTTAAGAGTGCACATGGTGGCTGTGCCCTTGGTGACAGTGCCCATGATGACAGTATTCATGGTGACAGTGCTCACGGTGATAATGCCCATGGTGGCAGTGCACATGGTGGTAGTGCACATGGTGGCAGTGAAAAATGGGGACAGTTCCCATGCTGACAGTTCTCATTGTGACAATGCACACGGTCACAACCGATGCTGACACTGCTCATGGTAGCTGTACCCTTGGTGACAGTGCTCAGAGTGATAGTGCCCATGGTGGCAGTGCCCATGGTGACACTGCCCATGGTGACAATGCCCATGATGACAGTGCCCATGGAGTCAGTGCCCACGGAGCCATTGCCTATGGTAACAGTGCTCACAGTGACAGTACCCATGGTAACAGTGACCATGGTGAGAGTGCTCATGGTGATAGTGTCTATGGTGACAGATCACACTGTGACAGTCCGCATTGTGCCAGTACCAATAGTGACAGTGCCCATGGTGACATTGACCATGGTGAGAGTGATCACGGTGCTAGTGCTCACAGTAATAGTGCTCATGGTGACAGTGCCGACAGTGAAGGTGCTCACGGTGACAGTGCCTCTGGTGATAGTGCCCATGGTGAGAGTCCGCCCATTGATAGTGCCCATGGTGGCAGTTCCCATTGTGAAAATGTTCATGATGACATTGCCCATGTTGGTAGTCCCCATGGTGACAGTGCTCACGGTGATAGTGACCTTGGTAACTGTGCACATGGTGGCCGTGCCCTTGGTGACAGTGCCAATGATGACAGTACTCATGGTGACAGTTCTCACGGTGATAGTGCCCATGGTGATATTGCACATGGTGGCAGTGAAAAATGGTGACAGTGCCCATGTTGACAGTTCTCATGGTGACAGTGCACACGGTGACAACCCATGCAGACAGTACTCACGGTGACAGTTCTCATGGTTGCAGTACCCATGGTGACAGTGCTCACAGTGATACTGCCCATGGTGGCAGTGCCCATGGTGACAGTGCCCATGGTGACACTGCCCATGATGACAGTGCCCATGGTGAAAGTTCCCACGGCGCCATTGCCTATGGTGACACTGCTCATGGTAACAGTGCCCATGGTGACAGTGACCATGGTGAGAGTGCTCACACTGATAGTGCCCATGGTGACAGGGCTCATGGTGCCAGTCCGCATTGTGCCAGTACCCATGGCGACAGTGCTCATGGTGACACTGACCACAGTGAGAGTGCTCACTGTGATAGAGCTCACGGTAATAGTGCTCATGGTGACAGTGCAAAGGGTGACAATACCCATGGTGACAGTACTCATGTTGAAAATACCCATGGTGGCAGTTCTCATGGTGACAGTGCTCATAATAGCAGTGCCCAAGGTGGCAGTCCTCGTGGTGACAGTGCTAATGGTGACAGTGCTCTTGGTGGCAGTTCCCATGGGGACAGTACCGATGGTGACCCTGTGCATTGTTACAGTGCCCATGGTAACCGTGCTCACGGTGGTAGTGCACATCGTGACAGTGCCCATGGTGGCAGTTCACCTGGTGACAGTGCTAAATCGTGACAGTGCACATGCTGACAGTGCTCACGGTGATAGTGCCCATGGTGACAGTGCCCACGGTGATAATGGGCATTATTACAGTGTTCATCGTGACAGAGCCCAAGGTGGCAGTGGCCATGGTGACAGTGCCCTCAATGACAGTGCCCATGGTAACAGTGCCGACAGTGACAGTGCCCATGGTGACACTTCTCACAGTGAATGTGCCCATGGGGACAGTTACCATGATGAGATTTCTCACGGTGATAGTGCCCGTTGTGACAGTGCTCACACTGACAATGCCCATGGTGCCACTGCCCATAGAGACATTCCGCACGGTCACTTTTCTCACGGTGAAAGTACCTATGGTGACACTGCACCTGGTGGCAGTGCAAAATGGTGACAGTGCCCATGGTGACATTGCTCATAGTAACTTTGCTTACAGTGATAGTCCTTACGGTGACAGTGTGCACAGTGACACTGAACACAGTTGCAGTGTTCATGTTGACAGTGTTCACGGTGATACTTTCCATGGTGATAGTGCCCATGGTGACACTGCACATGGTGGCAGTGAAAAATGGTGACAGTGCCCCTGTTGTCAGTTCTCATGGTGACCGTGCACATGGTGACAACCCGTGCAGACTGTACTCATGGTGACAGTACTCACGGTGACAGTTCTCATGTTTGCAGTATCCATGGTGACAGTGCTCACAGTGATAGTGCCCATGGTGAGAGTGCCCATGATGACAGGGCCCATGGTGCCATTGCCTATGGTGACAGTGCTCATGGTAACAGTGCCCAAGGTGACAGTGACCATGGTGAGAGTGCTCACACTGATGGTGCCCATGGTGACAGTGCTCATGGTGTCTGTCTACATTGTGCCAGTACCCATGGCAACAGTGCTCATGGTGACAGGGACCACAGTGAGAGAGCTCACGGTGAGAGTGCTCACGGTAATAGTGCTCATGGTGACAGTGCAAATGGTGACAATACCATGGTGACAGTACTCATGTTGAAAATACCCATGGTGGCAGTTCTCATAGCGACAGATCTCATGGTGACATTGCTCATAATAGCAGTGCCCAGGTGCCAGTGCTCGTGGTGACGGTGCTAATGGTGACAGTGCTCTTGGTGGCAGTTCCCATCGGGACAATACTGATGGTGACACTGTGCATTGTTACAGTGCCCATGGTAACCGTGTTCACGGTGATAGTGCACATCGTGACAGTGCCCATGGTGGTAGTTCACCTGGTGACAGTGCTAAATAGTGACAGTGCACATGCTGACAGTGCTCACGGTGATAGTGCCCATGGTGACAGTGCACACGGTCATAATGGGCATTGTTACAGAGTTCATGGTGACAGCACACGGTGGCAGTGGCCATGGAGACAGTGCCCACAATGACAGTGCCCATGGTGACAGTGCCGACAGTGACAGTGCCCATGGTGACACTTCTCATGGTGACAGTGCCCATGGGGACAGTTAGCATGGTGAGATTTCTAACGGTGATAGTGCCCGTTGTGCCAGTGCTCACAGTAACAATGCCCATGGGGCCAGTGCCCATAGAGTCATTCCGCACGGTCACATTTCTCACGGTGAAAGTGCCTATGGTGATATTAACCATGGTGACACTGCACATGGTGGCAGAGCAAAATGGTGACAGTGCACATGGTGACATTGCTCATGGTGACTTTGCTTACGGTGATAGTCCTTACAGTGACAGTACGCATGGTGACACTGCACACAGTGACAGTGTTCATGGTGAAAGTGTTCATGGTGATAGTTCCCATGGTGAGATTGTCCTGGTAACAGTGCCCATAGTCACAATTCTCATGGTGTAGTGCTCACAGTGACAGTGCCCATGGTGTCATGCCCATGGTGACAGTGCTCATGGTGACAGTGCTCATGTTGGCAGAGCCATAAATAAGAGTGCTCATTGTGGCAGTGCTCATGGTGTCCGTGCTCATGGTGACAGTGCCCATGATTACAGTGTTTATGGTGATAGATGTCACGGTGTCAGTGCCCACGCGGAGAGTGCCAAGGCTGACAAAGCCCAGGGTGATACTTCCCATTGTGACAGTGCCCACGGTGACAGTGCCCATGGTGACAGCACCCAGTGTGACAAGGCGCATGGTGACAGTGCTCACGGTGACAGTGCCCATGGTGACAGTGCCAATAGTGACAGTGCTCATGGTGAAACTGCCCACAGAGACATCGCCCATGGTGATAGTGTTCATGGTGACAACCCCACGGTGACAGTGCCAATGTTGATAGTCCCAGTGGTGACAGGTCTTACATTGAATGTGACCATGGTGTCTGTGCTCATGGTGACAGTGCTCAAGGTTATAGTCTCCATGTTGACAGTGCCGATGGTGACAATTCTCACGGTGACAGGGCCTATGGTGAAAATTCTCATAGTGACAGTGTTCACGGTGACAGTGCCCATGGTGCTATTACCCATGGTGACAGTTCTCATAGTGAAACTGCCCATGTTGACACTGCCCATGGTGGCAGTGCAAAATGGTGACAGTGCCCATGGTGATATTGCTCATGGTGACATTGCTTATGGTGATAGTG
Organism: Mesoplodon mirus; assembly: GCF_964341445.2. Classification (NCBI taxonomy): domain Eukaryota; kingdom Metazoa; phylum Chordata; class Mammalia; order Artiodactyla; family Ziphiidae; genus Mesoplodon; species Mesoplodon mirus. The sequence goes on from NW_028295487.1 coordinate 23,251, forward strand.
TGTATGGTGAAACTGCACACAGTGACATTGCTCATGGTGACAGTGTTCATGGCGTTAGTTCCTATGGTGAATGTGACCATGGGGACAGTGCCCATAGTCACAATTCTCATGGGGTAGTGCTCACGGTGACAGTGCCCATGGTGACAATACACAGGGTGACAGTATTCATGGTGACATTGCTCATGGTGAGAGTGCCCATGTTCACAACTGTCACGGTGATAGTTCCCATGGTGACAATACCCAGGGTAACAGAGCTGATGGTAAAAGTGTTCACGGTGACAGTGCCCATGGTGACAGTACCTAAGGTGACAATTCCCATGGTGAGACTGCTCATAGACAGTGCCCATGGTGACAATACCCAGCGTGTCCTGTCCATGGTGACAGTGATCATGGTGACACATCTCATGAGGACAGTGCCATAAGTGACAGTGCTCATTGTGGCAGTGCTCATGGTGACAGTGCCCATGGTGACAGTGCCTATGGTGATAGATATCATGGTGGCTGTGCCCAGGGAGACATTGCCCACGCTGACAAGACCCATGGTGATACTTCCCATTGTGACAGTGCCATCGGTGGCAGAGCCCATGGTGACAGTGCCCAAGATCACAGAGCCCATGGTGAGAGTGCTAACGGTGACTGTGCCCATGGTGACAGCACCCAGTGTGAAAATGCCCATTGTGACAGTGCTCACGGTGACCATGCCAATGGTGATAGTGCCAATAGTGAGAGTGCTCACGGTGACACTGCCCATGGACACACTGCCCATTGTGATAGTGCCCATCATGACAACCCCTCGGAGGCAGTGCCAATGGTGAGAGTCCCCGTGGTGACAGTTCTCATGGTGAAAGTGATCCTTTTGAAATTGCTCATGGTGACAGTGCTCATGGTGACAGTGCTCAAGGTGATAGTCTCCATGTTGACAGTGTGCATGGTGACTGTTCTCACGGTGACAGTGCCTATGGTGATTATGCTCTTAGTGACAGTGCTCATGGTGACAGTGCCCATGGTGACAGTGACCACGGTGACTGTTCTCACCGTGGTAGTGCCCATGGTGACAGTGTTCATGACAGTCCGCATTAAGGCTGTGCCCGTGGTGACATTGCTAATGGTGATAATTCTCACGGTGATAGTACGCACGTTGAAAATGACAAAGGTGACAACACCCAGGTGATAATAATCATGGTGAAAGTGCCCATGGTGGCAGTTCTCATACTGACAGTTCTTGTGACAGTGCTCATGGTGGCAGTGCTCGTGGTGACAGTGCTCTTGGTGACAGTGCTCATGGTGGCAGTGCCCATGGTGAGACTACCGATGGTGACCCTGCCCATGGTGACAGTGCACATGGTCATGGTGCCTCTGGTGGCAGTGCAATATAGTGAGAATGCCCATGATGATATTGCTCATGGTGATAGTGCCCATGGTGAGAGTGCCCATGGTTCCAGTGCTCATGGTGACAGTGCCCTTGGTGACAGTGCACACCATGAGAGTGCCCATGGTGTCTGTGCCCATGGTGACAGTTCTTATCATGAGAGTGTTCACGGTAGCAGTGTTCATGGTAATAGTGCTCACGGAGGCATTGCCCACAATGAGAGTGCCCACGGTGAGAATACTGACTGTGACAGTGCCCATGATGACTTTTCTCTCTGTGACAGTGCCCTTGGGGACAGTTAGCACGGTGAGATTTCTCACAGTGATAGTGCACATTGTTTCAGTGCTCATAGTGACAAGACCCTAGGCGCCAGTGCCCATCATGGCATTGCTCACGGTGATATTTCTCACGGTGACAGTGCCCATGGTGATATTACCCATGGTGACAGTACTCAGTGATCAAGTGCTCATGGTGACATGGCATAAGGTGATAATGCTCACGGTGGCAGTGCAAAATGGTGACAGTGCCCATGGGGACATTGCTTAATGTGATAGTCCTTGTGGTGACATTGTGCATGGTGACATTGCCCACCATGATAGTGCTCTTGTTGACAGTGCTCATGGTGATAGTGCCAATGTTGGAAGTGCCCATCGTGAAAGTGTCCATGGTGACAGTTCTTATGATGAGAGTGGTCAGAGTGGCAGTGCTCATGGTGAAAGTGCCCATGGTGACAGAGCCCACGGTGACAGTGTCCATAGATATAGTGTCCATGGTGACAGTACTAACAGTGAAATTGTCCATGGGGACACTGCCCATGGTGAACGTGCCCATGGTCACAACACTCACGGTGATAGTGCTCACGGTGAGAGTGGCCATGGTGACAGTGACCACGGTGACAGTTCTAATGGTGATACTGCCCATGATGACAGTGCTCTGGTGACAGTCCACATTGTACCAGTGCCCAAGGTGACAGTGCTCATGGTGACAGTGCCCAAAGTCACAATACCCATGGTGACAGTGCCCAGGCTGACAGTTCTCAAGGTGATAGTGCCCATGGTGACAGTGCACATGGTGATACAGAGAATGGGGACAGTGCTTATGGTGACAGTGGTCATGGTTGCAGTACCCATGGTGATAGTGCTGAAACTGACAGTGCCCTTGGGGATAGTGCCCATGGTGAGTGTGCTCGTGTTAATTGTGTCCATGGTGGCAGTTCCCATTGTGAAAGTGCTCATGATGACAGTGCCCATGTGGGTAGTTCCCATGGTGACAGTGCTCATGGTGATAGTGACCATGTTAACAGTGCACATGGTGGCTGTGCCCTTGGTGACAGTGCCCATGATGACAGTATTCATGGTGACAGTGCTCACGGTGATAATGCCCATGGTGGCAGTGCACATGGTGGTAGTGCACATGGTGGCAGTGAAAAATGGGGACAGTTCCCATGCTGACAGTTCTCATTGTGACAATGCACACGGTCACAACCGATGCTGACACTGCTCATGGTAGCTGTACCCTTGGTGACAGTGCTCAGAGTGATAGTGCCCATGGTGGCAGTGCCCATGGTGACACTGCCCATGGTGACAATGCCCATGATGACAGTGCCCATGGAGTCAGTGCCCACGGAGCCATTGCCTATGGTAACAGTGCTCACAGTGACAGTACCCATGGTAACAGTGACCATGGTGAGAGTGCTCATGGTGATAGTGTCTATGGTGACAGATCACACTGTGACAGTCCGCATTGTGCCAGTACCAATAGTGACAGTGCCCATGGTGACATTGACCATGGTGAGAGTGATCACGGTGCTAGTGCTCACAGTAATAGTGCTCATGGTGACAGTGCCGACAGTGAAGGTGCTCACGGTGACAGTGCCTCTGGTGATAGTGCCCATGGTGAGAGTCCGCCCATTGATAGTGCCCATGGTGGCAGTTCCCATTGTGAAAATGTTCATGATGACATTGCCCATGTTGGTAGTCCCCATGGTGACAGTGCTCACGGTGATAGTGACCTTGGTAACTGTGCACATGGTGGCCGTGCCCTTGGTGACAGTGCCAATGATGACAGTACTCATGGTGACAGTTCTCACGGTGATAGTGCCCATGGTGATATTGCACATGGTGGCAGTGAAAAATGGTGACAGTGCCCATGTTGACAGTTCTCATGGTGACAGTGCACACGGTGACAACCCATGCAGACAGTACTCACGGTGACAGTTCTCATGGTTGCAGTACCCATGGTGACAGTGCTCACAGTGATACTGCCCATGGTGGCAGTGCCCATGGTGACAGTGCCCATGGTGACACTGCCCATGATGACAGTGCCCATGGTGAAAGTTCCCACGGCGCCATTGCCTATGGTGACACTGCTCATGGTAACAGTGCCCATGGTGACAGTGACCATGGTGAGAGTGCTCACACTGATAGTGCCCATGGTGACAGGGCTCATGGTGCCAGTCCGCATTGTGCCAGTACCCATGGCGACAGTGCTCATGGTGACACTGACCACAGTGAGAGTGCTCACTGTGATAGAGCTCACGGTAATAGTGCTCATGGTGACAGTGCAAAGGGTGACAATACCCATGGTGACAGTACTCATGTTGAAAATACCCATGGTGGCAGTTCTCATGGTGACAGTGCTCATAATAGCAGTGCCCAAGGTGGCAGTCCTCGTGGTGACAGTGCTAATGGTGACAGTGCTCTTGGTGGCAGTTCCCATGGGAAAGTACCGATGGTGACCCTGTGCATTGTTACAGTGCCCATGGTAACCGTGCTCACGGTGGTAGTGCACATCGTGACAGTGCCCATGGTGGCAGTTCACCTGGTGACAGTGCTAAATCGTGACAGTGCACATGCTGACAGTGCTCACGGTGATAGTGCCCATGGTGACAGTGCCCACGGTGATAATGGGCATTATTACAGTGTTCATCGTGACAGAGCCCAAGGTGGCAGTGGCCATGGTGACAGTGCCCACAATGACAGTGCCCATGGTAACAGTGCCGACAGTGACAGTGCCCATGGTGACACTTCTCACAGTGAATGTGCCCATGGGGACAGTTACCATGATGAGATTTCTCACGGTGATAGTGCCCGTTGTGACAGTGCTCACAGTGACAATGCCCATGGTGCCACTGCCCATAGAGACATTCCGCACGGTCACTTTTCTCACGGTGAAAGTACCTATGGTGACACTGCACCTGGTGGCAGTGCAAAATGGTGACAGTGCCCATGGTGACATTGCTCATAGTAACTTTGCTTACAGTGATAGTCCTTACGGTGACAGTGTGCACGGTGACACTGCACACAGTTGCAGTGTTCATGTTGACAGTGTTCACGGTGATACTTTCCATGGTGATAGTGCCCATGGTGACACTGCACATGGTGGCAGTGAAAAATGGTGACAGTGCCCCTGTTGTCAGTTCTCATGGTGACCGTGCACATGGTGACAACCCGTGCAGACTGTACTCATGGTGACAGTACTCACGGTGACAGTTCTCATGTTTGCAGTATCCATGGTGACAGTGCTCACAGTGATAGTGCCCATGGTGAGAGTGCCCATGATGACAGGGCCCATGGTGCCATTGCCTATGGTGACAGTGCTCATGGTAACAGTGCCCAAGGTGACAGTGACCATGGTGAGAGTGCTCACACTGATGGTGCCCATGGTGACAGTGCTCATGGTGTCTGTCTACATTGTGCCAGTACCCATGGCAACAGTGCTCATGGTGACAGGGACCACAGTGAGAGAGCTCACGGTGAGAGTGCTCACGGTAATAGTGCTCATGGTGACAGTGCAAATGGTGACAATACCATGGTGACAGTACTCATGTTGAAAATACCCATGGTGGCAGTTCTCATAGCGACAGATCTCATGGTGACATTGCTCATAATAGCAGTGCCCAGGTGCCAGTGCTCGTGGTGACGGTGCTAATGGTGACAGTGCTCTTGGTGGCAGTTCCCATCGGGACAATACTGATGGTGACACTGTGCATTGTTACAGTGCCCATGGTAACCGTGTTCACGGTGATAGTGCACATCGTGACAGTGCCCATGGTGGTAGTTCACCTGGTGACAGTGCTAAATAGTGACAGTGCACATGCTGACAGTGCTCACGGTGATAGTGCCCATGGTGACAGTGCACACGGTCATAATGGGCATTGTTACAGAGTTCATGGTGACAGCACACGGTGGCAGTGGCCATGGAGACAGTGCCCACAATGACAGTGCCCATGGTGACAGTGCCGACAGTGACAGTGCCCATGGTGACACTTCTCATGGTGACAGTGCCCATGGGGACAGTTAGCATGGTGAGATTTCTAACGGTGATAGTGCCCGTTGTGCCAGTGCTCACAGTAACAATGCCCATGGGGCCAGTGCCCATAGAGTCATTCCGCACGGTCACATTTCTCACGGTGAAAGTGCCTATGGTGATATTAACCATGGTGACTCTGCACATGGTGGCAGAGCAAAATGGTGACAGTGCCCATGCCATGGTGACATTGCTCATGGTGACTTTGCTTACGGTGATAGTCCTTACAGTGACAGTACGCATGGTGACACTGCACACAGTGACAGTGTTCATGGTGAAAGTGTTCATGGTGATAGTTCCCATGGTGAGATTGTCCTGGTAACAGTGCCCATAGTCACAATTCTCATGGTGTAGTGCTCACAGTGACAGTGCCCATGGTGTCATGCCCATGGTGACAGTGCTCATGGTGACAGTGCTCATGTTGGCAGAGCCATAAATAAGAGTGCTCATTGTGGCAGTGCTCATGGTGTCCGTGCTCATGGTGACAGTGCCCATGATTACAGTGTTTATGGTGATAGATGTCACGGTGTCAGTGCCCACGCGGAGAGTGCCAAGGCTGACAAAGCCCAGGGTGATACTTCCCATTGTGACAGTGCCCACGGTGACAGTGCCCATGGTGACAGCACCCAGTGTGACAAGGCGCATGGTGACAGTGCTCACGGTGACAGTGCCCATGGTGACAGTGCGAATAGTGACAGTGCTCATGGTGAAACTGCCCACAGAGACATCGCCCATGGTGATAGTGTTCATGGTGACAACCCCACGGTGACAGTGCCAATGTTGATAGTCCCAGTGGTGACAGGTCTTACATTGAATGTGACCATGGTGTCTGTGCTCATGGTGACAGTGCTCAAGGTTATAGTCTCCATGTTGACAGTGCCGATGGTGACAATTCTCACGGTGACAGGGCCTATGGTGAAAATTCTCATAGTGACAGTGTTCACGGTGACAGTGCCCATGGTGCTATTACCCATGGTGACAGTTCTCATAGTGAAACTGCCCATGTTGACACTGCCCATGGTGGCAGTGCAAAATGGTGACAGTGCCCATGGTGATATTGCTCATGGTGACATTGCTTATGGTGATAGTGTGTATGGTGAAACTGCACACAGTGACATTGCTCATGGTGACAGTGTTCATGGCGTTAGTTCCTATGGTGAATGTGACCATGGGGACAGTGCCCATAGTCACAATTCTCATGGGGTAGTGCTCACGGTGACAGTGCCCATGGTGACAATACACAGGGTGACAGTATTCATGGTGACATTGCTCATGGTGAGAGTGCCCATGTTCACAACTGTCACGGTGATAGTTCCCATGGTGACAATACCCAGGGTAACAGAGCTGATGGTAAAAGTGTTCACGGTGACAGTGCCCATGGTGACAGTACCTAAGGTGACAATTCCCATGGTGAGACTGCTCATAGACAGTGCCCATGGTGACAATACCCAGCGTGTCCTGTCCATGGTGACAGTGATCATGGTGACACATCTCATGAGGACAGTGCCATAAGTGGCAGTGCTCATGGTGACAGTGCCCATGGTGACAGTGCCTATGGTGATAGATATCATGGTGGCTGTGCCCAGGGAGACATTGCCCACGCTGACAAGACCCATGGTGATACTTCCCATTGTGACAGTGCCATCGGTGGCAGAGCCCATGGTGACAGTGCCCAAGATCACAGAGCCCATGGTGAGAGTGCTAACGGTGACTGTGCCCATGGTGACAGCACCCAGTGTGAAAATGCCCATTGTGACAGTGCTCACGGTGACCATGCCAATGGTGATAGTGCCAATAGTGAGAGTGCTCACGGTGACACTGCCCATGGACACACTGCCCATTGTGATAGTGCCCATCATGACAACCCCTCGGAGGCAGTGCCAATGGTGAGAGTCCCCGTGGTGACAGTTCTCATGGTGAAAGTGATCCTTTTGAAATTGCTCATGGTGACAGTGCTCATGGTGACAGTGCTCAAGGTGATAGTCTCCATGTTGACAGTGTGCATGGTGACTGTTCTCACGGTGACAGTGCCTATGGTGATTATGCTCTTAGTGACAGTGCTCATGGTGACAGTGCCCATGGTGACAGTGACCACGGTGACTGTTCTCACCGTGGTAGTGCCCATGGTGACAGTGTTCATGACAGTCCGCATTAAGGCTGTGCCCGTGGTGACATTGCTAATGGTGATAATTCTCACGGTGATAGTACGCACGTTGAAAATGACAAAGGTGACAACACCCAGGTGATAATAATCATGGTGAAAGTGCCCATGGTGGCAGTTCTCATACTGACAGTTCTTGTGACAGTGCTCATGGTGGCAGTGCTCGTGGTGACAGTGCTCTTGGTGACAGTGCTCATGGTGGCAGTGCCCATGGTGAGACTACCGATGGTGACCCTGCCCATGGTGACAGTGCACATGGTCATGGTGCCTCTGGTGGCAGTGCAATATAGTGAGAATGCCCATGATGATATTGCTCATGGTGATAGTGCCCATGGTGAGAGTGCCCATGGTTCCAGTGCTCATGGTGACAGTGCCCATTGTGACAGTGCCCTTGGTGACTGTGCACACCATGAGAGTGCCCATGGTGTCTGTGCCCATGGTGACAGTTCTTATCATGAGAGTGTTCACGGTAGCAGTGTTCATGGTAATAGTGCTCAAGGAGGCATTGCCCACAATGAGAGTGCCCACGGTGAGAATACTGACTGTGACAGTGCCCATGATGACTTTTCTCTCTGTGACAGTGCCCTTGGGGACAGTTAGCACGGTGAGATTTCTCACAGTGATAGTGCACATTGTTTCAGTGCTCATAGTGACAAGACCCTAGGCGCCAGTGCCCATCATGGCATTGCTCACGGTGATATTTCTCACGGTGACAGTGCCCATGGTGATATTACCCATGGTGACAGTACTCAGTGATCAAGTGCTCATGGTGACATGGCATAAGGTGATAATGCTCACGGTGGCAGTGCAAAATGGTGACAGTGCCCATGGGGACATTGCTTAATGTGATAGTCCTTGTGGTGACATTGTGCATGGTGACATTGCCCACCATGACAGTGCTCTTGTTGACAGTGCTCATGGTGATAGTGCCAATGTTGGAAGTGCCCATCGTGAAAGTGTCCATGGTGACAGTTCTTATGATGAGAGTGGTCAGAGTGGCAGTGCTCATGGTGAAAGTGCCCATGGTGACAGAGCCCACGGTGACAGTGTCCATAGTTATAGTGTCCATGGTGACAGTACTAACAGTGAAATTGTCCATGGGGACACTGCCCATGGTGAAAGTGCCCATGGTCACAACACTCACGGTGATAGTGCTCACAGTGAGAGTGGCCATGGTGACAGTGACCACGGTGACAGTTCTAATGGTGATACTGCCAGTGATGACAGTGCTCTGGTGACAGTCCACATTGTACCAGTGCCCAAGGTGACAGTGCTCATGGTGACAGTGCCCAAAGTCACAATACCCATGGTGACAGTGCCCAGGCTGACAGTTCTCAAGGTGATAGTGCCCATGGTGACAGTGCCCATGGTGATACAGAGAATGGGGACAGTGCTTATGGTGACAGTGGTCATGGTTGCAGTACCCATGGTGATAGTGCTGAAACTGACAGTGCCCTTGGGGATAGTGCCCATGGTGAGTGTGCTCGTGTTAATTGTGTCCATGGTGGCAGTTCCCATTGTGAAAGTGCTCATGATGACAGTGCCCATGTGGGTAGTTCCCATGGTGACAGTGCTCATGGTGATAGTGACCATGTTAAGAGTGCACATGGTGGCTGTGCCCTTGGTGACAGTGCCCATGATGACAGTATTCATGGTGACAGTGCTCACGGTGATAATGCCCATGGTGGCAGTGCCCATGGTGGTAGTGCACATGGTGGCAGTGAAAAATGGGGACAGTTCCCATGCTGACAGTTCTCATTGTGACAATGCACACGGTCACAACCGATGCTGACACTGCTCATGGTAGCTGTACCCTTGGTGACAGTGCTCAGAGTGATAGTGCCCATGGTGGCAGTGTCCATGGTGACACTGCCCATGGTGACAATGCCCATGATGACAGTGCCCATGGAGTCAGTGCCCACGGAGTCATTGCCTATGGTAACAGTGCTCACAGTGACAGTACCCATGGTAACAGTGACCATGGTGAGAGTGCTCATGGTGATAGTGTCTATGGTGACAGATCACACTGTGACAGTCCGCATTGTGCCAGTACCAATAGTGACAGTGCCCATGGTGATAGTGTCTATGGTGACAGATCACACTGTGACAGTCCGCATTGTGCCAGTACCAATAGTGACAGTGCCCATGGTGACATTGACCATGGTGAGAGTGATCACGGTGCTAGTGCTCACAGTAATAGTGCTCATGGTGACAGTGCCGACAGTGAAGGTGCTCACGGTGACAGTGCCTCTGGTGATAGTGCCCATGGTGAGAGTCCGCCCATTGATAGTGCCCATGGTGGCAGTTCCCATTGTGAAAATGCTCATGATGACATTGCCCATGTTGGTAGTCCCCATGGTGACAGTGCTCACGGTGATAGTGACCTTGGTAACTGTGCACATGGTGGCTGTGCTCTTGGTGACAGTGCCAATGATGACAGTACTCATGGTGACAGTTCTCACGGTGATAGTGCCCATGGTGATATTGCACATGGTGGCAGTGAAAAATGGTGACAGTGCCCATGTTGACAGTTCTCATGGTGACAGTGCACACGGTGACAACCCATGCAGACAGTACTCACGGTGACAGTTCTCATGGTTGCAGTACCCATGGTGACAGTGCTCACAGTGATACTGCCCATGGTGGCAGTGCCCATGGTGACACTGCCCATGATGACAGTGCCCATGGTGAAAGTTCCCACGGCGCCATTGCCTATGGTGACAGTGCTCATGGTAACAGTGCCCATGGTGACAGTGACCATGGTGAGAGTGCTCACACTGATAGTGCCCATGGTGACAGGGCTCATGGTGCCAGTCCGCATTGTGCCAGTACCCATGGCGACAGTGCTCATGGTGACACTGACCACAGTGAGAGTGCTCACTGTGATAGAGCTCACGGTAATAGTGCTCATGGTGACAGTGCAAATGGTGACAATACCCATGGTGACAGTACTCATGTTGAAAATACCCATGGTGGCAGTTCTCATGGTGACAGTGCTCATAATAGCAGTGCCCAAGGTGGCAGTCCTCGTGGTGACAGTGCTAATGGTGACAGTGCTCTTGGTGGCAGTTCCCATGGGGACAGTACCGATGGTGACCCTGTGCATTGTTACAGTGCCCATGGTAACCGTGCTCACGGTGGTAGTGCACATCGTGACAGTGCCCATGGTGGCAGTTCACCTGGTGACAGTGCTAAATCGTGACAGTGCACATGCTGACAGTGCTCACGGTGATAGTGCCCATGGTGACAGTGCCCACGGTGATAATGGGTATTATTACAGTGTTCATCTTGACAGAGCCCAAGGTGGCAGTGGCCATGGTGACAGTGCCCACAATGACAGTGCCCATGGTAACAGTGCCGACAGTGACAGTGCCCATGGTGACACTTCTCACAGTGAATGTGCCCATGGGGACAGTTACCATGATGAGATTTCTCACGGTGATAGTGCCCGTTGTGACAGTGCTCACACTGACAATGCCCATGGTGCCACTGCCCATAGAGACATTCCGCACGGTCACTTTTCTCACGGTGAAAGTACCTATGGTGACACTGCACCTGGTGGCAGTGCAAAATGGTGACAGTGCCCATGGTGACATTGCTCATAGTGACTTTGCTTACAGTGATAGTCCTTACGGTGACAGTGTGCATGGTGACACTGCACACAGTTGCAGTGTTCATGGTGACAGTGTTCACGGTGATACTTTCCATGGTGATAGTGCCCATGGTGACACTGCACATGGTGGCAGTGAAAAATGGTGACAGTGCCCCTGTTGTCAGTTCTCATGGTGACCGTGCACATGGTGACAACCCGTGCAGACTGTACTCATGGTGACAGTACTCACGGTGACAGTTCTCATGTTTGCAGTATCCATGGTGACAGTGCTCACAGTGATAGTGCCCATGGTGAGAGTGCCCATGATGACAGGGCCCATGGTGCCATTGCCTATGGTGACAGTGCTCATGGTAACAGTGCCCAAGGTGACAGTGACCATGGTGAGAGTGCTCACACTGATGGTGCCCATGGTGACAGTGCTCATGGTGTCTGTCTACATTGTGCCAGTACCCATGGCAACAGTGCTCATGGTGACAGGGACCACAGTGAGAGAGCTCACGGTGAGAGTGCTCACGGTAATAGTGCTCATGGTGACAGTGCAAATGGTGACAATACCATGGTGACAGTACTCATGTTGAAAATACCCATGGTGGCAGTTCTCATAGCGACAGAACTCATGGTGACATTGCTCATAATAGCAGTGCCCAGGTGCCAGTGCTCGTGGTGACGGTGCTAATGGTGACAGTGCTCTTGGTGGCAGTTCCCATCGGGACAATACTGATGGTGACACTGTGCATTGTTACAGTGCCCATGGTAACCGTGTTCACGGTGATAGTGCACATCGTGACAGTGCCCATGGTGGTAGTTCACCTGGTGACAGTGCTAAATAGTGACAGTGCACATGCTGACAGTGCTCACGGTGATAGTGCCCATGGTGACAGTGCACACGGTCATAATGGGCATTGTTACAGAGTTCATGGTGACAGCACACGGTGGCAGTGGCCATGGAGACAGTGCCCACAATGACAGTGCCCATGGTGACAGTGCCGACAGTGACAGTGCCCATGGTGACACTTCTCATGGTGACAGTACCCATGGGGACAGTTAGCATGGTGAGATTTCTAACGGTGATAGTGCCCGTTGTGCCAGTGCTCACAGTAACAATGCCCATGGGGCCAGTGCCCATAGAGTCATTCCGCACGGTCACATTTCTCACGGTGAAAGTGCCTATGGTGATATTAACCATGGTGACACTGCACATGGTGGCAGAGCAAAATGGTGACAGTGCCCATGGTGACATTGCTCATGGTGACTTTGCTTACGGTGATAGTCCTTACAGTGACAGTACGCATGTTGACACTGCACACAGTGACAGTGTTCATGGTGAAAGTGTTCACGGTGATAGTTCCCATGGTGAGATTGTCCTGGTAACAGTGCCCATAGTCACAATTCTCATGGTGTAGTGCTCACAGTGACAGTGCCCATGGTGTCATGCCCATGGTGACAGTGCTCATGGTGACAGTGCTCATGTTGGCAGAGCCATAAATAAGAGTGCTCATTGTGGCAGTGCTCATGGTGTCCGTGCTCATGGTGACAGTGCCCATGATTACAGTGTTTATGGTGATAGATGTCACGGTGTCAGTGCCCACGCGGAGAGTGCCAAGGCTGACAAAGCCCAGGGTGATACTTCCCATTGTGACAGTGCCCACGGTGACAGTGCCCATGGTGACAGTGCCGATGGTGAGAGTGCCAATAGTGACAGTGCTCATGGTGAAACTGCCCACAGAGACATCGCCCATGGTGATAGTGTTCATGGTGACAACCCCACGGTGACAGTGCCAATGTTGATAGTCCCAGTGGTGACAGGTCTTACATTGAATGTGACCATGGTGTCTGTGCTCATGGTGACAGTGCTCAAGGTTATAGTCTCCATGTTGACAGTGCCGATGGTGACAATTCTCACGGTGACAGGGCCTATGGTGAAAATTCTCATAGTGACAGTGTTCACGGTGACAGTGCCCATGGTGCTATTACCCATGGTGACAGTTCTCATAGTGAAACTGCCCATGTTGACACTGCCCATGGTGGCAGTGCAAAATGGTGACAGTGCCCATGGTGATATTGCTCATGGTGACATTGCTTATGGTGATAGTGTGTATGGTGAAACTGCACACAGTGACATTGCTCATGGTGACAGTGTTCATGGCGTTAGTTCCTATGGTGAATGTGACCATGGGGACAGTGCCCATAGTCACAATTCTCATGGGGTAGTGCTCACGGTGACAGTGCCCATGGTGACAATACACAGGGTGACAGTATTCATGGTGACATTGCTCATGGTGAGAGTGCCCATGTTCACAACTGTCACGGTGATAGTTCCCATGGTGACAATACCCAGGGTAACAGAGCTGATGGTAAAAGTGTTCACGGTGACAGTGCCCATGGTGACAGTACCTAAGGTGACAATTCCCATGGTGAGACTGCTCATAGACAGTGCCCATGGTGACAATACCCAGCGTGTCCTGTCCATGGTGACAGTGATCATGGTGACACATCTCATGAGGACAGTGCCATAAGTGGCAGTGTTCATGGTGACAGTGCCCATGGTGACAGTGCCTATGGTGATAGATATCATGGTGGCTGTGCCCAGGGAGACATTGCCCACGCTGACAAGACCCATGGTGATACTTCCCATTGTGACAGTGCCATCGGTGGCAGAGCCCATGGTGACAGTGCCCAAGATCACAGAGCCCATGGTGAGAGTGCTAACGGTGACTGTGCCCATGGTGACAGCACCCAGTGTGAAAATGCCCATTGTGACAGTGCTCACGGTGACCATGCCAATGGTGATAGTGCCAATAGTGAGAGTGCTCACGGTGACACTGCCCATGGACACACTGCCCATTGTGATAGTGCCCATCATGACAACCCCTCGGAGGCAGTGCCAATGGTGAGAGTCCCCGTGGTGACAGTTCTCATGGTGAAAGTGATCCTTTTGAAATTGCTCATGGTGACAGTGCTCATGGTGACAGTGCTCAAGGTGATAGTCTCCATGTTGACAGTGTGCATGGTGACTGTTCTCACGGTGACAGTGCCTATGGTGATTATGCTCTTAGTGACAGTGCTCATGGTGACAGTGCCCATGGTGACAGTGACCACGGTGACTGTTCTCACCGTGGTAGTGCCCATGGTGACAGTGTTCATGACAGTCCGCATTAAGGCTGTGCCCGTGGTGACATTGCTAATGGTGATAATTCTCACGGTGATAGTACGCACGTTGAAAATGACAAAGGTGACAACACCCAGGTGATAATAATCATGGTGAAAGTGCCCATGGTGGCAGTTCTCATACTGACAGTTCTTGTGACAGTGCTCATGGTGGCAGTGCTCGTGGTGACAGTGCTCTTGGTGACAGGGCTCATGGTGGCAGTGCCCATGGTGAGACTACCGATGGTGACCCTGCCCATGGTGACAGTGCACATGGTCATGGTGCCTCTGGTGGCAGTGCAATATAGTGAGAATGCCCATGATGATATTGCTCATGGTGATACTGCCCATGGTGAGAGTGCCCATGGTTCCAGTGCTCATGGTGACAGTGCCCTTGGTGACAGTGCACACCATGAGAGTGCCCATGGTGTCTGTGCCCATGGTGACAGTTCTTATCATGAGAGTGTTCACGGTAGCAGTGTTCATGGTAATAGTGCTCACGGAGGCATTGCCCACAATGAGAGTGCCCACGGTGAGAATACTGACTGTGACAGTGCCCATGATGACTTTTCTCTCTGTGACAGTGCCCTTGGGGACAGTTAGCATGGTGAGATTTCTCACAGTGATAGTGCACATTGTTTCAGTGCTCATAGTGACAAGACCCTAGGCGCCAGTGCCCATCATGGCATTGCTCACGGTGATATTTCTCACGGTGACAGTGCCCATGGTGATATTACCCATGGTGACAGTACTCAGTGATCAAGTGCTCATGGTGACATGGCATAAGGTGATAATGCTCACGGTGGCAGTGCAAAATGGTGACAGTGCCCATGGGGACATTGCTTAATGTGATAGTCCTTGTGGTGACATTGTGCATGGTGACATTGCCCACCATGACAGTGCTCTTGTTGACAGTGCTCATGGTGATAGTGCCAATGTTGGAAGTGCCCATCGTGAAAGTGTCCATGGTGACAGTTCTTATGATGAGAGTGGTCAGAGTGGCAGTGCTCATGGTGAAAGTGCCCATTGTGACAGAGCCCACGGTGACAGTGTCCATAGATATAGTGTCCATGGTGACAGTACTAACAGTGAAATTGTCCATGGGGACACTGCCCATTGTGAACGTGCCCATGGTCACAACACTCACGGTGATAGTGCTCACAGTGAGAGTGGCCATGGTGACAGTGACCACGGTGACAGTTCTAATGGTGATACTGCCCATGATGACAGTGCTCTGGTGACAGTCCACATTGTACCAGTGCCCAAGGTGACAGTGCTCATGGTGACAGTGCCCAAAGTCACAATACCCATGGTGACAGTGCCCAGGCTGACAGTTCTCAAGGTGATAGTGCCCATGGTGACAGTGCCCATGGTGATACAGAGAATGGGGACAGTGCTTATGGTGACAGTGGTCATGGTTGCAGTACCCATGGTGATAGTGCTGAAACTGACAGTGCCCTTGGGGATAGTGCCCATGGTGAGTGTGCTCGTGTTAATTGTGTCCATGGTGGCAGTTCCCATTGTGAAAGTGCTCATGATGACAGTGCCCATGTGGGTAGTTCCCATGGTGACAGTGCTCATGGTGATAGTGACCATGTTAACAGTGCACATGGTGGCTGTGCCCTTGGTGACAGTGCCCATGATGACAGTATTCATGGTGACAGTGCTCACGGTGATAATGCCCATGTTGGCAGAGCCATAAATAAGAGTGCTCATTGTGGCAGTGCTCATGGTGTCCGTGCTCATGGTGACAGTGCCCATGATTACAGTGTTTATGGTGATAGATGTCACGGTGTCAGTGCCCACGCGGAGAGTGCCAAGGCTGACAAAGCCCAGGGTGATACTTCCCATTGTGACAGTGCCCACGGTGACAGTGCCCATGGTGACAGTGCCGATGGTGAGAGTGCCAATAGTGACAGTGCTCATGGTGAAACTGCCCACAGAGACATCGCCCATGGTGATAGTGTTCATGGTGACAACCCCACGGTGACAGTGCCAATGTTGATAGTCCCAGTGGTGACAGGTCTTACATTGAATGTGACCATGGTGTCTGTGCTCATGGTGACAGTGCTCAAGGTTATAGTCTCCATGTTGACAGTGCCGATGGTGACAATTCTCACGGTGACAGGGCCTATGGTGAAAATTCTCATAGTGACAGTGTTCACGGTGACAGTGCCCATGGTGCTATTACCCATGGTGACAGTTCTCATAGTGAAACTGCCCATGTTGACACTGCCCATGGTGGCAGTGCAAAATGGTGACAGTGCCCATGGTGATATTGCTCATGGTGACATTGCTTATGGTGATAGTGTGTATGGTGAAACTGCACACAGTGACATTGCTCATGGTGACAGTGTTCATGGCGTTAGTTCCTATGGTGAATGTGACCATGGGGACAGTGCCCATAGTCACAATTCTCATGGTGTAGTGCTCACGGTGACAGTGCCCATGGTGACAATACACAGGGTGACAGTATTCATGGTGACATTGCTCATGGTGAGAGTGCCCATGTTCACAACTGTCACGGTGATAGTTCCCATGGTGACAATACCCAGGGTAACAGAGCTGATGGTAAAAGTGTTCACGGTGACAGTGCCCATGGTGACAGTACCTAAGGTGACAATTCCCATGGTGAGACTGCTCATAGACAGTGCCCATGGTGACAATACCCAGCGTGTCCTGTCCATGGTGACAGTGATCATGGTGACACATCTCATGAGGACAGTGCCATAAGTGACAGTGCTCATTGTGGCAGTGCTCATGGTGACAGTGCCCATGGTGACAGTGCCTATGGTGATAGATATCATGGTGGCTGTGCCCAGGGAGACATTGCCCACGCTGACAAGACCCATGGTGATACTTCCCATTGTGACAGTGCCATCGGTGGCAGAGCCCATGGTGACAGTGCCCAAGATCACAGAGCCCATGGTGAGAGTGCTAACGGTGACTGTGCCCATGGTGACAGCACCCAGTGTGAAAATGCCCATTGTGACAGTGCTCACGGTGACCATGCCAATGGTGATAGTGCCAATAGTGAGAGTGCTCACGGTGACACTGCCCATGGACACACTGCCCATTGTGATAGTGCCCATCATGACAACCCCTCGGAGGCAGTGCCAATGGTGAGAGTCCCCGTGGTGACAGTTCTCATGGTGAAAGTGATCCTTTTGAAATTGCTCATGGTGACAGTGCTCATGGTGACAGTGCTCAAGGTGATAGTCTCCATGTTGACAGTGTGCATGGTGACTGTTCTCACGGTGACAGTGCCTATGGTGATTATGCTCTTAGTGACAGTGCTCATGGTGACAGTGCCCATGGTGACAGTGACCACGGTGACTGTTCTCACCGTGGTAGTGCCCATGGTGACAGTGTTCATGATGACAGTCCGCATTAAGGCTGTGCCCGTGGTGACATTGCTAATGGTGATAATTCTCACGGTGATAGTACGCACGTTGAAAATGACAAAGGTGACAACACCCAGGTGATAATAATCATGGTGAAAGTGCCCATGGTGGCAGTTCTCATACTGACAGTTCTTGTGACAGTGCTCATGGTGGCAGTGCTCGTGGTGACAGTGCTCTTGGTGACAGTGCTCATGGTGGCAGTGCCCATGGTGAGACTACCGATGGTGACCCTGCCCATGGTGACAGTGCACATGGTCATGGTGCCTCTGGTGGCAGTGCAATATAGTGAGAATGCCCATGATGATATTGCTCATGGTGATAGTGCCCATGGTGAGAGTGCCCATGGTTCCAGTGCTCATGGTGACAGTGCCCATTGTGACAGTGCCCTTGGTGACAGTGCACACCACGAGAGTGCCCATGGTGTCTGTGCCCATGGTGACAGTTCTTATCATGAGAGTGTTCACGGTAGCAGTGTTCATGGTAATAGTGCTCACGGAGGCATTGCCCACAATGAGAGTGCCCACGGTGAGAATACTGACTGTGACAGTGCCCATGATGACTTTTCTCTCTGCGACAGTGCCCTTGGGGACAGTTAGCACGGTGAGATTTCTCACAGTGATAGTGCACATTGTTTCAGTGCTCATAGTGACAAGACCCTAGGCGCCAGTGCCCATCATGGCATTGCTCACGGTGATATTTCTCACGGTGACAGTGCCCATGGTGATATTACCCATGGTGACAGTACTCAGTGATCAAGTGCTCATGGTGACATGGCATAAGGTGATAATGCTCACGGTGGCAGTGCAAAATGGTGACAGTGCCCATGGGGACATTGCTTAATGTGATAGTCCTTGTGGTGACATTGTGCATGGTGACATTGCCCACCATGACAGTGCTCTTGTTGACAGTGCTCATGGTGATAGTGCCAATGTTGGAAGTGCCCATCGTGAAAGTGTCCATGGTGACAGTTCTTATGATGAGAGTGGTCAGAGTGGCAGTGCTCATGGTGAAAGTGCCCATGGTGACAGAGCCCACGGTGACAGTGTCCATAGTTATAGTGTCCATGGTGACAGTACTAACAGTGAAATTGTCCATGGGGACACTGCCCATGGTGAAAGTGCCCATGGTCACAACACTCACGGTGATAGTGCTCACGGTGAGAGTGGCCATGGTGACAGTGACCACGGTGACAGTTCTAATGGTGATACTGCCCATGATGACAGTGCTCATGGTGACAGTCCACATTGTACCAGTGCCCAAGGTGACAGTGCTCATGGTGACAGTGCCCAAAGTCACAATACCCATGGTGACAGTGCCCAGGCTGACAGTTCTCAAGGTGATAGTGCCCATGGTGACAGTGCACATGGTGATACAGAGAATGGGGACAGTGCTTATGGTGACAGTGGTCATGGTTGCAGTACCCATGGTGATAGTGCTGAAACTGACAGTGCCCTTGGGGATAGTGCCCATGGTGAGTGTGCTCGTGTTAATTGTGTCCATGGTGGCAGTTCCCATTGTGAAAGTGCTCATGATGACAGTGCCCATGTGGGTAGTTCCCATGGTGACAGTGCTCATGGTGATAGTGACCATGTTAAGAGTGCACATGGTGGCTGTGCCCTTGGTGACAGTGCCCATGATGACAGTATTCATGGTGACAGTGCTCACGGTGATAATGCCCATGGTGGCAGTGCACATGGTGGTAGTGCACATGGTGGCAGTGAAAAATGGGGACAGTTCCCATGCTGACAGTTCTCATTGTGACAATGCACACGGTCACAACCGATGCTGACACTGCTCATGGTAGCTGTACCCTTGGTGACAGTGCTCAGAGTGATAGTGCCCATGGTGGCAGTGCCCATGGTGACACTGCCCATGGTGACAATGCCCATGATGACAGTGCCCATGGAGTCAGTGCCCACGGAGCCATTGCCTATGGTAACAGTGCTCACAGTGACAGTACCCATGGTAACAGTGACCATGGTGAGAGTGCTCATGGTGATAGTGTCTATGGTGACAGATCACACTGTGACAGTCCGCATTGTGCCAGTACCAATAGTGACAGTGCCCATGGTGACATTGACCATGGTGAGAGTGATCACGGTGCTAGTGCTCACAGTAATAGTGCTCATGGTGACAGTGCCGACATTGAAGGTGCTCACGGTGACAGTGCCTCTGGTGATAGTGCCCATGGTGAGAGTCCGCCCATTGATAGTGCCCATGGTGGCAGTTCCCATTGTGAAAATGTTCATGATGACATTGCCCATGTTGGTAGTCCCTATGGTGACAGTGCTCACGGTGATAGTGACCTTGGTAACTGTGCACATGGTGGCCGTGCCCTTGGTGACAGTGCCAATGATGACAGTGCTCATGGTGACAGTTCTCACGGTGATAGTGCCCATGGTGATATTGCACATGGTGGCAGTGAAAAATGGTGACAGTGCCCATGTTGACAGTTCTCATGGTGACAGTGCACACGGTGACAACCCATGCAGACAGTACTCACGGTGACAGTTCTCATGGTTGCAGTACCCATGGTGACAGTGCTCACAGTGATACTGCCCATGGTGGCAGTGCCCATGGTGACACTGCCCATGATGACAGTGCCCATGGTGAAAGTTCCCACGGCGCCATTGCCTATGGTGACAGTGCTCATGGTAACAGTGCCCATGGTGACAGTGACCATGGTGAGAGTGCTCACACTGATAGTGCCCATGGTGACAGGGCTCATGGTGCCAGTCCGCATTGTGCCAGTACCCATGGCGACAGTGCTCATGGTGACACTGACCACAGTGAGAGTGCTCACTGTGATAGAGCTCACGGTAATAGTGCTCATGGTGACAGTGCAAATGGTGACAATACCCATGGTGACAGTACTCATGTTGAAAATACCCATGGTGGCAGTTCTCATGGTGACAGTGCTCATAATAGCAGTGCCCAAGGTGGCAGTCCTCGTGGTGACAGTGCTAATGGTGACAGTGCTCTTGGTGGCAGTTCCCATGGGGACAGTACCGATGGTGACCCTGTGCATTGTTACAGTGCCCATGGTAACCGTGCTCACAGTGGTAGTGCACATCGTGACAGTGCCCATGGTGGCAGTTCACCTGGTGACAGTGCTAAATCGTGACAGTGCACATGCTGACAGTGCTCACGGTGATAGTGCCCATGGTGACAGTGCCCACGGTGATAATGGGTATTATTACAGTGTTCATCTTGACAGAGCCCAAGGTGGCAGTGGCCATGGTGACAGTGCCCACAATGACAGTGCCCATGGTAACAGTGCCGACAGTGACAGTGCCCATGGTGACACTTCTCACAGTGAATGTGCCCATGGGGACAGTTACCATGATGAGATTTCTCACGGTGATAGTGCCCGTTGTGACAGTGCTCACACTGACAATGCCCATGGTGCCACTGCCCATAGAGACATTCCGCACGGTCACTTTTCTCACGGTGAAAGTACCTATGTGACACTGCACCTGGTGGCAGTGCAAAATGGTGACAGTGCCCATGGTGACATTGCTCATAGTGACTTTGCTTACAGTGATAGTCCTTACGGTGACAGTGTGCACAGTGACACTGCACACAGTTGCAGTGTTCATGGTGACAGTGTTCACGGTGATACTTTCCATGGTGATAGTGCCCATGGTGACACTGCAC
Organism: Mesoplodon mirus; assembly: GCF_964341445.2. Lineage (NCBI taxonomy): Eukaryota > Metazoa > Chordata > Mammalia > Artiodactyla > Ziphiidae > Mesoplodon > Mesoplodon mirus. The sequence goes on from NW_028295487.1 coordinate 44,910, forward strand.
ATGGTGGCAGTGAAAAATGGTGACAGTGCCCCTGTTGTCAGTTCTCATGGTGACCGTGCACATGGTGACAACCCGTGCAGACTGTACTCATGGTGACAGTACTCACGGTGACAGTTCTCATGTTTGCAGTATCCATGGTGACAGTGCTCACAGTGATAGTGCCCATGGTGAGAGTGCCCATGATGACAGGGCCCATGGTGCCATTGCCTATGGTGACAGTGCTCATGGTAACAGTGCCCAAGGTGACAGTGACCATGGTGAGAGTGCTCACACTGATGGTGCCCATGGTGACAGTGCTCATGGTGTCTGTCTACATTGTGCCAGTACCCATGGCAACAGTGCTCATGGTGACAGGGACCACAGTGAGAGAGCTCACGGTGAGAGTGCTCACGGTAATAGTGCTCATGGTGACAGTGCAAATGGTGACAATACCATGGTGACAGTACTCATGTTGAAAATACCCATGGTGGCAGTTCTCATAGCGACAGATCTCATGGTGACGTTGCTCATAATAGCAGTGCCCAGGTGCCAGTGCTCGTGGTGACGGTGCTAATGGTGACAGTGCTCTTGGTGGCAGTTCCCATCGGGACAATACTGATGGTGACACTGTGCATTGTTACAGTGCCCATGGTAACCGTGTTCACGGTGATAGTGCACATCGTGACAGTGCCCATGGTGGTAGTTCACCTGGTGACAGTGCTAAATAGTGACAGTGCACATGCTGACAGTGCTCACGGTGATAGTGCCCATGGTGACAGTGCACACGGTCATAATGGGCATTGTTACAGAGTTCATGGTGACAGCACACGGTGGCAGTGGCCATGGAGACAGTGCCCACAATGACAGTGCCCATGGTGACAGTGCCGACAGTGACAGTGCCCATGGTGACACTTCTCATGGTGACAGTGCCCATGGGGACAGTTAGCATGGTGAGATTTCTAACGGTGATAGTGCCCGTTGTGCTAGTGCTCACAGTAACAATGCCCATGGGGCCAGTGCCCATAGAGTCATTCCGCACGGTCACATTTCTCACGGTGAAAGTGCCTATGGTGATATTAACCATGGTGACACTGCACATGGTGGCAGAGCAAAATGGTGACAGTGCCCATGGTGACATTGCTCATGGTGACTTTGCTTACGGTGATAGTCCTTACAGTGACAGTACGCATGGTGACACTGCACACAGTGACAGTGTTCATGGTGAAAGTGTTCATGGTGATAGTTCCCATGGTGAGATTGTCCTGGTAACAGTGCCCATAGTCACAATTCTCATGGTGTAGTGCTCACAGTGACAGTGCCCATGGTGTCATGCCCATGGTGACAGTGCTCATGGTGACAGTGCTCATGTTGGCAGAGCCATAAATAAGAGTGCTCATTGTGGCAGTGCTCATGGTGTCCGTGCTCATGGTGACAGTGCCCATGATTACAGTGTTTATGGTGATAGATGTCACGGTGTCAGTGCCCACGCGGAGAGTGCCAAGGCTGACAAAGCCCAGGGTGATACTTCCCATTGGGACAGTGCCCACGGTGACAGTGCCCATGGTGACAGCACCCAGTGTGACAAGGCGCATGGTGACAGTGCTCACGGTGACAGTGCCCATGGTGACAGTGCCGATGGTGAGAGTGCCAATAGTGACAGTGCTCATGGTGAAACTGCCCACAGAGACATCGCCCATGGTGATAGTGTTCATGGTGACAACCCCACGGTGACAGTGCCAATGTTGATAGTCCCAGTGGTGACAGGTCTTACATTGAATGTGACCATGGTGTCTGTGCTCATGGTGACAGTGCTCAAGGTTATAGTCTCCATGTTGACAGTGCCGATGGTGACAATTCTCACGGTGACAGGGCCTGTGGTGAAAATTCTCATAGTGACAGTGTTCACGGTGACAGTGCCCATGGTGCTATTACCCATGGTGACAGTTCTCATAGTGAAACTGCCCATGTTGACACTGCCCATGGTGGCAGTGCAAAATGGTGACAGTGCCCATGGTGATATTGCTCATGGTGACATTGCTTATGGTGATAGTGTGTATGGTGAAACTGCACACAGTGACATTGCTCATGGTGACAGTGTTCATGGCGTTAGTTCCTATGGTGAATGTGACCATGGGGACAGTGCCCATAGTCACAATTCTCATGGGGTAGTGCTCACGGTGACAGTGCCCATGGTGACAATACACAGGGTGACAGTATTCATGGTGACATTGCTCATGGTGAGAGTGCCCATGTTCACAACTGTCACGGTGATAGTTCCCATGGTGACAATACCCAGGGTAACAGAGCTGATGGTAAAAGTGTTCACGGTGACAGTGCCCATGGTGACAGTACCTAAGGTGACAATTCCCATGGTGAGACTGCTCATAGACAGTGCCCATGGTGACAATACCCAGCGTGTCCTGTCCATGGTGACAGTGATCATGGTGACACATCTCATGAGGACAGTGCCATAAGTGACAGTGCTCATTGTGGCAGTGCTCATGGTGACAGTGCCCATGGTGACAGTGCCTATGGTGATAGATATCATGGTGGCTGTGCCCAGGGAGACATTGCCCACGCTGACAAGACCCATGGTGATACTTCCCATTGTGACAGTGCCATCGGTGGCAGAGCCCATGGTGACAGTGCCCAAGATCACAGAGCCCATGGTGAGAGTGCTAACGGTGACTGTGCCCATGGTGACAGCACCCAGTGTGAAAATGCCCATTGTGACAGTGCTCACGGTGACCATGCCAATGGTGATAGTGCCAATAGTGAGAGTGCTCACGGTGACACTGCCCATGGACACACTGCCCATTGTGATAGTGCCCATCATGACAACCCCTCGGAGGCAGTGCCAATGGTGAGAGTCCCCGTGGTGACAGTTCTCATGGTGAAAGTGATCCTTTTGAAATTGCTCATGGTGACAGTGCTCATGGTGACAGTGCTCAAGGTGATAGTCTCCATGTTGACAGTGTGCATGGTGACTGTTCTCACGGTGACAGTGCCTATGGTGATTATGCTCTTAGTGACAGTGCTCATGGTGACAGTACCCATGGTGACAGTGACCACGGTGACTGTTCTCACCGTGGTAGTGCCCATGGTGACAGTGTTCATGATGACAGTCCGCATTAAGGCTGTGCCCGTGGTGACATTGCTAATGGTGATAATTCTCACGGTGATAGTACGCACGTTGAAAATGACAAAGGTGACAACACCCAGGTGATAATAATCATGGTGAAAGTGCCCATGGTGGCAGTTCTCATACTGACAGTTCTTGTGACAGTGCTCATGGTGGCAGTGCTCGTGGTGACAGTGCTCTTGGTGACAGTGCTCATGGTGGCAGTGCCCATGGTGAGACTACCGATGGTGACCCTGCCCATGGTGACAGTGCACATGGTCATGGTGCCTCTGGTGGCAGTGCAATATAGTGAGAATGCCCATGATGATATTGCTCATGGTGATAGTGCCCATGGTGAGAGTGCCCATGGTTCCAGTGCTCATGGTGACAGTGCCCATTGTGACAGTGCCCTTGGTGACAGTGCACACCATGAGAGTGCCCATGGTGTCTGTGCCCATGGTGACAGTTCTTATCATGAGAGTGTTCACGGTAGCAGTGTTCATGGTAATAGTGCTCACGGAGGCATTGCCCACAATGAGAGTGCCCACGGTGAGAATACTGACTGTGACAGTGCCCATGATGACTTTTCTCTCTGTGACAGTGCCCTTGGGGACAGTTAGCACGGTGAGATTTCTCACAGTGATAGTGCACATTGTTTCAGTGCTCATAGTGACAAGACCCTAGGCGCCAGTGCCCATCATGGCATTGCTCACGGTGATATTTCTCACGGTGACAGTGCCCATGGTGATATTACCCATGGTGACAGTACTCAGTGATCAAGTGCTCATGGTGACATGGCATAAGGTGATAATGCTCACGGTGGCAGTGCAAAATGGTGACAGTGCCCATGGGGACATTGCTTAATGTGATAGTCCTTGTGGTGACATTGTGCATGGTGACATTGCCCACCATGACAGTGCTCTTGTTGACAGTGCTCATGGTGATAGTGCCAATGTTGGAAGTGCCCATCGTGAAAGTGTCCATGGTGACAGTTCTTATGATGAGAGTGGTCAGAGTGGCAGTGCTCATGGTGAAAGTGCCCATGGTGACAGAGCCCACGGTGACAGTGTCCATAGATATAGTGTCCATGGTGACAGTACTAACAGTGAAATTGTCCATGGGGACACTGCCCATGGTGAAAGTGCCCATGGTCACAACACTCACGGTGATAGTGCTCACAGTGAGAGTGGCCATGGTGACAGTGACCACGGTGACAGTTCTAATGGTGATACTGCCAGTGATGACAGTGCTCTGGTGACAGTCCACATTGTACCAGTGCCCAAGGTGACAGTGCTCATGGTGACAGTGCCCAAAGTCACAATACCCATGGTGACAGTGCCCAGGCTGACAGTTCTCAAGGTGATAGTGCCCATGGTGACAGTGCTCATGGTGATACAGAGAATGGGGACAGTGCTTATGGTGACAGTGGTCATGGTTGCAGTACCCATGGTGATAGTGCTGAAACTGACAGTGCCCTTGGGGATAGTGCCCATGGTGAGTGTGCTCGTGTTAATTGTGTCCATGGTGGCAGTTCCCATTGTGAAAGTGCTCATGATGACAGTGCCCATGTGGGTAGTTCCTATGGTGACAGTGCTCATGGTGATAGTGACCATGTTAAGAGTGCACATGGTGGCTGTGCCCTTGGTGACAGTGCCCATGATGACAGTATTCATGGTGACAGTGCTCACGGTGATAATGCCCATGGTGGCAGTGCACATGGTGGTAGTGCACATGGTGGCAGTGAAAAATGGGGACAGTTCCCATGCTGACAGTTCTCATTGTGACAATGCACACGGTCACAACCGATGCTGACACTGCTCATGGTAGCTGTACCCTTGGTGACAGTGCTCAGAGTGATAGTGCCCATGGTGGCAGTGCCCATGGTGACACTGCCCATGGTGACAATGCCCATGATGACAGTGCCCATGGAGTCAGTGCCCACGGAGCCATTGCCTATGGTAACAGTGCTCACAGTGACAGTACCCATGGTAACAGTGACCATGGTGAGAGTGCTCATGGTGATAGTGTCTATGGTGACAGATCACACTGTGACAGTCCGCATTGTGCCAGTACCAATAGTGACAGTGCCCATGGTGACATTGACCATGGTGAGAGTGATCACGGTGCTAGTGCTCACAGTAATAGTGCTCATGGTGACAGTGCCGACAGTGAAGGTGCTCACGGTGACAGTGCCTCTGGTGATAGTGCCCATGGTGAGAGTCCGCCCATTGATAGTGCCCATGGTGGCAGTTCCCATTGTGAAAATGTTCATGATGACATTGCCCATGTTGGTAGTCCCCATGGTGACAGTGCTCACGGTGATAGTGACCTTGGTAACTGTGCACATGGTGGCCGTGCCCTTGGTGACAGTGCCAATGATGACAGTACTCATGGTGACAGTTCTCACGGTGATAGTGCCCATGGTGATATTGCACATGGTGGCAGTGAAAAATGGTGACAGTGCCCATGTTGACAGTTCTCATGGTGACAGTGCACACGGTGACAACCCATGCAGACAGTACTCACGGTGACAGTTCTCATGGTTGCAGTACCCATGGTGACAGTGCTCACAGTGATACTGCCCATGGTGGCAGTGCCCATGGTGACAGTGCCCATGGTGACACTGCCCATGATGACAGTGCCCATGGTGAAAGTTCCCACGGCGCCATTGCCTATGGTGACACTGCTCATGGTAACAGTGCCCATGGTGACAGTGACCATGGTGAGAGTGCTCACACTGATAGTGCCCATGGTGACAGGGCTCATGGTGCCAGTCCGCATTGTGCCAGTACCCATGGCGACAGTGCTCATGGTGACACTGACCACAGTGAGAGTGCTCACTGTGATAGAGCTCACGGTAATAGTGCTCATGGTGACAGTGCAAAGGGTGACAATACCCATGGTGACAGTACTCATGTTGAAAATACCCATGGTGGCAGTTCTCATGGTGACAGTGCTCATAATAGCAGTGCCCAAGGTGGCAGTCCTCGTGGTGACAGTGCTAATGGTGACAGTGCTCTTGGTGGCAGTTCCCATGGGGACAGTACCGATGGTGACCCTGTGCATTGTTACAGTGCCCATGGTAACCGTGCTCACGGTGGTAGTGCACATCGTGACAGTGCCCATGGTGGCAGTTCACCTGGTGACAGTGCTAAATCGTGACAGTGCACATGCTGACAGTGCTCACGGTGATAGTGCCCATGGTGACAGTGCCCACGGTGATAATGGGCATTATTACAGTGTTCATCGTGACAGAGCCCAAGGTGGCAGTGGCCATGGTGACAGTGCCCTCAATGACAGTGCCCATGGTAACAGTGCCGACAGTGACAGTGCCCATGGTGACACTTCTCACAGTGAATGTGCCCATGGGGACAGTTACCATGATGAGATTTCTCACGGTGATAGTGCCCGTTGTGACAGTGCTCACACTGACAATGCCCATGGTGCCACTGCCCATAGAGACATTCCGCACGGTCACTTTTCTCACGGTGAAAGTACCTATGGTGACACTGCACCTGGTGGCAGTGCAAAATGGTGACAGTGCCCATGGTGACATTGCTCATAGTAACTTTGCTTACAGTGATAGTCCTTACGGTGACAGTGTGCACAGTGACACTGAACACAGTTGCAGTGTTCATGTTGACAGTGTTCACGGTGATACTTTCCATGGTGATAGTGCCCATGGTGACACTGCACATGGTGGCAGTGAAAAATGGTGACAGTGCCCCTGTTGTCAGTTCTCATGGTGACCGTGCACATGGTGACAACCCGTGCAGACTGTACTCATGGTGACAGTACTCACGGTGACAGTTCTCATGTTTGCAGTATCCATGGTGACAGTGCTCACAGTGATAGTGCCCATGGTGAGAGTGCCCATGATGACAGGGCCCATGGTGCCATTGCCTATGGTGACAGTGCTCATGGTAACAGTGCCCAAGGTGACAGTGACCATGGTGAGAGTGCTCACACTGATGGTGCCCATGGTGACAGTGCTCATGGTGTCTGTCTACATTGTGCCAGTACCCATGGCAACAGTGCTCATGGTGACAGGGACCACAGTGAGAGAGCTCACGGTGAGAGTGCTCACGGTAATAGTGCTCATGGTGACAGTGCAAATGGTGACAATACCATGGTGACAGTACTCATGTTGAAAATACCCATGGTGGCAGTTCTCATAGCGACAGATCTCATGGTGACATTGCTCATAATAGCAGTGCCCAGGTGCCAGTGCTCGTGGTGACGGTGCTAATGGTGACAGTGCTCTTGGTGGCAGTTCCCATCGGGACAATACTGATGGTGACACTGTGCATTGTTACAGTGCCCATGGTAACCGTGTTCACGGTGATAGTGCACATCGTGACAGTGCCCATGGTGGTAGTTCACCTGGTGACAGTGCTAAATAGTGACAGTGCACATGCTGACAGTGCTCACGGTGATAGTGCCCATGGTGACAGTGCACACGGTCATAATGGGCATTGTTACAGAGTTCATGGTGACAGCACACGGTGGCAGTGGCCATGGAGACAGTGCCCACAATGACAGTGCCCATGGTGACAGTGCCGACAGTGACAGTGCCCATGGTGACACTTCTCATGGTGACAGTGCCCATGGGGACAGTTAGCATGGTGAGATTTCTAACGGTGATAGTGCCCGTTGTGCCAGTGCTCACAGTAACAATGCCCATGGGGCCAGTGCCCATAGAGTCATTCCGCACGGTCACATTTCTCACGGTGAAAGTGCCTATGGTGATATTAACCATGGTGACACTGCACATGGTGGCAGAGCAAAATGGTGACAGTGCCCATGGTGACATTGCTCATGGTGACTTTGCTTACGGTGATAGTCCTTACAGTGACAGTACGCATGGTGACACTGCACACAGTGACAGTGTTCATGGTGAAAGTGTTCATGGTGATAGTTCCCATGGTGAGATTGTCCTGGTAACAGTGCCCATAGTCACAATTCTCATGGTGTAGTGCTCACAGTGACAGTGCCCATGGTGTCATGCCCATGGTGACAGTGCTCATGGTGACAGTGCTCATGTTGGCAGAGCCATAAATAAGAGTGCTCATTGTGGCAGTGCTCATGGTGTCCGTGCTCATGGTGACAGTGCCCATGATTACAGTGTTTATGGTGATAGATGTCACGGTGTCAGTGCCCACGCGGAGAGTGCCAAGGCTGACAAAGCCCAGGGTGATACTTCCCATTGTGACAGTGCCCACGGTGACAGTGCCCATGGTGACAGCACCCAGTGTGACAAGGCGCATGGTGACAGTGCTCACGGTGACAGTGCCCATGGTGACAGTGCCGATGGTGAGAGTGCCAATAGTGACAGTGCTCATGGTGAAACTGCCCACAGAGACATCGCCCATGGTGATAGTGTTCATGGTGACAACCCCACGGTGACAGTGCCAATGTTGATAGTCCCAGTGGTGACAGGTCTTACATTGAATGTGACCATGGTGTCTGTGCTCATGGTGACAGTGCTCAAGGTTATAGTCTCCATGTTGACAGTGCCGATGGTGACAATTCTCATGGTGACAGGGCCTATGGTGAAAATTCTCATAGTGACAGTGTTCACGGTGACAGTGCCCATGGTGCTATTACCCATGGTGACAGTTCTCATAGTGAAACTGCCCATGTTGACACTGCCCATGGTGGCAGTGCAAAATGGTGACAGTGCCCATGGTGATATTGCTCATGGTGACATTGCTTATGGTGATAGTGTGTATGGTGAAACTGCACACAGTGACATTGCTCATGGTGACAGTGTTCATGGCGTTAGTTCCTATGGTGAATGTGACCATGGGGACAGTGCCCATAGTCACAATTCTCATGGTGTAGTGCTCACGGTGACAGTGCCCATGGTGACAATACACAGGGTGACAGTATTCATGGTGACATTGCTCATGGTGAGAGTGCCCATGTTCACAACTGTCACGGTGATAGTTCCCATGGTGACAATACCCAGGGTAACAGAGCTGATGGTAAAAGTGTTCACGGTGACAGTGCCCATGGTGACAGTACCTAAGGTGACAATTCCCATGGTGAGACTGCTCATAGACAGTGCCCATGGTGACAATACCCAGCGTGTCCTGTCCATGGTGACAGTGATCATGGTGACACATCTCATGAGGACAGTGCCATAAGTGACAGTGCTCATTGTGGCAGTGCTCATGGTGACAGTGCCCATGGTGACAGTGCCTATGGTGATAGATATCATGGTGGCTGTGCCCAGGGAGACATTGCCCACGCTGACAAGACCCATGGTGATACTTCCCATTGTGACAGTGCCATCGGTGGCAGAGCCCATGGTGACAGTGCCCAAGATCACAGAGCCCATGGTGAGAGTGCTAATGGTGACTGTGCCCATGGTGACAGCACCCAGTGTGAAAATGCCCATTGTGACAGTGCTCACGGTGACCATGCCAATGGTGATAGTGCCAATAGTGAGAGTGCTCACGGTGACACTGCCCATGGACACACTGCCCATTGTGATAGTGCCCATCATGACAACCCCTCGGAGGCAGTGCCAATGGTGAGAGTCCCCGTGGTGACAGTTCTCATGGTGAAAGTGATCCTTTTGAAATTGCTCATGGTGACAGTGCTCATGGTGACAGTGCTCAAGGTGATAGTCTCCATGTTGACAGTGTGCATGGTGACTGTTCTCACGGTGACAGTGCCTATGGTGATTATGCTCTTAGTGACAGTGCTCATGGTGACAGTACCCATGGTGACAGTGACCACAGTGACTGTTCTCACCGTGGTAGTGCCCATGGTGACAGTGTTCATGATGACAGTCCGCATTAAGGCTGTGCCCGTGGTGACATTGCTAATGGTGATAATTCTCACGGTGATAGTACGCACATTGAAAATGACAAAGGTGACAACACCCAGGTGATAATAATCATGGTGAAAGTGCCCATGGTGGCAGTTCTCATACTGACAGTTCTTGTGACAGTGCTCATGGTGGCAGTGCTCGTGGTGACAGTGCTCTTGGTGACAGTGCTCATGGTGGCAGTGCCCATGGTGAGACTACCGATGGTGACCCTGCCCATGGTGACAGTGCACATGGTCATGGTGCCTCTGGTGGCAGTGCAATATAGTGAGAATGCCCATGATGATATTGCTCATGGTGATAGTGCCCATGGTGAGAGTGCCCATGGTTCCAGTGCTCATGGTGACAGTGCCCATTGTGACAGTGCCCTTGGTGACAGTGCACACCATGAGAGTGCCCATGGTGTCTGTGCCCATGGTGACAGTTCTTATCATGAGAGTGTTCACGGTAGCAGTGTTCATGGTAATAGTGCTCACGGAGGCATTGCCCACAATGAGAGTGCCCACGGTGAGAATACTGACTGTGACAGTGCCCATGATGACTTTTCTCTCTGTGACAGTGCCCTTGGGGACAGTTAGCACGGTGAGATTTCTCACAGTGATAGTGCACATTGTTTCAGTGCTCATAGTGACAAGACCCTAGGCGCCAGTGCCCATCATGGCATTGCTCACGGTGATATTTCTCACGGTGACAGTGCCCATGGTGATATTACCCATGGTGACAGTACTCAGTGATCAAGTGCTCATGGTGACATGGCATAAGGTGATAATGCTCACGGTGGCAGTGCAAAATGGTGACAGTGCCCATGGGGACATTGCTTAATGTGATAGTCCTTGTGGTGACATTGTGCATGGTGACATTGCCCACCATGACAGTGCTCTTGTTGACAGTGCTCATGGTGATAGTGCCAATGTTGGAAGTGCCCATCGTGAAAGTGTCCATGGTGACAGTTCTTATGATGAGAGTGGTCAGAGTGGCAGTGCTCATGGTGAAAGTGCCCATGGTGACAGAGCCCACGGTGACAGTGTCCATAGATATAGTGTCCATGGTGACAGTACTAACAGTGAAATTGTCCATGGGGACACTGCCCATGGTGAAAGTGCCCATGGTCACAACACTCACGGTGATAGTGCTCACAGTGAGAGTGGCCATGGTGACAGTGACCACGGTGACAGTTCTAATGGTGATACTGCCAGTGATGACAGTGCTCTGGTGACAGTCCACATTGTACCAGTGCCCAAGGTGACAGTGCTCATGGTGACAGTGCCCAAAGTCACAATACCCATGGTGACAGTGCCCAGGCTGACAGTTCTCAAGGTGATAGTGCCCATGGTGACAGTGCTCATGGTGATACAGAGAATGGGGACAGTGCTTATGGTGACAGTGGTCATGGTTGCAGTACCCATGGTGATAGTGCTGAAACTGACAGTGCCCTTGGGGATAGTGCCCATGGTGAGTGTGCTCGTGTTAATTGTGTCCATGGTGGCAGTTCCCATTGTGAAAGTGCTCATGATGACAGTGCCCATGTGGGTAGTTCCTATGGTGACAGTGCTCATGGTGATAGTGACCATGTTAAGAGTGCACATGGTGGCTGTGCCCTTGGTGACAGTGCCCATGATGACAGTATTCATGGTGACAGTGCTCACGGTGATAATGCCCATGGTGGCAGTGCACATGGTGGTAGTGCACATGGTGGCAGTGAAAAATGGGGACAGTTCCCATGCTGACAGTTCTCATTGTGACAATGCACACGGTCACAACCGATGCTGACACTGCTCATGGTAGCTGTACCCTTGGTGACAGTGCTCAGAGTGATAGTGCCCATGGTGGCAGTGCCCATGGTGACACTGCCCATGGTGACAATGCCCATGATGACAGTGCCCATGGAGTCAGTGCCCACGGAGCCATTGCCTATGGTAACAGTGCTCACAGTGACAGTACCCATGGTAACAGTGACCATGGTGAGAGTGCTCATGGTGATAGTGTCTATGGTGACAGATCACACTGTGACAGTCCGCATTGTGCCAGTACCAATAGTGACAGTGCCCATGGTGACATTGACCATGGTGAGAGTGATCACGGTGCTAGTGCTCACAGTAATAGTGCTCATGGTGACAGTGCCGACAGTGAAGGTGCTCACGGTGACAGTGCCTCTGGTGATAGTGCCCATGGTGAGAGTCCGCCCATTGATAGTGCCCATGGTGGCAGTTCCCATTGTGAAAATGTTCATGATGACATTGCCCATGTTGGTAGTCCCCATGGTGACAGTGCTCACGGTGATAGTGACCTTGGTAACTGTGCACATGGTGGCCGTGCCCTTGGTGACAGTGCCAATGATGACAGTACTCATGGTGACAGTTCTCACGGTGATAGTGCCCATGGTGATATTGCACATGGTGGCAGTGAAAAATGGTGACAGTGCCCATGTTGACAGTTCTCATGGTGACAGTGCACACGGTGACAACCCATGCAGACAGTACTCACGGTGACAGTTCTCATGGTTGCAGTACCCATGGTGACAGTGCTCACAGTGATACTGCCCATGGTGGCAGTGCCCATGGTGACAGTGCCCATGGTGACACTGCCCATGATGACAGTGCCCATGGTGAAAGTTCCCACGGCGCCATTGCCTATGGTGACACTGCTCATGGTAACAGTGCCCATGGTGACAGTGACCATGGTGAGAGTGCTCACACTGATAGTGCCCATGGTGACAGGGCTCATGGTGCCAGTCCGCATTGTGCCAGTACCCATGGCGACAGTGCTCATGGTGACACTGACCACAGTGAGAGTGCTCACTGTGATAGAGCTCACGGTAATAGTGCTCATGGTGACAGTGCAAAGGGTGACAATACCCATGGTGACAGTACTCATGTTGAAAATACCCATGGTGGCAGTTCTCATGGTGACAGTGCTCATAATAGCAGTGCCCAAGGTGGCAGTCCTCGTGGTGACAGTGCTAATGGTGACAGTGCTCTTGGTGGCAGTTCCCATGGGGACAGTACCGATGGTGACCCTGTGCATTGTTACAGTGCCCATGGTAACCGTGCTCACGGTGGTAGTGCACATCGTGACAGTGCCCATGGTGGCAGTTCACCTGGTGACAGTGCTAAATCGTGACAGTGCACATGCTGACAGTGCTCACGGTGATAGTGCCCATGGTGACAGTGCCCACGGTGATAATGGGCATTATTACAGTGTTCATCGTGACAGAGCCCAAGGTGGCAGTGGCCATGGTGACAGTGCCCTCAATGACAGTGCCCATGGTAACAGTGCCGACAGTGACAGTGCCCATGGTGACACTTCTCACAGTGAATGTGCCCATGGGGACAGTTACCATGATGAGATTTCTCACGGTGATAGTGCCCGTTGTGACAGTGCTCACACTGACAATGCCCATGGTGCCACTGCCCATAGAGACATTCCGCACGGTCACTTTTCTCACGGTGAAAGTACCTATGGTGACACTGCACCTGGTGGCAGTGCAAAATGGTGACAGTGCCCATGGTGACATTGCTCATAGTAACTTTGCTTACAGTGATAGTCCTTACGGTGACAGTGTGCACAGTGACACTGAACACAGTTGCAGTGTTCATGTTGACAGTGTTCACGGTGATACTTTCCATGGTGATAGTGCCCATGGTGACACTGCACATGGTGGCAGTGAAAAATGGTGACAGTGCCCCTGTTGTCAGTTCTCATGGTGACCGTGCACATGGTGACAACCCGTGCAGACTGTACTCATGGTGACAGTACTCACGGTGACAGTTCTCATGTTTGCAGTATCCATGGTGACAGTGCTCACAGTGATAGTGCCCATGGTGAGAGTGCCCATGATGACAGGGCCCATGGTGCCATTGCCTATGGTGACAGTGCTCATGGTAACAGTGCCCAAGGTGACAGTGACCATGGTGAGAGTGCTCACACTGATGGTGCCCATGGTGACAGTGCTCATGGTGTCTGTCTACATTGTGCCAGTACCCATGGCAACAGTGCTCATGGTGACAGGGACCACAGTGAGAGAGCTCACGGTGAGAGTGCTCACGGTAATAGTGCTCATGGTGACAGTGCAAATGGTGACAATACCATGGTGACAGTACTCATGTTGAAAATACCCATGGTGGCAGTTCTCATAGCGACAGATCTCATGGTGACATTGCTCATAATAGCAGTGCCCAGGTGCCAGTGCTCGTGGTGACGGTGCTAATGGTGACAGTGCTCTTGGTGGCAGTTCCCATCGGGACAATACTGATGGTGACACTGTGCATTGTTACAGTGCCCATGGTAACCGTGTTCACGGTGATAGTGCACATCGTGACAGTGCCCATGGTGGTAGTTCACCTGGTGACAGTGCTAAATAGTGACAGTGCACATGCTGACAGTGCTCACGGTGATAGTGCCCATGGTGACAGTGCACACGGTCATAATGGGCATTGTTACAGAGTTCATGGTGACAGCACACGGTGGCAGTGGCCATGGAGACAGTGCCCACAATGACAGTGCCCATGGTGACAGTGCCGACAGTGACAGTGCCCATGGTGACACTTCTCATGGTGACAGTGCCCATGGGGACAGTTAGCATGGTGAGATTTCTAACGGTGATAGTGCCCGTTGTGCCAGTGCTCACAGTAACAATGCCCATGGGGCCAGTGCCCATAGAGTCATTCCGCACGGTCACATTTCTCACGGTGAAAGTGCCTATGGTGATATTAACCATGGTGACACTGCACATGGTGGCAGAGCAAAATGGTGACAGTGCACATGGTGACATTGCTCATGGTGACTTTGCTTACGGTGATAGTCCTTACAGTGACAGTACGCATGGTGACACTGCACACAGTGACAGTGTTCATGGTGAAAGTGTTCATGGTGATAGTTCCCATGGTGAGATTGTCCTGGTAACAGTGCCCATAGTCACAATTCTCATGGTGTAGTGCTCACAGTGACAGTGCCCATGGTGTCATGCCCATGGTGACAGTGCTCATGGTGACAGTGCTCATGTTGGCAGAGCCATAAATAAGAGTGCTCATTGTGGCAGTGCTCATGGTGTCCGTGCTCATGGTGACAGTGCCCATGATTACAGTGTTTATGGTGATAGATGTCACGGTGTCAGTGCCCACGCGGAGAGTGCCAAGGCTGACAAAGCCCAGGGTGATACTTCCCATTGTGACAGTGCCCACGGTGACAGTGCCCATGGTGACAGCACCCAGTGTGACAAGGCGCATGGTGACAGTGCTCACGGTGACAGTGCCCATGGTGACAGTGCCAATAGTGACAGTGCTCATGGTGAAACTGCCCACAGAGACATCGCCCATGGTGATAGTGTTCATGGTGACAACCCCACGGTGACAGTGCCAATGTTGATAGTCCCAGTGGTGACAGGTCTTACATTGAATGTGACCATGGTGTCTGTGCTCATGGTGACAGTGCTCAAGGTTATAGTCTCCATGTTGACAGTGCCGATGGTGACAATTCTCATGGTGACAGGGCCTATGGTGAAAATTCTCATAGTGACAGTGTTCACGGTGACAGTGCCCATGGTGCTATTACCCATGGTGACAGTTCTCATAGTGAAACTGCCCATGTTGACACTGCCCATGGTGGCAGTGCAAAATGGTGACAGTGCCCATGGTGATATTGCTCATGGTGACATTGCTTATGGTGATAGTGTGTATGGTGAAACTGCACACAGTGACATTGCTCATGGTGACAGTGTTCATGGCGTTAGTTCCTATGGTGAATGTGACCATGGGGACAGTGCCCATAGTCACAATTCTCATGGTGTAGTGCTCACGGTGACAGTGCCCATGGTGACAATACACAGGGTGACAGTATTCATGGTGACATTGCTCATGGTGAGAGTGCCCATGTTCACAACTGTCACGGTGATAGTTCCCATGGTGACAATACCCAGGGTAACAGAGCTGATGGTAAAAGTGTTCACGGTGACAGTGCCCATGGTGACAGTACCTAAGGTGACAATTCCCATGGTGAGACTGCTCATAGACAGTGCCCATGGTGACAATACCCAGCGTGTCCTGTCCATGGTGACAGTGATCATGGTGACACATCTCATGAGGACAGTGCCATAAGTGACAGTGCTCATTGTGGCAGTGCTCATGGTGACAGTGCCCATGGTGACAGTGCCTATGGTGATAGATATCATGGTGGCTGTGCCCAGGGAGACATTGCCCACGCTGACAAGACCCATGGTGATACTTCCCATTGTGACAGTGCCATCGGTGGCAGAGCCCATGGTGACAGTGCCCAAGATCACAGAGCCCATGGTGAGAGTGCTAATGGTGACTGTGCCCATGGTGACAGCACCCAGTGTGAAAATGCCCATTGTGACAGTGCTCACGGTGACCATGCCAATGGTGATAGTGCCAATAGTGAGAGTGCTCACGGTGACACTGCCCATGGACACACTGCCCATTGTGATAGTGCCCATCATGACAACCCCTCGGAGGCAGTGCCAATGGTGAGAGTCCCCGTGGTGACAGTTCTCATGGTGAAAGTGATCCTTTTGAAATTGCTCATGGTGACAGTGCTCATGGTGACAGTGCTCAAGGTGATAGTCTCCATGTTGACAGTGTGCATGGTGACTGTTCTCACGGTGACAGTGCCTATGGTGATTATGCTCTTAGTGACAGTGCTCATGGTGACAGTACCCATGGTGACAGTGACCACGGTGACTGTTCTCACCGTGGTAGTGCCCATGGTGACAGTGTTCATGATGACAGTCCGCATTAAGGCTGTGCCCGTGGTGACATTGCTAATGGTGATAATTCTCACGGTGATAGTACGCACGTTGAAAATGACAAAGGTGACAACACCCAGGTGATAATAATCATGGTGAAAGTGCCCATGGTGGCAGTTCTCATACTGACAGTTCTTGTGACAGTGCTCATGGTGGCAGTGCTCGTGGTGACAGTGCTCTTGGTGACAGTGCTCATGGTGGCAGTGCCCATGGTGAGACTACCGATGGTGACCCTGCCCATGGTGACAGTGCACATGGTCATGGTGCCTCTGGTGGCAGTGCAATATAGTGAGAATGCCCATGATGATATTGCTCATGGTGATAGTGCCCATGGTGAGAGTGCCCATGGTTCCAGTGCTCATGGTGACAGTGCCCATTGTGACAGTGCCCTTGGTGACAGTGCACACCATGAGAGTGCCCATGGTGTCTGTGCCCATGGTGACAGTTCTTATCATGAGAGTGTTCACGGTAGCAGTGTTCATGGTAATAGTGCTCACGGAGGCATTGCCCACAATGAGAGTGCCCACGGTGAGAATACTGACTGTGACAGTGCCCATGATGACTTTTCTCTCTGTGACAGTGCCCTTGGGGACAGTTAGCACGGTGAGATTTCTCACAGTGATAGTGCACATTGTTTCAGTGCTCATAGTGACAAGACCCTAGGCGCCAGTGCCCATCATGGCATTGCTCACGGTGATATTTCTCACGGTGACAGTGCCCATGGTGATATTACCCATGGTGACAGTACTCAGTGATCAAGTGCTCATGGTGACATGGCATAAGGTGATAATGCTCACGGTGGCAGTGCAAAATGGTGACAGTGCCCATGGGGACATTGCTTAATGTGATAGTCCTTGTGGTGACATTGTGCATGGTGACATTGCCCACCATGACAGTGCTCTTGTTGACAGTGCTCATGGTGATAGTGCCAATGTTGGAAGTGCCCATCGTGAAAGTGTCCATGGTGACAGTTCTTATGATGAGAGTGGTCAGAGTGGCAGTGCTCATGGTGAAAGTGCCCATGGTGACAGAGCCCACGGTGACAGTGTCCATAGATATAGTGTCCATGGTGACAGTACTAACAGTGAAATTGTCCATGGGGACACTGCCCATGGTGAAAGTGCCCATGGTCACAACACTCACGGTGATAGTGCTCACAGTGAGAGTGGCCATGGTGACAGTGACCACGGTGACAGTTCTAATGGTGATACTGCCAGTGATGACAGTGCTCTGGTGACAGTCCACATTGTACCAGTGCCCAAGGTGACAGTGCTCATGGTGACAGTGCCCAAAGTCACAATACCCATGGTGACAGTGCCCAGGCTGACAGTTCTCAAGGTGATAGTGCCCATGGTGACAGTGCTCATGGTGATACAGAGAATGGGGACAGTGCTTATGGTGACAGTGGTCATGGTTGCAGTACCCATGGTGATAGTGCTGAAACTGACAGTGCCCTTGGGGATAGTGCCCATGGTGAGTGTGCTCGTGTTAATTGTGTCCATGGTGGCAGTTCCCATTGTGAAAGTGCTCATGATGACAGTGCCCATGTGGGTAGTTCCTATGGTGACAGTGCTCATGGTGATAGTGACCATGTTAAGAGTGCACATGGTGGCTGTGCCCTTGGTGACAGTGCCCATGATGACAGTATTCATGGTGACAGTGCTCACGGTGATAATGCCCATGGTGGCAGTGCACATGGTGGTAGTGCACATGGTGGCAGTGAAAAATGGGGACAGTTCCCATGCTGACAGTTCTCATTG
This sequence comes from Mesoplodon mirus, assembly GCF_964341445.2. NCBI lineage: Eukaryota > Metazoa > Chordata > Mammalia > Artiodactyla > Ziphiidae > Mesoplodon > Mesoplodon mirus. Next base: position 63,368 of record NW_028295487.1, read on the forward strand.
TGACAATGCACACGGTCACAACCGATGCTGACACTGCTCATGGTAGCTGTACCCTTGGTGACAGTGCTCAGAGTGATAGTGCCCATGGTGGCAGTGCCCATGGTGACACTGCCCATGGTGACAATGCCCATGATGACAGTGCCCATGGAGTCAGTGCCCACGGAGCCATTGCCTATGGTAACAGTGCTCACAGTGACAGTACCCATGGTAACAGTGACCATGGTGAGAGTGCTCATGGTGATAGTGTCTATGGTGACAGATCACACTGTGACAGTCCGCATTGTGCCAGTACCAATAGTGACAGTGCCCATGGTGACATTGACCATGGTGAGAGTGATCACGGTGCTAGTGCTCACAGTAATAGTGCTCATGGTGACAGTGCCGACAGTGAAGGTGCTCACGGTGACAGTGCCTCTGGTGATAGTGCCCATGGTGAGAGTCCGCCCATTGATAGTGCCCATGGTGGCAGTTCCCATTGTGAAAATGTTCATGATGACATTGCCCATGTTGGTAGTCCCCATGGTGACAGTGCTCACGGTGATAGTGACCTTGGTAACTGTGCACATGGTGGCCGTGCCCTTGGTGACAGTGCCAATGATGACAGTACTCATGGTGACAGTTCTCACGGTGATAGTGCCCATGGTGATATTGCACATGGTGGCAGTGAAAAATGGTGACAGTGCCCATGTTGACAGTTCTCATGGTGACAGTGCACACGGTGACAACCCATGCAGACAGTACTCACGGTGACAGTTCTCATGGTTGCAGTACCCATGGTGACAGTGCTCACAGTGATACTGCCCATGGTGGCAGTGCCCATGGTGACAGTGCCCATGGTGACACTGCCCATGATGACAGTGCCCATGGTGAAAGTTCCCACGGCGCCATTGCCTATGGTGACACTGCTCATGGTAACAGTGCCCATGGTGACAGTGACCATGGTGAGAGTGCTCACACTGATAGTGCCCATGGTGACAGGGCTCATGGTGCCAGTCCGCATTGTGCCAGTACCCATGGCGACAGTGCTCATGGTGACACTGACCACAGTGAGAGTGCTCACTGTGATAGAGCTCACGGTAATAGTGCTCATGGTGACAGTGCAAAGGGTGACAATACCCATGGTGACAGTACTCATGTTGAAAATACCCATGGTGGCAGTTCTCATGGTGACAGTGCTCATAATAGCAGTGCCCAAGGTGGCAGTCCTCGTGGTGACAGTGCTAATGGTGACAGTGCTCTTGGTGGCAGTTCCCATGGGGACAGTACCGATGGTGACCCTGTGCATTGTTACAGTGCCCATGGTAACCGTGCTCACGGTGGTAGTGCACATCGTGACAGTGCCCATGGTGGCAGTTCACCTGGTGACAGTGCTAAATCGTGACAGTGCACATGCTGACAGTGCTCACGGTGATAGTGCCCATGGTGACAGTGCCCACGGTGATAATGGGCATTATTACAGTGTTCATCGTGACAGAGCCCAAGGTGGCAGTGGCCATGGTGACAGTGCCCTCAATGACAGTGCCCATGGTAACAGTGCCGACAGTGACAGTGCCCATGGTGACACTTCTCACAGTGAATGTGCCCATGGGGACAGTTACCATGATGAGATTTCTCACGGTGATAGTGCCCGTTGTGACAGTGCTCACACTGACAATGCCCATGGTGCCACTGCCCATAGAGACATTCCGCACGGTCACTTTTCTCACGGTGAAAGTACCTATGGTGACACTGCACCTGGTGGCAGTGCAAAATGGTGACAGTGCCCATGGTGACATTGCTCATAGTAACTTTGCTTACAGTGATAGTCCTTACGGTGACAGTGTGCACAGTGACACTGAACACAGTTGCAGTGTTCATGTTGACAGTGTTCACGGTGATACTTTCCATGGTGATAGTGCCCATGGTGACACTGCACATGGTGGCAGTGAAAAATGGTGACAGTGCCCCTGTTGTCAGTTCTCATGGTGACCGTGCACATGGTGACAACCCGTGCAGACTGTACTCATGGTGACAGTACTCACGGTGACAGTTCTCATGTTTGCAGTATCCATGGTGACAGTGCTCACAGTGATAGTGCCCATGGTGAGAGTGCCCATGATGACAGGGCCCATGGTGCCATTGCCTATGGTGACAGTGCTCATGGTAACAGTGCCCAAGGTGACAGTGACCATGGTGAGAGTGCTCACACTGATGGTGCCCATGGTGACAGTGCTCATGGTGTCTGTCTACATTGTGCCAGTACCCATGGCAACAGTGCTCATGGTGACAGGGACCACAGTGAGAGAGCTCACGGTGAGAGTGCTCACGGTAATAGTGCTCATGGTGACAGTGCAAATGGTGACAATACCATGGTGACAGTACTCATGTTGAAAATACCCATGGTGGCAGTTCTCATAGCGACAGATCTCATGGTGACATTGCTCATAATAGCAGTGCCCAGGTGCCAGTGCTCGTGGTGACGGTGCTAATGGTGACAGTGCTCTTGGTGGCAGTTCCCATCGGGACAATACTGATGGTGACACTGTGCATTGTTACAGTGCCCATGGTAACCGTGTTCACGGTGATAGTGCACATCGTGACAGTGCCCATGGTGGTAGTTCACCTGGTGACAGTGCTAAATAGTGACAGTGCACATGCTGACAGTGCTCACGGTGATAGTGCCCATGGTGACAGTGCACACGGTCATAATGGGCATTGTTACAGAGTTCATGGTGACAGCACACGGTGGCAGTGGCCATGGAGACAGTGCCCACAATGACAGTGCCCATGGTGACAGTGCCGACAGTGACAGTGCCCATGGTGACACTTCTCATGGTGACAGTGCCCATGGGGACAGTTAGCATGGTGAGATTTCTAACGGTGATAGTGCCCGTTGTGCCAGTGCTCACAGTAACAATGCCCATGGGGCCAGTGCCCATAGAGTCATTCCGCACGGTCACATTTCTCACGGTGAAAGTGCCTATGGTGATATTAACCATGGTGACACTGCACATGGTGGCAGAGCAAAATGGTGACAGTGCACATGGTGACATTGCTCATGGTGACTTTGCTTACGGTGATAGTCCTTACAGTGACAGTACGCATGGTGACACTGCACACAGTGACAGTGTTCATGGTGAAAGTGTTCATGGTGATAGTTCCCATGGTGAGATTGTCCTGGTAACAGTGCCCATAGTCACAATTCTCATGGTGTAGTGCTCACAGTGACAGTGCCCATGGTGTCATGCCCATGGTGACAGTGCTCATGGTGACAGTGCTCATGTTGGCAGAGCCATAAATAAGAGTGCTCATTGTGGCAGTGCTCATGGTGTCCGTGCTCATGGTGACAGTGCCCATGATTACAGTGTTTATGGTGATAGATGTCACGGTGTCAGTGCCCACGCGGAGAGTGCCAAGGCTGACAAAGCCCAGGGTGATACTTCCCATTGTGACAGTGCCCACGGTGACAGTGCCCATGGTGACAGCACCCAGTGTGACAAGGCGCATGGTGACAGTGCTCACGGTGACAGTGCCCATGGTGACAGTGCCAATAGTGACAGTGCTCATGGTGAAACTGCCCACAGAGACATCGCCCATGGTGATAGTGTTCATGGTGACAACCCCACGGTGACAGTGCCAATGTTGATAGTCCCAGTGGTGACAGGTCTTACATTGAATGTGACCATGGTGTCTGTGCTCATGGTGACAGTGCTCAAGGTTATAGTCTCCATGTTGACAGTGCCGATGGTGACAATTCTCACGGTGACAGGGCCTATGGTGAAAATTCTCATAGTGACAGTGTTCACGGTGACAGTGCCCATGGTGCTATTACCCATGGTGACAGTTCTCATAGTGAAACTGCCCATGTTGACACTGCCCATGGTGGCAGTGCAAAATGGTGACAGTGCCCATGGTGATATTGCTCATGGTGACATTGCTTATGGTGATAGTGTGTATGGTGAAACTGCACACAGTGACATTGCTCATGGTGACAGTGTTCATGGCGTTAGTTCCTATGGTGAATGTGACCATGGGGACAGTGCCCATAGTCACAATTCTCATGGGGTAGTGCTCACGGTGACAGTGCCCATGGTGACAATACACAGGGTGACAGTATTCATGGTGACATTGCTCATGGTGAGAGTGCCCATGTTCACAACTGTCACGGTGATAGTTCCCATGGTGACAATACCCAGGGTAACAGAGCTGATGGTAAAAGTGTTCACGGTGACAGTGCCCATGGTGACAGTACCTAAGGTGACAATTCCCATGGTGAGACTGCTCATAGACAGTGCCCATGGTGACAATACCCAGCGTGTCCTGTCCATGGTGACAGTGATCATGGTGACACATCTCATGAGGACAGTGCCATAAGTGACAGTGCTCATTGTGGCAGTGCTCATGGTGACAGTGCCCATGGTGACAGTGCCTATGGTGATAGATATCATGGTGGCTGTGCCCAGGGAGACATTGCCCACGCTGACAAGACCCATGGTGATACTTCCCATTGTGACAGTGCCATCGGTGGCAGAGCCCATGGTGACAGTGCCCAAGATCACAGAGCCCATGGTGAGAGTGCTAACGGTGACTGTGCCCATGGTGACAGCACCCAGTGTGAAAATGCCCATTGTGACAGTGCTCACGGTGACCATGCCAATGGTGATAGTGCCAATAGTGAGAGTGCTCACGGTGACACTGCCCATGGACACACTGCCCATTGTGATAGTGCCCATCATGACAACCCCTCGGAGGCAGTGCCAATGGTGAGAGTCCCCGTGGTGACAGTTCTCATGGTGAAAGTGATCCTTTTGAAATTGCTCATGGTGACAGTGCTCATGGTGACAGTGCTCAAGGTGATAGTCTCCATGTTGACAGTGTGCATGGTGACTGTTCTCACGGTGACAGTGCCTATGGTGATTATGCTCTTAGTGACAGTGCTCATGGTGACAGTGCCCATGGTGACAGTGACCACGGTGACTGTTCTCACCGTGGTAGTGCCCATGGTGACAGTGTTCATGACAGTCCGCATTAAGGCTGTGCCCGTGGTGACATTGCTAATGGTGATAATTCTCACGGTGATAGTACGCACGTTGAAAATGACAAAGGTGACAACACCCAGGTGATAATAATCATGGTGAAAGTGCCCATGGTGGCAGTTCTCATACTGACAGTTCTTGTGACAGTGCTCATGGTGGCAGTGCTCGTGGTGACAGTGCTCTTGGTGACAGTGCTCATGGTGGCAGTGCCCATGGTGAGACTACCGATGGTGACCCTGCCCATGGTGACAGTGCACATGGTCATGGTGCCTCTGGTGGCAGTGCAATATAGTGAGAATGCCCATGATGATATTGCTCATGGTGATAGTGCCCATGGTGAGAGTGCCCATGGTTCCAGTGCTCATGGTGACAGTGCCCTTGGTGACAGTGCACACCATGAGAGTGCCCATGGTGTCTGTGCCCATGGTGACAGTTCTTATCATGAGAGTGTTCACGGTAGCAGTGTTCATGGTAATAGTGCTCACGGAGGCATTGCCCACAATGAGAGTGCCCACGGTGAGAATACTGACTGTGACAGTGCCCATGATGACTTTTCTCTCTGTGACAGTGCCCTTGGGGACAGTTAGCACGGTGAGATTTCTCACAGTGATAGTGCACATTGTTTCAGTGCTCATAGTGACAAGACCCTAGGCGCCAGTGCCCATCATGGCATTGCTCACGGTGATATTTCTCACGGTGACAGTGCCCATGGTGATATTACCCATGGTGACAGTACTCAGTGATCAAGTGCTCATGGTGACATGGCATAAGGTGATAATGCTCACGGTGGCAGTGCAAAATGGTGACAGTGCCCATGGGGACATTGCTTAATGTGATAGTCCTTGTGGTGACATTGTGCATGGTGACATTGCCCACCATGATAGTGCTCTTGTTGACAGTGCTCATGGTGATAGTGCCAATGTTGGAAGTGCCCATCGTGAAAGTGTCCATGGTGACAGTTCTTATGATGAGAGTGGTCAGAGTGGCAGTGCTCATGGTGAAAGTGCCCATGGTGACAGAGCCCACGGTGACAGTGTCCATAGATATAGTGTCCATGGTGACAGTACTAACAGTGAAATTGTCCATGGGGACACTGCCCATGGTGAACGTGCCCATGGTCACAACACTCACGGTGATAGTGCTCACGGTGAGAGTGGCCATGGTGACAGTGACCACGGTGACAGTTCTAATGGTGATACTGCCCATGATGACAGTGCTCTGGTGACAGTCCACATTGTACCAGTGCCCAAGGTGACAGTGCTCATGGTGACAGTGCCCAAAGTCACAATACCCATGGTGACAGTGCCCAGGCTGACAGTTCTCAAGGTGATAGTGCCCATGGTGACAGTGCACATGGTGATACAGAGAATGGGGACAGTGCTTATGGTGACAGTGGTCATGGTTGCAGTACCCATGGTGATAGTGCTGAAACTGACAGTGCCCTTGGGGATAGTGCCCATGGTGAGTGTGCTCGTGTTAATTGTGTCCATGGTGGCAGTTCCCATTGTGAAAGTGCTCATGATGACAGTGCCCATGTGGGTAGTTCCCATGGTGACAGTGCTCATGGTGATAGTGACCATGTTAACAGTGCACATGGTGGCTGTGCCCTTGGTGACAGTGCCCATGATGACAGTATTCATGGTGACAGTGCTCACGGTGATAATGCCCATGGTGGCAGTGCACATGGTGGTAGTGCACATGGTGGCAGTGAAAAATGGGGACAGTTCCCATGCTGACAGTTCTCATTGTGACAATGCACACGGTCACAACCGATGCTGACACTGCTCATGGTAGCTGTACCCTTGGTGACAGTGCTCAGAGTGATAGTGCCCATGGTGGCAGTGCCCATGGTGACACTGCCCATGGTGACAATGCCCATGATGACAGTGCCCATGGAGTCAGTGCCCACGGAGCCATTGCCTATGGTAACAGTGCTCACAGTGACAGTACCCATGGTAACAGTGACCATGGTGAGAGTGCTCATGGTGATAGTGTCTATGGTGACAGATCACACTGTGACAGTCCGCATTGTGCCAGTACCAATAGTGACAGTGCCCATGGTGACATTGACCATGGTGAGAGTGATCACGGTGCTAGTGCTCACAGTAATAGTGCTCATGGTGACAGTGCCGACAGTGAAGGTGCTCACGGTGACAGTGCCTCTGGTGATAGTGCCCATGGTGAGAGTCCGCCCATTGATAGTGCCCATGGTGGCAGTTCCCATTGTGAAAATGTTCATGATGACATTGCCCATGTTGGTAGTCCCCATGGTGACAGTGCTCACGGTGATAGTGACCTTGGTAACTGTGCACATGGTGGCCGTGCCCTTGGTGACAGTGCCAATGATGACAGTACTCATGGTGACAGTTCTCACGGTGATAGTGCCCATGGTGATATTGCACATGGTGGCAGTGAAAAATGGTGACAGTGCCCATGTTGACAGTTCTCATGGTGACAGTGCACACGGTGACAACCCATGCAGACAGTACTCACGGTGACAGTTCTCATGGTTGCAGTACCCATGGTGACAGTGCTCACAGTGATACTGCCCATGGTGGCAGTGCCCATGGTGACAGTGCCCATGGTGACACTGCCCATGATGACAGTGCCCATGGTGAAAGTTCCCACGGCGCCATTGCCTATGGTGACAGTGCTCATGGTAACAGTGCCCATGGTGACAGTGACCATGGTGAGAGTGCTCACACTGATAGTGCCCATGGTGACAGGGCTCATGGTGCCAGTCCGCATTGTGCCAGTACCCATGGCGACAGTGCTCATGGTGACACTGACCACAGTGAGAGTGCTCACTGTGATAGAGCTCACGGTAATAGTGCTCATGGTGACAGTGCAAAGGGTGACAATACCCATGGTGACAGTACTCATGTTGAAAATACCCATGGTGGCAGTTCTCATGGTGACAGTGCTCATAATAGCAGTGCCCAAGGTGGCAGTCCTCGTGGTGACAGTGCTAATGGTGACAGTGCTCTTGGTGGCAGTTCCCATGGGAAAGTACCGATGGTGACCCTGTGCATTGTTACAGTGCCCATGGTAACCGTGCTCACGGTGGTAGTGCACATCGTGACAGTGCCCATGGTGGCAGTTCACCTGGTGACAGTGCTAAATCGTGACAGTGCACATGCTGACAGTGCTCACGGTGATAGTGCCCATGGTGACAGTGCCCACGGTGATAATGGGCATTATTACAGTGTTCATCGTGACAGAGCCCAAGGTGGCAGTGGCCATGGTGACAGTGCCCACAATGACAGTGCCCATGGTAACAGTGCCGACAGTGACAGTGCCCATGGTGACACTTCTCACAGTGAATGTGCCCATGGGGACAGTTACCATGATGAGATTTCTCACGGTGATAGTGCCCGTTGTGACAGTGCTCACAGTGACAATGCCCATGGTGCCACTGCCCATAGAGACATTCCGCACGGTCACTTTTCTCACGGTGAAAGTACCTATGGTGACACTGCACCTGGTGGCAGTGCAAAATGGTGACAGTGCCCATGGTGACATTGCTCATAGTAACTTTGCTTACAGTGATAGTCCTTACGGTGACAGTGTGCACGGTGACACTGCACACAGTTGCAGTGTTCATGTTGACAGTGTTCACGGTGATACTTTCCATGGTGATAGTGCCCATGGTGACACTGCACATGGTGGCAGTGAAAAATGGTGACAGTGCCCCTGTTGTCAGTTCTCATGGTGACCGTGCACATGGTGACAACCCGTGCAGACTGTACTCATGGTGACAGTACTCACGGTGACAGTTCTCATGTTTGCAGTATCCATGGTGACAGTGCTCACAGTGATAGTGCCCATGGTGAGAGTGCCCATGATGACAGGGCCCATGGTGCCATTGCCTATGGTGACAGTGCTCATGGTAACAGTGCCCAAGGTGACAGTGACCATGGTGAGAGTGCTCACACTGATGGTGCCCATGGTGACAGTGCTCATGGTGTCTGTCTACATTGTGCCAGTACCCATGGCAACAGTGCTCATGGTGACAGGGACCACAGTGAGAGAGCTCACGGTGAGAGTGCTCACGGTAATAGTGCTCATGGTGACAGTGCAAATGGTGACAATACCATGGTGACAGTACTCATGTTGAAAATACCCATGGTGGCAGTTCTCATAGCGACAGATCTCATGGTGACATTGCTCATAATAGCAGTGCCCAGGTGCCAGTGCTCGTGGTGACGGTGCTAATGGTGACAGTGCTCTTGGTGGCAGTTCCCATCGGGACAATACTGATGGTGACACTGTGCATTGTTACAGTGCCCATGGTAACCGTGTTCACGGTGATAGTGCACATCGTGACAGTGCCCATGGTGGTAGTTCACCTGGTGACAGTGCTAAATAGTGACAGTGCACATGCTGACAGTGCTCACGGTGATAGTGCCCATGGTGACAGTGCACACGGTCATAATGGGCATTGTTACAGAGTTCATGGTGACAGCACACGGTGGCAGTGGCCATGGAGACAGTGCCCACAATGACAGTGCCCATGGTGACAGTGCCGACAGTGACAGTGCCCATGGTGACACTTCTCATGGTGACAGTGCCCATGGGGACAGTTAGCATGGTGAGATTTCTAACGGTGATAGTGCCCGTTGTGCCAGTGCTCACAGTAACAATGCCCATGGGGCCAGTGCCCATAGAGTCATTCCGCACGGTCACATTTCTCACGGTGAAAGTGCCTATGGTGATATTAACCATGGTGACTCTGCACATGGTGGCAGAGCAAAATGGTGACAGTGCCCATGCCATGGTGACATTGCTCATGGTGACTTTGCTTACGGTGATAGTCCTTACAGTGACAGTACGCATGGTGACACTGCACACAGTGACAGTGTTCATGGTGAAAGTGTTCATGGTGATAGTTCCCATGGTGAGATTGTCCTGGTAACAGTGCCCATAGTCACAATTCTCATGGTGTAGTGCTCACAGTGACAGTGCCCATGGTGTCATGCCCATGGTGACAGTGCTCATGGTGACAGTGCTCATGTTGGCAGAGCCATAAATAAGAGTGCTCATTGTGGCAGTGCTCATGGTGTCCGTGCTCATGGTGACAGTGCCCATGATTACAGTGTTTATGGTGATAGATGTCACGGTGTCAGTGCCCACGCGGAGAGTGCCAAGGCTGACAAAGCCCAGGGTGATACTTCCCATTGTGACAGTGCCCACGGTGACAGTGCCCATGGTGACAGCACCCAGTGTGACAAGGCGCATGGTGACAGTGCTCACGGTGACAGTGCCCATGGTGACAGTGCGAATAGTGACAGTGCTCATGGTGAAACTGCCCACAGAGACATCGCCCATGGTGATAGTGTTCATGGTGACAACCCCACGGTGACAGTGCCAATGTTGATAGTCCCAGTGGTGACAGGTCTTACATTGAATGTGACCATGGTGTCTGTGCTCATGGTGACAGTGCTCAAGGTTATAGTCTCCATGTTGACAGTGCCGATGGTGACAATTCTCACGGTGACAGGGCCTATGGTGAAAATTCTCATAGTGACAGTGTTCACGGTGACAGTGCCCATGGTGCTATTACCCATGGTGACAGTTCTCATAGTGAAACTGCCCATGTTGACACTGCCCATGGTGGCAGTGCAAAATGGTGACAGTGCCCATGGTGATATTGCTCATGGTGACATTGCTTATGGTGATAGTGTGTATGGTGAAACTGCACACAGTGACATTGCTCATGGTGACAGTGTTCATGGCGTTAGTTCCTATGGTGAATGTGACCATGGGGACAGTGCCCATAGTCACAATTCTCATGGGGTAGTGCTCACGGTGACAGTGCCCATGGTGACAATACACAGGGTGACAGTATTCATGGTGACATTGCTCATGGTGAGAGTGCCCATGTTCACAACTGTCACGGTGATAGTTCCCATGGTGACAATACCCAGGGTAACAGAGCTGATGGTAAAAGTGTTCACGGTGACAGTGCCCATGGTGACAGTACCTAAGGTGACAATTCCCATGGTGAGACTGCTCATAGACAGTGCCCATGGTGACAATACCCAGCGTGTCCTGTCCATGGTGACAGTGATCATGGTGACACATCTCATGAGGACAGTGCCATAAGTGGCAGTGCTCATGGTGACAGTGCCCATGGTGACAGTGCCTATGGTGATAGATATCATGGTGGCTGTGCCCAGGGAGACATTGCCCACGCTGACAAGACCCATGGTGATACTTCCCATTGTGACAGTGCCATCGGTGGCAGAGCCCATGGTGACAGTGCCCAAGATCACAGAGCCCATGGTGAGAGTGCTAACGGTGACTGTGCCCATGGTGACAGCACCCAGTGTGAAAATGCCCATTGTGACAGTGCTCACGGTGACCATGCCAATGGTGATAGTGCCAATAGTGAGAGTGCTCACGGTGACACTGCCCATGGACACACTGCCCATTGTGATAGTGCCCATCATGACAACCCCTCGGAGGCAGTGCCAATGGTGAGAGTCCCCGTGGTGACAGTTCTCATGGTGAAAGTGATCCTTTTGAAATTGCTCATGGTGACAGTGCTCATGGTGACAGTGCTCAAGGTGATAGTCTCCATGTTGACAGTGTGCATGGTGACTGTTCTCACGGTGACAGTGCCTATGGTGATTATGCTCTTAGTGACAGTGCTCATGGTGACAGTGCCCATGGTGACAGTGACCACGGTGACTGTTCTCACCGTGGTAGTGCCCATGGTGACAGTGTTCATGACAGTCCGCATTAAGGCTGTGCCCGTGGTGACATTGCTAATGGTGATAATTCTCACGGTGATAGTACGCACGTTGAAAATGACAAAGGTGACAACACCCAGGTGATAATAATCATGGTGAAAGTGCCCATGGTGGCAGTTCTCATACTGACAGTTCTTGTGACAGTGCTCATGGTGGCAGTGCTCGTGGTGACAGTGCTCTTGGTGACAGTGCTCATGGTGGCAGTGCCCATGGTGAGACTACCGATGGTGACCCTGCCCATGGTGACAGTGCACATGGTCATGGTGCCTCTGGTGGCAGTGCAATATAGTGAGAATGCCCATGATGATATTGCTCATGGTGATAGTGCCCATGGTGAGAGTGCCCATGGTTCCAGTGCTCATGGTGACAGTGCCCATTGTGACAGTGCCCTTGGTGACTGTGCACACCATGAGAGTGCCCATGGTGTCTGTGCCCATGGTGACAGTTCTTATCATGAGAGTGTTCACGGTAGCAGTGTTCATGGTAATAGTGCTCAAGGAGGCATTGCCCACAATGAGAGTGCCCACGGTGAGAATACTGACTGTGACAGTGCCCATGATGACTTTTCTCTCTGTGACAGTGCCCTTGGGGACAGTTAGCACGGTGAGATTTCTCACAGTGATAGTGCACATTGTTTCAGTGCTCATAGTGACAAGACCCTAGGCGCCAGTGCCCATCATGGCATTGCTCACGGTGATATTTCTCACGGTGACAGTGCCCATGGTGATATTACCCATGGTGACAGTACTCAGTGATCAAGTGCTCATGGTGACATGGCATAAGGTGATAATGCTCACGGTGGCAGTGCAAAATGGTGACAGTGCCCATGGGGACATTGCTTAATGTGATAGTCCTTGTGGTGACATTGTGCATGGTGACATTGCCCACCATGACAGTGCTCTTGTTGACAGTGCTCATGGTGATAGTGCCAATGTTGGAAGTGCCCATCGTGAAAGTGTCCATGGTGACAGTTCTTATGATGAGAGTGGTCAGAGTGGCAGTGCTCATGGTGAAAGTGCCCATGGTGACAGAGCCCACGGTGACAGTGTCCATAGTTATAGTGTCCATGGTGACAGTACTAACAGTGAAATTGTCCATGGGGACACTGCCCATGGTGAAAGTGCCCATGGTCACAACACTCACGGTGATAGTGCTCACGGTGAGAGTGGCCATGGTGACAGTGACCACGGTGACAGTTCTAATGGTGATACTGCCCGTGATGACAGTGCTCTGGTGACAGTCCACATTGTACCAGTGCCCAAGGTGACAGTGCTCATGGTGACAGTGCCCAAAGTCACAATACCCATGGTGACAGTGCCCAGGCTGACAGTTCTCAAGGTGATAGTGCCCATGGTGACAGTGCCCATGGTGATACAGAGAATGGGGACAGTGCTTATGGTGACAGTGGTCATGGTTGCAGTACCCATGGTGATAGTGCTGAAACTGACAGTGCCCTTGGGGATAGTGCCCATGGTGAGTGTGCTCGTGTTAATTGTGTCCATGGTGGCAGTTCCCATTGTGAAAGTGCTCATGATGACAGTGCCCATGTGGGTAGTTCCCATGGTGACAGTGCTCATGGTGATAGTGACCATGTTAAGAGTGCACATGGTGGCTGTGCCCTTGGTGACAGTGCCCATGATGACAGTATTCATGGTGACAGTGCTCACGGTGATAATGCCCATGGTGGCAGTGCCCATGGTGGTAGTGCACATGGTGGCAGTGAAAAATGGGGACAGTTCCCATGCTGACAGTTCTCATTGTGACAATGCACACGGTCACAACCGATGCTGACACTGCTCATGGTAGCTGTACCCTTGGTGACAGTGCTCAGAGTGATAGTGCCCATGGTGGCAGTGTCCATGGTGACACTGCCCATGGTGACAATGCCCATGATGACAGTGCCCATGGAGTCAGTGCCCACGGAGTCATTGCCTATGGTAACAGTGCTCACAGTGACAGTACCCATGGTAACAGTGACCATGGTGAGAGTGCTCATGGTGATAGTGTCTATGGTGACAGATCACACTGTGACAGTCCGCATTGTGCCAGTACCAATAGTGACAGTGCCTATGGTGATAGTGTCTATGGTGACAGATCACACTGTGACAGTCCGCATTGTGCCAGTACCAATAGTGACAGTGCCCATGGTGACATTGACCATGGTGAGAGTGATCACGGTGCTAGTGCTCACAGTAATAGTGCTCATGGTGACAGTGCCGACAGTGAAGGTGCTCACGGTGACAGTGCCTCTGGTGATAGTGCCCATGGTGAGAGTCCGCCCATTGATAGTGCCCATGGTGGCAGTTCCCATTGTGAAAATGCTCATGATGACATTGCCCATGTTGGTAGTCCCCATGGTGACAGTGCTCACGGTGATAGTGACCTTGGTAACTGTGCACATGGTGGCTGTGCTCTTGGTGACAGTGCCAATGATGACAGTACTCATGGTGACAGTTCTCACGGTGATAGTGCCCATGGTGATATTGCACATGGTGGCAGTGAAAAATGGTGACAGTGCCCATGTTGACAGTTCTCATGGTGACAGTGCACACGGTGACAACCCATGCAGACAGTACTCACGGTGACAGTTCTCATGGTTGCAGTACCCATGGTGACAGTGCTCACAGTGATACTGCCCATGGTGGCAGTGCCCATGGTGACACTGCCCATGATGACAGTGCCCATGGTGAAAGTTCCCACGGCGCCATTGCCTATGGTGACAGTGCTCATGGTAACAGTGCCCATGGTGACAGTGACCATGGTGAGAGTGCTCACACTGATAGTGCCCATGGTGACAGGGCTCATGGTGCCAGTCCGCATTGTGCCAGTACCCATGGCGACAGTGCTCATGGTGACACTGACCACAGTGAGAGTGCTCACTGTGATAGAGCTCACGGTAATAGTGCTCATGGTGACAGTGCAAATGGTGACAATACCCATGGTGACAGTACTCATGTTGAAAATACCCATGGTGGCAGTTCTCATGGTGACAGTGCTCATAATAGCAGTGCCCAAGGTGGCAGTCCTCGTGGTGACAGTGCTAATGGTGACAGTGCTCTTGGTGGCAGTTCCCATGGGGACAGTACCGATGGTGACCCTGTGCATTGTTACAGTGCCCATGGTAACCGTGCTCACGGTGGTAGTGCACATCGTGACAGTGCCCATGGTGGCAGTTCACCTGGTGACAGTGCTAAATCGTGACAGTGCACATGCTGACAGTGCTCACGGTGATAGTGCCCATGGTGACAGTGCCCACGGTGATAATGGGTATTATTACAGTGTTCATCTTGACAGAGCCCAAGGTGGCAGTGGCCATGGTGACAGTGCCCACAATGACAGTGCCCATGGTAACAGTGCCGACAGTGACAGTGCCCATGGTGACACTTCTCACAGTGAATGTGCCCATGGGGACAGTTACCATGATGAGATTTCTCACGGTGATAGTGCCCGTTGTGACAGTGCTCACACTGACAATGCCCATGGTGCCACTGCCCATAGAGACATTCCGCACGGTCACTTTTCTCACGGTGAAAGTACCTATGGTGACACTGCACCTGGTGGCAGTGCAAAATGGTGACAGTGCCCATGGTGACATTGCTCATAGTGACTTTGCTTACAGTGATAGTCCTTACGGTGACAGTGTGCATGGTGACACTGCACACAGTTGCAGTGTTCATGGTGACAGTGTTCACGGTGATACTTTCCATGGTGATAGTGCCCATGGTGACACTGCACATGGTGGCAGTGAAAAATGGTGACAGTGCCCCTGTTGTCAGTTCTCATGGTGACCGTGCACATGGTGACAACCCGTGCAGACTGTACTCATGGTGACAGTACTCACGGTGACAGTTCTCATGTTTGCAGTATCCATGGTGACAGTGCTCACAGTGATAGTGCCCATGGTGAGAGTGCCCATGATGACAGGGCCCATGGTGCCATTGCCTATGGTGACAGTGCTCATGGTAACAGTGCCCAAGGTGACAGTGACCATGGTGAGAGTGCTCACACTGATGGTGCCCATGGTGACAGTGCTCATGGTGTCTGTCTACATTGTGCCAGTACCCATGGCAACAGTGCTCATGGTGACAGGGACCACAGTGAGAGAGCTCACGGTGAGAGTGCTCACGGTAATAGTGCTCATGGTGACAGTGCAAATGGTGACAATACCATGGTGACAGTACTCATGTTGAAAATACCCATGGTGGCAGTTCTCATAGCGACAGAACTCATGGTGACATTGCTCATAATAGCAGTGCCCAGGTGCCAGTGCTCGTGGTGACGGTGCTAATGGTGACAGTGCTCTTGGTGGCAGTTCCCATCGGGACAATACTGATGGTGACACTGTGCATTGTTACAGTGCCCATGGTAACCGTGTTCACGGTGATAGTGCACATCGTGACAGTGCCCATGGTGGTAGTTCACCTGGTGACAGTGCTAAATAGTGACAGTGCACATGCTGACAGTGCTCACGGTGATAGTGCCCATGGTGACAGTGCACACGGTCATAATGGGCATTGTTACAGAGTTCATGGTGACAGCACACGGTGGCAGTGGCCATGGAGACAGTGCCCACAATGACAGTGCCCATGGTGACAGTGCCGACAGTGACAGTGCCCATGGTGACACTTCTCATGGTGACAGTACCCATGGGGACAGTTAGCATGGTGAGATTTCTAACGGTGATAGTGCCCGTTGTGCCAGTGCTCACAGTAACAATGCCCATGGGGCCAGTGCCCATAGAGTCATTCCGCACGGTCACATTTCTCACGGTGAAAGTGCCTATGGTGATATTAACCATGGTGACACTGCACATGGTGGCAGAGCAAAATGGTGACAGTGCCCATGGTGACATTGCTCATGGTGACTTTGCTTACGGTGATAGTCCTTACAGTGACAGTACGCATGTTGACACTGCACACAGTGACAGTGTTCATGGTGAAAGTGTTCACGGTGATAGTTCCCATGGTGAGATTGTCCTGGTAACAGTGCCCATAGTCACAATTCTCATGGTGTAGTGCTCACAGTGACAGTGCCCATGGTGTCATGCCCATGGTGACAGTGCTCATGGTGACAGTGCTCATGTTGGCAGAGCCATAAATAAGAGTGCTCATTGTGGCAGTGCTCATGGTGTCCGTGCTCATGGTGACAGTGCCCATGATTACAGTGTTTATGGTGATAGATGTCACGGTGTCAGTGCCCACGCGGAGAGTGCCAAGGCTGACAAAGCCCAGGGTGATACTTCCCATTGTGACAGTGCCCACGGTGACAGTGCCCATGGTGACAGTGCCGATGGTGAGAGTGCCAATAGTGACAGTGCTCATGGTGAAACTGCCCACAGAGACATCGCCCATGGTGATAGTGTTCATGGTGACAACCCCACGGTGACAGTGCCAATGTTGATAGTCCCAGTGGTGACAGGTCTTACATTGAATGTGACCATGGTGTCTGTGCTCATGGTGACAGTGCTCAAGGTTATAGTCTCCATGTTGACAGTGCCGATGGTGACAATTCTCACGGTGACAGGGCCTATGGTGAAAATTCTCATAGTGACAGTGTTCACGGTGACAGTGCCCATGGTGCTATTACCCATGGTGACAGTTCTCATAGTGAAACTGCCCATGTTGACACTGCCCATGGTGGCAGTGCAAAATGGTGACAGTGCCCATGGTGATATTGCTCATGGTGACATTGCTTATGGTGATAGTGTGTATGGTGAAACTGCACACAGTGACATTGCTCATGGTGACAGTGTTCATGGCGTTAGTTCCTATGGTGAATGTGACCATGGGGACAGTGCCCATAGTCACAATTCTCATGGGGTAGTGCTCACGGTGACAGTGCCCATGGTGACAATACACAGGGTGACAGTATTCATGGTGACATTGCTCATGGTGAGAGTGCCCATGTTCACAACTGTCACGGTGATAGTTCCCATGGTGACAATACCCAGGGTAACAGAGCTGATGGTAAAAGTGTTCACGGTGACAGTGCCCATGGTGACAGTACCTAAGGTGACAATTCCCATGGTGAGACTGCTCATAGACAGTGCCCATGGTGACAATACCCAGCGTGTCCTGTCCATGGTGACAGTGATCATGGTGACACATCTCATGAGGACAGTGCCATAAGTGGCAGTGTTCATGGTGACAGTGCCCATGGTGACAGTGCCTATGGTGATAGATATCATGGTGGCTGTGCCCAGGGAGACATTGCCCACGCTGACAAGACCCATGGTGATACTTCCCATTGTGACAGTGCCATCGGTGGCAGAGCCCATGGTGACAGTGCCCAAGATCACAGAGCCCATGGTGAGAGTGCTAACGGTGACTGTGCCCATGGTGACAGCACCCAGTGTGAAAATGCCCATTGTGACAGTGCTCACGGTGACCATGCCAATGGTGATAGTGCCAATAGTGAGAGTGCTCACGGTGACACTGCCCATGGACACACTGCCCATTGTGATAGTGCCCATCATGACAACCCCTCGGAGGCAGTGCCAATGGTGAGAGTCCCCGTGGTGACAGTTCTCATGGTGAAAGTGATCCTTTTGAAATTGCTCATGGTGACAGTGCTCATGGTGACAGTGCTCAAGGTGATAGTCTCCATGTTGACAGTGTGCATGGTGACTGTTCTCACGGTGACAGTGCCTATGGTGATTATGCTCTTAGTGACAGTGCTCATGGTGACAGTGCCCATGGTGACAGTGACCACGGTGACTGTTCTCACCGTGGTAGTGCCCATGGTGACAGTGTTCATGACAGTCCGCATTAAGGCTGTGCCCGTGGTGACATTGCTAATGGTGATAATTCTCACGGTGATAGTACGCACGTTGAAAATGACAAAGGTGACAACACCCAGGTGATAATAATCATGGTGAAAGTGCCCATGGTGGCAGTTCTCATACTGACAGTTCTTGTGACAGTGCTCATGGTGGCAGTGCTCGTGGTGACAGTGCTCTTGGTGACAGTGCTCATGGTGGCAGTGCCCATGGTGAGACTACCGATGGTGACCCTGCCCATGGTGACAGTGCACATGGTCATGGTGCCTCTGGTGGCAGTGCAATATAGTGAGAATGCCCATGATGATATTGCTCATGGTGATAGTGCCCATGGTGAGAGTGCCCATGGTTCCAGTGCTCATGGTGACAGTGCCCATTGTGACAGTGCCCTTGGTGACTGTGCACACCATGAGAGTGCCCATGGTGTCTGTGCCCATGGTGACAGTTCTTATCATGAGAGTGTTCACGGTAGCAGTGTTCATGGTAATAGTGCTCACGGAGGCATTGCCCACAATGAGAGTGCCCACGGTGAGAATACTGACTGTGACAGTGCCCATGATGACTTTTCTCTCTGTGACAGTGCCCTTGGGGACAGTTAGCACGGTGAGATTTCTCACAGTGATAGTGCACATTGTTTCAGTGCTCATAGTGACAAGACCCTAGGCGCCAGTGCCCATCATGGCATTGCTCACGGTGATATTTCTCACGGTGACAGTGCCCATGGTGATATTACCCATGGTGACAGTACTCAGTGATCAAGTGCTCATGGTGACATGGCATAAGGTGATAATGCTCACGGTGGCAGTGCAAAATGGTGACAGTGCCCATGGGGACATTGCTTAATGTGATAGTCCTTGTGGTGACATTGTGCATGGTGACATTGCCCACCATGACAGTGCTCTTGTTGACAGTGCTCATGGTGATAGTGCCAATGTTGGAAGTGCCCATCGTGAAAGTGTCCATGGTGACAGTTCTTATGATGAGAGTGGTCAGAGTGGCAGTGCTCATGGTGAAAGTGCCCATGGTGACAGAGCCCACGGTGACAGTGTCCATAGTTATAGTGTCCATGGTGACAGTACTAACAGTGAAATTGTCCATGGGGACACTGCCCATGGTGAAAGTGCCCATGGTCACAACACTCACGGTGATAGTGCTCACAGTGAGAGTGGCCATGGTGACAGTGACCACGGTGACAGTTCTAATGGTGATACTGCCAGTGATGACAGTGCTCTGGTGACAGTCCACATTGTACCAGTGCCCAAGGTGACAGTGCTCATGGTGACAGTGCCCAAAGTCACAATACCCATGGTGACAGTGCCCAGGCTGACAGTTCTCAAGGTGATAGTGCCCATGGTGACAGTGCCCATGGTGATACAGAGAATGGGGACAGTGCTTATGGTGACAGTGGTCATGGTTGCAGTACCCATGGTGATAGTGCTGAAACTGACAGTGCCCTTGGGGATAGTGCCCATGGTGAGTGTGCTCGTGTTAATTGTGTCCATGGTGGCAGTTCCCATTGTGAAAGTGCTCATGATGACAGTGCCCATGTGGGTAGTTCCCATGGTGACAGTGCTCATGGTGATAGTGACCATGTTAAGAGTGCACATGGTGGCTGTGCCCTTGGTGACAGTGCCCATGATGACAGTATTCATGGTGACAGTGCTCACGGTGATAATGCCCATGGTGGCAGTGCCCATGGTGGTAGTGCACATGGTGGCAGTGAAAAATGGGGACAGTTCCCATGCTGACAGTTCTCATTGTGACAATGCACACGGTCACAACCGATGCTGACACTGCTCATGGTAGCTGTACCCTTGGTGACAGTGCTCAGAGTGATAGTGCCCATGGTGGCAGTGTCCATGGTGACACTGCCCATGGTGACAATGCCCATGATGACAGTGCCCATGGAGTCAGTGCCCACGGAGTCATTGCCTATGGTAACAGTGCTCACAGTGACAGTACCCATGGTAACAGTGACCATGGTGAGAGTGCTCATGGTGATAGTGTCTATGGTGACAGATCACACTGTGACAGTCCGCATTGTGCCAGTACCAATAGTGACAGTGCCTATGGTGATAGTGTCTATGGTGACAGATCACACTGTGACAGTCCGCATTGTGCCAGTACCAATAGTGACAGTGCCCATGGTGACATTGACCATGGTGAGAGTGATCACGGTGCTAGTGCTCACAGTAATAGTGCTCATGGTGACAGTGCCGACAGTGAAGGTGCTCACGGTGACAGTGCCTCTGGTGATAGTGCCCATGGTGAGAGTCCGCCCATTGATAGTGCCCATGGTGGCAGTTCCCATTGTGAAAATGCTCATGATGACATTGCCCATGTTGGTAGTCCCCATGGTGACAGTGCTCACGGTGATAGTGACCTTGGTAACTGTGCACATGGTGGCTGTGCTCTTGGTGACAGTGCCAATGATGACAGTACTCATGGTGACAGTTCTCACGGTGATAGTGCCCATGGTGATATTGCACATGGTGGCAGTGAAAAATGGTGACAGTGCCCATGTTGACAGTTCTCATGGTGACAGTGCACACGGTGACAACCCATGCAGACAGTACTCACGGTGACAGTTCTCATGGTTGCAGTACCCATGGTGACAGTGCTCACAGTGATACTGCCCATGGTGGCAGTGCCCATGGTGACACTGCCCATGATGACAGTGCCCATGGTGAAAGTTCCCACGGCGCCATTGCCTATGGTGACAGTGCTCATGGTAACAGTGCCCATGGTGACAGTGACCATGGTGAGAGTGCTCACACTGATAGTGCCCATGGTGACAGGGCTCATGGTGCCAGTCCGCATTGTGCCAGTACCCATGGCGACAGTGCTCATGGTGACACTGACCACAGTGAGAGTGCTCACTGTGATAGAGCTCACGGTAATAGTGCTCATGGTGACAGTGCAAATGGTGACAATACCCATGGTGACAGTACTCATGTTGAAAATACCCATGGTGGCAGTTCTCATGGTGACAGTGCTCATAATAGCAGTGCCCAAGGTGGCAGTCCTCGTGGTGACAGTGCTAATGGTGACAGTGCTCTTGGTGGCAGTTCCCATGGGGACAGTACCGATGGTGACCCTGTGCATTGTTACAGTGCCCATGGTAACCGTGCTCACGGTGGTAGTGCACATCGTGACAGTGCCCATGGTGGCAGTTCACCTGGTGACAGTGCTAAATCGTGACAGTGCACATGCTGACAGTGCTCACGGTGATAGTGCCCATGGTGACAGTGCCCACGGTGATAATGGGTATTATTACAGTGTTCATCTTGACAGAGCCCAAGGTGGCAGTGGCCATGGTGACAGTGCCCACAATGACAGTGCCCATGGTAACAGTGCCGACAGTGACAGTGCCCATGGTGACACTTCTCACAGTGAATGTGCCCATGGGGACAGTTACCATGATGAGATTTCTCACGGTGATAGTGCCCGTTGTGACAGTGCTCACACTGACAATGCCCATGGTGCCACTGCCCATAGAGACATTCCGCACGGTCACTTTTCTCACGGTGAAAGTACCTATGGTGACACTGCACCTGGTGGCAGTGCAAAATGGTGACAGTGCCCATGGTGACATTGCTCATAGTGACTTTGCTTACAGTGATAGTCCTTACGGTGACAGTGTGCATGGTGACACTGCACACAGTTGCAGTGTTCATGGTGACAGTGTTCACGGTGATACTTTCCATGGTGATAGTGCCCATGGTGACACTGCACATGGTGGCAGTGAAAAATGGTGACAGTGCCCCTGTTGTCAGTTCTCATGGTGACCGTGCACATGGTGACAACCCGTGCAGACTGTACTCATGGTGACAGTACTCACGGTGACAGTTCTCATGTTTGCAGTATCCATGGTGACAGTGCTCACAGTGATAGTGCCCATGGTGAGAGTGCCCATGATGACAGGGCCCATGGTGCCATTGCCTATGGTGACAGTGCTCATGGTAACAGTGCCCAAGGTGACAGTGACCATGGTGAGAGTGCTCACACTGATGGTGCCCATGGTGACAGTGCTCATGGTGTCTGTCTACATTGTGCCAGTACCCATGGCAACAGTGCTCATGGTGACAGGGACCACAGTGAGAGAGCTCACGGTGAGAGTGCTCACGGTAATAGTGCTCATGGTGACAGTGCAAATGGTGACAATACCATGGTGACAGTACTCATGTTGAAAATACCCATGGTGGCAGTTCTCATAGCGACAGAACTCATGGTGACATTGCTCATAATAGCAGTGCCCAGGTGCCAGTGCTCGTGGTGACGGTGCTAATGGTGACAGTGCTCTTGGTGGCAGTTCCCATCGGGACAATACTGATGGTGACACTGTGCATTGTTACAGTGCCCATGGTAACCGTGTTCACGGTGATAGTGCACATCGTGACAGTGCCCATGGTGGTAGTTCACCTGGTGACAGTGCTAAATAGTGACAGTGCACATGCTGACAGTGCTCACGGTGATAGTGCCCATGGTGACAGTGCACACGGTCATAATGGGCATTGTTACAGAGTTCATGGTGACAGCACACGGTGGCAGTGGCCATGGAGACAGTGCCCACAATGACAGTGCCCATGGTGACAGTGCCGACAGTGACAGTGCCCATGGTGACACTTCTCATGGTGACAGTACCCATGGGGACAGTTAGCATGGTGAGATTTCTAACGGTGATAGTGCCCGTTGTGCCAGTGCTCACAGTAACAATGCCCATGGGGCCAGTGCCCATAGAGTCATTCCGCACGGTCACATTTCTCACGGTGAAAGTGCCTATGGTGATATTAACCATGGTGACACTGCACATGGTGGCAGAGCAAAATGGTGACAGTGCCCATGGTGACATTGCTCATGGTGACTTTGCTTACGGTGATAGTCCTTACAGTGACAGTACGCATGTTGACACTGCACACAGTGACAGTGTTCATGGTGAAAGTGTTCACGGTGATAGTTCCCATGGTGAGATTGTCCTGGTAACAGTGCCCATAGTCACAATTCTCATGGTGTAGTGCTCACAGTGACAGTGCCCATGGTGTCATGCCCATGGTGACAGTGCTCATGGTGACAGTGCTCATGTTGGCAGAGCCATAAATAAGAGTGCTCATTGTGGCAGTGCTCATGGTGTCCGTGCTCATGGTGACAGTGCCCATGATTACAGTGTTTATGGTGATAGATGTCACGGTGTCAGTGCCCACGCGGAGAGTGCCAAGGCTGACAAAGCCCAGGGTGATACTTCCCATTGTGACAGTGCCCACGGTGACAGTGCCCATGGTGACAGTGCCGATGGTGAGAGTGCCAATAGTGACAGTGCTCATGGTGAAACTGCCCACAGAGACATCGCCCATGGTGATAGTGTTCATGGTGACAACCCCACGGTGACAGTGCCAATGTTGATAGTCCCAGTGGTGACAGGTCTTACATTGAATGTGACCATGGTGTCTGTGCTCATGGTGACAGTGCTCAAGGTTATAGTCTCCATGTTGACAGTGCCGATGGTGACAATTCTCACGGTGACAGGGCCTATGGTGAAAATTCTCATAGTGACAGTGTTCACGGTGACAGTGCCCATGGTGCTATTACCCATGGTGACAGTTCTCATAGTGAAACTGCCCATGTTGACACTGCCCATGGTGGCAGTGCAAAATGGTGACAGTGCCCATGGTGATATTGCTCATGGTGACATTGCTTATGGTGATAGTGTGTATGGTGAAACTGCACACAGTGACATTGCTCATGGTGACAGTGTTCATGGCGTTAGTTCCTATGGTGAATGTGACCATGGGGACAGTGCCCATAGTCACAATTCTCATGGGGTAGTGCTCACGGTGACAGTGCCCATGGTGACAATACACAGGGTGACAGTATTCATGGTGACATTGCTCATGGTGAGAGTGCCCATGTTCACAACTGTCACGGTGATAGTTCCCATGGTGACAATACCCAGGGTAACAGAGCTGATGGTAAAAGTGTTCACGGTGACAGTGCCCATGGTGACAGTACCTAAGGTGACAATTCCCATGGTGAGACTGCTCATAGACAGTGCCCATGGTGACAATACCCAGCGTGTCCTGTCCATGGTGACAGTGATCATGGTGACACATCTCATGAGGACAGTGCCATAAGTGGCAGTGTTCATGGTGACAGTGCCCATGGTGACAGTGCCTATGGTGATAGATATCATGGTGGCTGTGCCCAGGGAGACATTGCCCACGCTGACAAGACCCATGGTGATACTTCCCATTGTGACAGTGCCATCGGTGGCAGAGCCCATGGTGACAGTGCCCAAGATCACAGAGCCCATGGTGAGAGTGCTAACGGTGACTGTGCCCATGGTGACAGCACCCAGTGTGAAAATGCCCATTGTGACAGTGCTCACGGTGACCATGCCAATGGTGATAGTGCCAATAGTGAGAGTGCTCACGGTGACACTGCCCATGGACACACTGCCCATTGTGATAGTGCCCATCATGACAACCCCTCGGAGGCAGTGCCAATGGTGAGAGTCCCCGTGGTGACAGTTCTCATGGTGAAAGTGATCCTTTTGAAATTGCTCATGGTGACAGTGCTCATGGTGACAGTGCTCAAGGTGATAGTCTCCATGTTGACAGTGTGCATGGTGACTGTTCTCACGGTGACAGTGCCTATGGTGATTATGCTCTTAGTGACAGTGCTCATGGTGACAGTGCCCATGGTGACAGTGACCACGGTGACTGTTCTCACCGTGGTAGTGCCCATGGTGACAGTGTTCATGACAGTCCGCATTAAGGCTGTGCCCGTGGTGACATTGCTAATGGTGATAATTCTCACGGTGATAGTACGCACGTTGAAAATGACAAAGGTGACAACACCCAGGTGATAATAATCATGGTGAAAGTGCCCATGGTGGCAGTTCTCATACTGACAGTTCTTGTGACAGTGCTCATGGTGGCAGTGCTCGTGGTGACAGTGCTCTTGGTGACAGTGCTCATGGTGGCAGTGCCCATGGTGAGACTACCGATGGTGACCCTGCCCATGGTGACAGTGCACATGGTCATGGTGCCTCTGGTGGCAGTGCAATATAGTGAGAATGCCCATGATGATATTGCTCATGGTGATACTGCCCATGGTGAGAGTGCCCATGGTTCCAGTGCTCATGGTGACAGTGCCCTTGGTGACAGTGCACACCATGAGAGTGCCCATGGTGTCTGTGCCCATGGTGACAGTTCTTATCATGAGAGTGTTCACGGTAGCAGTGTTCATGGTAATAGTGCTCACGGAGGCATTGCCCACAATGAGAGTGCCCACGGTGAGAATACTGACTGTGACAGTGCCCATGATGACTTTTCTCTCTGTGACAGTGCCCTTGGGGACAGTTAGCATGGTGAGATTTCTCACAGTGATAGTGCACATTGTTTCAGTGCTCATAGTGACAAGACCCTAGGCGCCAGTGCCCATCATGGCATTGCTCACGGTGATATTTCTCACGGTGACAGTGCCCATGGTGATATTACCCATGGTGACAGTACTCAGTGATCAAGTGCTCATGGTGACATGGCATAAGGTGATAATGCTCACGGTGGCAGTGCAAAATGGTGACAGTGCCCATGGGGACATTGCTTAATGTGATAGTCCTTGTGGTGACATTGTGCATGGTGACATTGCCCACCATGACAGTGCTCTTGTTGACAGTGCTCATGGTGATAGTGCCAATGTTGGAAGTGCCCATCGTGAAAGTGTCCATGGTGACAGTTCTTATGATGAGAGTGGTCAGAGTGGCAGTGCTCATGGTGAAAGTGCCCATTGTGACAGAGCCCACGGTGACAGTGTCCATAGATATAGTGTCCATGGTGACAGTACTAACAGTGAAATTGTCCATGGGGACACTGCCCATTGTGAACGTGCCCATGGTCACAACACTCACGGTGATAGTGCTCACAGTGAGAGTGGCCATGGTGACAGTGACCACGGTGACAGTTCTAATGGTGATACTGCCCATGATGACAGTGCTCTGGTGACAGTCCACATTGTACCAGTGCCCAAGGTGACAGTGCTCATGGTGACAGTGCCCAAAGTCACAATACCCATGGTGACAGTGCCCAGGCTGACAGTTCTCAAGGTGATAGTGCCCATGGTGACAGTGCCCATGGTGATACAGAGAATGGGGACAGTGCTTATGGTGACAGTGGTCATGGTTGCAGTACCCATGGTGATAGTGCTGAAACTGACAGTGCCCTTGGGGATAGTGCCCATGGTGAGTGTGCTCGTGTTAATTGTGTCCATGGTGGCAGTTCCCATTGTGAAAGTGCTCATGATGACAGTGCCCATGTGGGTAGTTCCCATGGTGACAGTGCTCATGGTGATAGTGACCATGTTAACAGTGCACATGGTGGCTGTGCCCTTGGTGACAGTGCCCATGATGACAGTATTCATGGTGACAGTGCTCACGGTGATAATGCCCATGTTGGCAGAGCCATAAATAAGAGTGCTCATTGTGGCAGTGCTCATGGTGTCCGTGCTCATGGTGACAGTGCCCATGATTACAGTGTTTATGGTGATAGATGTCACGGTGTCAGTGCCCACGCGGAGAGTGCCAAGGCTGACAAAGCCCAGGGTGATACTTCCCATTGTGACAGTGCCCACGGTGACAGTGCCCATGGTGACAGTGCCGATGGTGAGAGTGCCAATAGTGACAGTGCTCATGGTGAAACTGCCCACAGAGACATCGCCCATGGTGATAGTGTTCATGGTGACAACCCCACGGTGACAGTGCCAATGTTGATAGTCCCAGTGGTGACAGGTCTTACATTGAATGTGACCATGGTGTCTGTGCTCATGGTGACAGTGCTCAAGGTTATAGTCTCCATGTTGACAGTGCCGATGGTGACAATTCTCACGGTGACAGGGCCTATGGTGAAAATTCTCATAGTGACAGTGTTCACGGTGACAGTGCCCATGGTGCTATTACCCATGGTGACAGTTCTCATAGTGAAACTGCCCATGTTGACACTGCCCATGGTGGCAGTGCAAAATGGTGACAGTGCCCATGGTGATATTGCTCATGGTGACATTGCTTATGGTGATAGTGTGTATGGTGAAACTGCACACAGTGACATTGCTCATGGTGACAGTGTTCATGGCGTTAGTTCCTATGGTGAATGTGACCATGGGGACAGTGCCCATAGTCACAATTCTCATGGTGTAGTGCTCACGGTGACAGTGCCCATGGTGACAATACACAGGGTGACAGTATTCATGGTGACATTGCTCATGGTGAGAGTGCCCATGTTCACAACTGTCACGGTGATAGTTCCCATGGTGACAATACCCAGGGTAACAGAGCTGATGGTAAAAGTGTTCACGGTGACAGTGCCCATGGTGACAGTACCTAAGGTGACAATTCCCATGGTGAGACTGCTCATAGACAGTGCCCATGGTGACAATACCCAGCGTGTCCTGTCCATGGTGACAGTGATCATGGTGACACATCTCATGAGGACAGTGCCATAAGTGACAGTGCTCATTGTGGCAGTGCTCATGGTGACAGTGCCCATGGTGACAGTGCCTATGGTGATAGATATCATGGTGGCTGTGCCCAGGGAGACATTGCCCACGCTGACAAGACCCATGGTGATACTTCCCATTGTGACAGTGCCATCGGTGGCAGAGCCCATGGTGACAGTGCCCAAGATCACAGAGCCCATGGTGAGAGTGCTAACGGTGACTGTGCCCATGGTGACAGCACCCAGTGTGAAAATGCCCATTGTGACAGTGCTCACGGTGACCATGCCAATGGTGATAGTGCCAATAGTGAGAGTGCTCACGGTGACACTGCCCATGGACACACTGCCCATTGTGATAGTGCCCATCATGACAACCCCTCGGAGGCAGTGCCAATGGTGAGAGTCCCCGTGGTGACAGTTCTCATGGTGAAAGTGATCCTTTTGAAATTGCTCATGGTGACAGTGCTCATGGTGACAGTGCTCAAGGTGATAGTCTCCATGTTGACAGTGTGCATGGTGACTGTTCTCACGGTGACAGTGCCTATGGTGATTATGCTCTTAGTGACAGTGCTCATGGTGACAGTGCCCATGGTGACAGTGACCACGGTGACTGTTCTCACCGTGGTAGTGCCCATGGTGACAGTGTTCATGATGACAGTCCGCATTAAGGCTGTGCCCGTGGTGACATTGCTAATGGTGATAATTCTCACGGTGATAGTACGCACGTTGAAAATGACAAAGGTGACAACACCCAGGTGATAATAATCATGGTGAAAGTGCCCATGGTGGCAGTTCTCATACTGACAGTTCTTGTGACAGTGCTCATGGTGGCAGTGCTCGTGGTGACAGTGCTCTTGGTGACAGTGCTCATGGTGGCAGTGCCCATGGTGAGACTACCGATGGTGACCCTGCCCATGGTGACAGTGCACATGGTCATGGTGCCTCTGGTGGCAGTGCAATATAGTGAGAATGCCCATGATGATATTGCTCATGGTGATAGTGCCCATGGTGAGAGTGCCCATGGTTCCAGTGCTCATGGTGACAGTGCCCATTGTGACAGTGCCCTTGGTGACAGTGCACACCACGAGAGTGCCCATGGTGTCTGTGCCCATGGTGACAGTTCTTATCATGAGAGTGTTCACGGTAGCAGTGTTCATGGTAATAGTGCTCACGGAGGCATTGCCCACAATGAGAGTGCCCACGGTGAGAATACTGACTGTGACAGTGCCCATGATGACTTTTCTCTCTGCGACAGTGCCCTTGGGGACAGTTAGCACGGTGAGATTTCTCACAGTGATAGTGCACATTGTTTCAGTGCTCATAGTGACAAGACCCTAGGCGCCAGTGCCCATCATGGCATTGCTCACGGTGATATTTCTCACGGTGACAGTGCCCATGGTGATATTACCCATGGTGACAGTACTCAGTGATCAAGTGCTCATGGTGACATGGCATAAGGTGATAATGCTCACGGTGGCAGTGCAAAATGGTGACAGTGCCCATGGGGACATTGCTTAATGTGATAGTCCTTGTGGTGACATTGTGCATGGTGACATTGCCCACCATGACAGTGCTCTTGTTGACAGTGCTCATGGTGATAGTGCCAATGTTGGAAGTGCCCATCGTGAAAGTGTCCATGGTGACAGTTCTTATGATGAGAGTGGTCAGAGTGGCAGTGCTCATGGTGAAAGTGCCCATGGTGACAGAGCCCACGGTGACAGTGTCCATAGTTATAGTGTCCATGGTGACAGTACTAACAGTGAAATTGTCCATGGGGACACTGCCCATGGTGAAAGTGCCCATGGTCACAACACTCACGGTGATAGTGCTCACGGTGAGAGTGGCCATGGTGACAGTGACCACGGTGACAGTTCTAATGGTGATACTGCCCATGATGACAGTGCTCATGGTGACAGTCCACATTGTACCAGTGCCCAAGGTGACAGTGCTCATGGTGACAGTGCCCAAAGTCACAATACCCATGGTGACAGTGCCCAGGCTGACAGTTCTCAAGGTGATAGTGCCCATGGTGACAGTGCACATGGTGATACAGAGAATGGGGACAGTGCTTATGGTGACAGTGGTCATGGTTGCAGTACCCATGGTGATAGTGCTGAAACTGACAGTGCCCTTGGGGATAGTGCCCATGGTGAGTGTGCTCGTGTTAATTGTGTCCATGGTGGCAGTTCCCATTGTGAAAGTGCTCATGATGACAGTGCCCATGTGGGTAGTTCCCATGGTGACAGTGCTCATGGTGATAGTGACCATGTTAAGAGTGCACATGGTGGCTGTGCCCTTGGTGACAGTGCCCATGATGACAGTATTCATGGTGACAGTGCTCACGGTGATAATGCCCATGGTGGCAGTGCACATGGTGGTAGTGCACATGGTGGCAGTGAAAAATGGGGACAGTTCCCATGCTGACAGTTCTCATTGTGACAATGCACACGGTCACAACCGATGCTGACACTGCTCATGGTAGCTGTACCCTTGGTGACAGTGCTCAGAGTGATAGTGCCCATGGTGGCAGTGCCCATGGTGACACTGCCCATGGTGACAATGCCCATGATGACAGTGCCCATGGAGTCAGTGCCCACGGAGCCATTGCCTATGGTAACAGTGCTCACAGTGACAGTACCCATGGTAACAGTGACCATGGTGAGAGTGCTCATGGTGATAGTGTCTATGGTGACAGATCACACTGTGACAGTCCGCATTGTGCCAGTACCAATAGTGACAGTGCCCATGGTGACATTGACCATGGTGAGAGTGATCACGGTGCTAGTGCTCACAGTAATAGTGCTCATGGTGACAGTGCCGACATTGAAGGTGCTCACGGTGACAGTGCCTCTGGTGATAGTGCCCATGGTGAGAGTCCGCCCATTGATAGTGCCCATGGTGGCAGTTCCCATTGTGAAAATGTTCATGATGACATTGCCCATGTTGGTAGTCCCTATGGTGACAGTGCTCACGGTGATAGTGACCTTGGTAACTGTGCACATGGTGGCCGTGCCCTTGGTGACAGTGCCAATGATGACAGTGCTCATGGTGACAGTTCTCACGGTGATAGTGCCCATGGTGATATTGCACATGGTGGCAGTGAAAAATGGTGACAGTGCCCATGTTGACAGTTCTCATGGTGACAGTGCACACGGTGACAACCCATGCAGACAGTACTCACGGTGACAGTTCTCATGGTTGCAGTACCCATGGTGACAGTGCTCACAGTGATACTGCCCATGGTGGCAGTGCCCATGGTGACACTGCCCATGATGACAGTGCCCATGGTGAAAGTTCCCACGGCGCCATTGCCTATGGTGACAGTGCTCATGGTAACAGTGCCCATGGTGACAGTGACCATGGTGAGAGTGCTCACACTGATAGTGCCCATGGTGACAGGGCTCATGGTGCCAGTCCGCATTGTGCCAGTACCCATGGCGACAGTGCTCATGGTGACACTGACCACAGTGAGAGTGCTCACTGTGATAGAGCTCACGGTAATAGTGCTCATGGTGACAGTGCAAATGGTGACAATACCCATGGTGACAGTACTCATGTTGAAAATACCCATGGTGGCAGTTCTCATGGTGACAGTGCTCATAATAGCAGTGCCCAAGGTGGCAGTCCTCGTGGTGACAGTGCTAATGGTGACAGTGCTCTTGGTGGCAGTTCCCATGGGGACAGTACCGATGGTGACCCTGTGCATTGTTACAGTGCCCATGGTAACCGTGCTCACAGTGGTAGTGCACATCGTGACAGTGCCCATGGTGGCAGTTCACCTGGTGACAGTGCTAAATCGTGACAGTGCACATGCTGACAGTGCTCACGGTGATAGTGCCCATGGTGACAGTGCCCACGGTGATAATGGGTATTATTACAGTGTTCATCTTGACAGAGCCCAAGGTGGCAGTGGCCATGGTGACAGTGCCCACAATGACAGTGCCCATGGTAACAGTGCC
Organism: Mesoplodon mirus; assembly: GCF_964341445.2. Lineage (NCBI taxonomy): Eukaryota > Metazoa > Chordata > Mammalia > Artiodactyla > Ziphiidae > Mesoplodon > Mesoplodon mirus. Next base: position 95,360 of record NW_028295487.1, read on the forward strand.
GACAGTGACAGTGCCCATGGTGACACTTCTCACAGTGAATGTGCCCATGGGGACAGTTACCATGATGAGATTTCTCACGGTGATAGTGCCCGTTGTGACAGTGCTCACACTGACAATGCCCATGGTGCCACTGCCCATAGAGACATTCCGCACGGTCACTTTTCTCACGGTGAAAGTACCTATGTGACACTGCACCTGGTGGCAGTGCAAAATGGTGACAGTGCCCATGGTGACATTGCTCATAGTGACTTTGCTTACAGTGATAGTCCTTACGGTGACAGTGTGCACAGTGACACTGCACACAGTTGCAGTGTTCATGGTGACAGTGTTCACGGTGATACTTTCCATGGTGATAGTGCCCATGGTGACACTGCACATGGTGGCAGTGAAAAATGGTGACAGTGCCCCTGTTGTCAGTTCTCATGGTGACCGTGCACATGGTGACAACCCGTGCAGACTGTACTCATGGTGACAGTACTCACGGTGACAGTTCTCATGTTTGCAGTATCCATGGTGACAGTGCTCACAGTGATAGTGCCCATGGTGAGAGTGCCCATGATGACAGGGCCCATGGTGCCATTGCCTATGGTGACAGTGCTCATGGTAACAGTGCCCAAGGTGACAGTGACCATGGTGAGAGTGCTCACACTGATGGTGCCCATGGTGACAGTGCTCATGGTGTCTGTCTACATTGTGCCAGTACCCATGGCAACAGTGCTCATGGTGACAGGGACCACAGTGAGAGAGCTCACGGTGAGAGTGCTCACGGTAATAGTGCTCATGGTGACAGTGCAAATGGTGACAATACCATGGTGACAGTACTCATGTTGAAAATACCCATGGTGGCAGTTCTCATAGCGACAGATCTCATGGTGACGTTGCTCATAATAGCAGTGCCCAGGTGCCAGTGCTCGTGGTGACGGTGCTAATGGTGACAGTGCTCTTGGTGGCAGTTCCCATCGGGACAATACTGATGGTGACACTGTGCATTGTTACAGTGCCCATGGTAACCGTGTTCACGGTGATAGTGCACATCGTGACAGTGCCCATGGTGGTAGTTCACCTGGTGACAGTGCTAAATAGTGACAGTGCACATGCTGACAGTGCTCACGGTGATAGTGCCCATGGTGACAGTGCACACGGTCATAATGGGCATTGTTACAGAGTTCATGGTGACAGCACACGGTGGCAGTGGCCATGGAGACAGTGCCCACAATGACAGTGCCCATGGTGACAGTGCCGACAGTGACAGTGCCCATGGTGACACTTCTCATGGTGACAGTGCCCATGGGGACAGTTAGCATGGTGAGATTTCTAACGGTGATAGTGCCCGTTGTGCTAGTGCTCACAGTAACAATGCCCATGGGGCCAGTGCCCATAGAGTCATTCCGCACGGTCACATTTCTCACGGTGAAAGTGCCTATGGTGATATTAACCATGGTGACACTGCACATGGTGGCAGAGCAAAATGGTGACAGTGCCCATGGTGACATTGCTCATGGTGACTTTGCTTACGGTGATAGTCCTTACAGTGACAGTACGCATGGTGACACTGCACACAGTGACAGTGTTCATGGTGAAAGTGTTCATGGTGATAGTTCCCATGGTGAGATTGTCCTGGTAACAGTGCCCATAGTCACAATTCTCATGGTGTAGTGCTCACAGTGACAGTGCCCATGGTGTCATGCCCATGGTGACAGTGCTCATGGTGACAGTGCTCATGTTGGCAGAGCCATAAATAAGAGTGCTCATTGTGGCAGTGCTCATGGTGTCCGTGCTCATGGTGACAGTGCCCATGATTACAGTGTTTATGGTGATAGATGTCACGGTGTCAGTGCCCACGCGGAGAGTGCCAAGGCTGACAAAGCCCAGGGTGATACTTCCCATTGGGACAGTGCCCACGGTGACAGTGCCCATGGTGACAGCACCCAGTGTGACAAGGCGCATGGTGACAGTGCTCACGGTGACAGTGCCCATGGTGACAGTGCCGATGGTGAGAGTGCCAATAGTGACAGTGCTCATGGTGAAACTGCCCACAGAGACATCGCCCATGGTGATAGTGTTCATGGTGACAACCCCACGGTGACAGTGCCAATGTTGATAGTCCCAGTGGTGACAGGTCTTACATTGAATGTGACCATGGTGTCTGTGCTCATGGTGACAGTGCTCAAGGTTATAGTCTCCATGTTGACAGTGCCGATGGTGACAATTCTCACGGTGACAGGGCCTGTGGTGAAAATTCTCATAGTGACAGTGTTCACGGTGACAGTGCCCATGGTGCTATTACCCATGGTGACAGTTCTCATAGTGAAACTGCCCATGTTGACACTGCCCATGGTGGCAGTGCAAAATGGTGACAGTGCCCATGGTGATATTGCTCATGGTGACATTGCTTATGGTGATAGTGTGTATGGTGAAACTGCACACAGTGACATTGCTCATGGTGACAGTGTTCATGGCGTTAGTTCCTATGGTGAATGTGACCATGGGGACAGTGCCCATAGTCACAATTCTCATGGGGTAGTGCTCACGGTGACAGTGCCCATGGTGACAATACACAGGGTGACAGTATTCATGGTGACATTGCTCATGGTGAGAGTGCCCATGTTCACAACTGTCACGGTGATAGTTCCCATGGTGACAATACCCAGGGTAACAGAGCTGATGGTAAAAGTGTTCACGGTGACAGTGCCCATGGTGACAGTACCTAAGGTGACAATTCCCATGGTGAGACTGCTCATAGACAGTGCCCATGGTGACAATACCCAGCGTGTCCTGTCCATGGTGACAGTGATCATGGTGACACATCTCATGAGGACAGTGCCATAAGTGACAGTGCTCATTGTGGCAGTGCTCATGGTGACAGTGCCCATGGTGACAGTGCCTATGGTGATAGATATCATGGTGGCTGTGCCCAGGGAGACATTGCCCACGCTGACAAGACCCATGGTGATACTTCCCATTGTGACAGTGCCATCGGTGGCAGAGCCCATGGTGACAGTGCCCAAGATCACAGAGCCCATGGTGAGAGTGCTAACGGTGACTGTGCCCATGGTGACAGCACCCAGTGTGAAAATGCCCATTGTGACAGTGCTCACGGTGACCATGCCAATGGTGATAGTGCCAATAGTGAGAGTGCTCACGGTGACACTGCCCATGGACACACTGCCCATTGTGATAGTGCCCATCATGACAACCCCTCGGAGGCAGTGCCAATGGTGAGAGTCCCCGTGGTGACAGTTCTCATGGTGAAAGTGATCCTTTTGAAATTGCTCATGGTGACAGTGCTCATGGTGACAGTGCTCAAGGTGATAGTCTCCATGTTGACAGTGTGCATGGTGACTGTTCTCACGGTGACAGTGCCTATGGTGATTATGCTCTTAGTGACAGTGCTCATGGTGACAGTGCCCATGGTGACAGTGACCACGGTGACTGTTCTCACCGTGGTAGTGCCCATGGTGACAGTGTTCATGATGACAGTCCGCATTAAGGCTGTGCCCGTGGTGACATTGCTAATGGTGATAATTCTCACGGTGATAGTACGCACGTTGAAAATGACAAAGGTGACAACACCCAGGTGATAATAATCATGGTGAAAGTGCCCATGGTGGCAGTTCTCATACTGACAGTTCTTGTGACAGTGCTCATGGTGGCAGTGCTCGTGGTGACAGTGCTCTTGGTGACAGTGCTCATGGTGGCAGTGCCCATGGTGAGACTACCGATGGTGACCCTGCCCATGGTGATAGTGCACATGGTCATGGTGCCTCTGGTGGCAGTGCAATATAGTGAGAATGCCCATGATGATATTGCTCATGGTGATAGTGCCCATGGTGAGAGTGCCCATGGTTCCAGTGCTCATGGTGACAGTGCCCATTGTGACAGTGCCCTTGGTGACAGTGCACACCATGAGAGTGCCCATGGTGTCTGTGCCCATGGTGACAGTTCTTATCATGAGAGTGTTCACGGTAGCAGTGTTCATGGTAATAGTGCTCACGGAGGCATTGCCCACAATGAGAGTGCCCACGGTGAGAATACTGACTGTGACAGTGCCCATGATGACTTTTCTCTCTGTGACAGTGCCCTTGAGGACAGTTAGCACGGTGAGATTTCTCACAGTGATAGTGCACATTGTTTCAGTGCTCATAGTGACAAGACCCTAGGCGCCAGTGCCCATCATGGCATTGCTCATGGTGATATTTCTCACGGTGACAGTGCCCATGGTGATATTACCCATGGTGACAGTACTCAGTGATCAAGTGCTCATGGTGACATGGCATAAGGTGATAATGCTCACGGTGGCAGTGCAAAATGGTGACAGTGCCCATGGGGACATTGCTTAATGTGATAGTCCTTGTGGTGACATTGTGCATGGTGACATTGCCCACCATGACAGTGCTCTTGTTGACAGTGCTCATGGTGATAGTGCCAATGTTGGAAGTGCCCATCGTGAAAGTGTCCATGGTGACAGTTCTTATGATGAGAGTGGTCAGAGTGGCAGTGCTCATGGTGAAAGTGCCCATGGTGACAGAGCCCACGGTGACAGTGTCCATAGTTATAGTGTCCATGGTGACAGTACTAACAGTGAAATTGTCCATGGGGACACTGCCCATGGTGAAAGTGCCCATGGTCACAACACTCACGGTGATAGTGCTCACGGTGAGAGTGGCCATGGTGACAGTGACCACGGTGACAGTTCTAATGGTGATACTGCCCATGATGACAGTGCTCATGGTGACAGTCCACATTGTACCAGTGCCCAAGGTGACAGTGCTCATGGTGACAGTGCCCAAAGTCACAATACCCATGGTGACAGTGCCCAGGCTGACAGTTCTCAAGGTGATAGTGCCCATGGTGACAGTGCACATGGTGATACAGAGAATGGGGACAGTGCTTATGGTGACAGTGGTCATGGTTGCAGTACCCATGGTGATAGTGCTGAAACTGACAGTGCCCTTGGGGATAGTGCCCATGGTGAGTGTGCTCGTGTTAATTGTGTCCATGGTGGCAGTTCCCATTGTGAAAGTGCTCATGATGACAGTGCCCATGTGGGTAGTTCCCATGGTGACAGTGCTCATGGTGATAGTGACCATGTTAACAGTGCACATGGTGGCTGTGCCCTTGGTGACAGTGCCCATGATGACAGTATTCATGGTGACAGTGCTCACGGTGATAATGCCCATGGTGGCAGTGCACATGGTGGTAGTGCACATGGTGGCAGTGAAAAATGGGGACAGTTCCCATGCTGACAGTTCTCATTGTGACAATGCACACGGTCACAACCGATGCTGACACTGCTCATGGTAGCTGTACCCTTGGTGACAGTGCTCAGAGTGATAGTGCCCATGGTGGCAGTGTCCATGGTGACACTGCCCATGGTGACAATGCCCATGATGACAGTGCCCATGGAGTCAGTGCCCACGGAGTCATTGCCTATGGTAACAGTGCTCACAGTGACAGTACCCATGGTAACAGTGACCATGGTGAGAGTGCTCATGGTGATAGTGTCTATGGTGACAGATCACACTGTGACAGTCCGCATTGTGCCAGTACCAATAGTGACAGTGCCCATGGTGACATTGACCATGGTGAGAGTGATCACGGTGCTAGTGCTCACAGTAATAGTGCTCATGGTGACAGTGCCGACATTGAAGGTGCTCACGGTGACAGTGCCTCTGGTGATAGTGCCCATGGTGAGAGTCCGCCCATTGATAGTGCCCATGGTGGCAGTTCCCATTGTGAAAATGTTCATGATGACATTGCCCATGTTGGTAGTCCCTATGGTGACAGTGCTCACGGTGATAGTGACCTTGGTAACTGTGCACATGGTGGCCGTGCCCTTGGTGACAGTGCCAATGATGACAGTGCTCATGGTGACAGTTCTCACGGTGATAGTGCCCATGGTGATATTGCACATGGTGGCAGTGAAAAATGGTGACAGTGCCCATGTTGACAGTTCTCATGGTGACAGTGCACACGGTGACAACCCATGCAGACAGTACTCACGGTGACAGTTCTCATGGTTGCAGTACCCATGGTGACAGTGCTCACAGTGATACTGCCCATGGTGGCAGTGCCCATGGTGACACTGCCCATGATGACAGTGCCCATGGTGAAAGTTCCCACGGCGCCATTGCCTATGGTGACAGTGCTCATGGTAACAGTGCCCATGGTGACAGTGACCATGGTGAGAGTGCTCACACTGATAGTGCCCATGGTGACAGGGCTCATGGTGCCAGTCCGCATTGTGCCAGTACCCATGGCGACAGTGCTCATGGTGACACTGACCACAGTGAGAGTGCTCACTGTGATAGAGCTCACGGTAATAGTGCTCATGGTGACAGTGCAAATGGTGACAATACCCATGGTGACAGTACTCATGTTGAAAATACCCATGGTGGCAGTTCTCATGGTGACAGTGCTCATAATAGCAGTGCCCAAGGTGGCAGTCCTCGTGGTGACAGTGCTAATGGTGACAGTGCTCTTGGTGGCAGTTCCCATGGGGACAGTACCGATGGTGACCCTGTGCATTGTTACAGTGCCCATGGTAACCGTGCTCACAGTGGTAGTGCACATCGTGACAGTGCCCATGGTGGCAGTTCACCTGGTGACAGTGCTAAATCGTGACAGTGCACATGCTGACAGTGCTCACGGTGATAGTGCCCATGGTGACAGTGCCCACGGTGATAATGGGTATTATTACAGTGTTCATCTTGACAGAGCCCAAGGTGGCAGTGGCCATGGTGACAGTGCCCACAATGACAGTGCCCATGGTAACAGTGCCGACAGTGACAGTGCCCATGGTGACACTTCTCACAGTGAATGTGCCCATGGGGACAGTTACCATGATGAGATTTCTCACGGTGATAGTGCCCGTTGTGACAGTGCTCACACTGACAATGCCCATGGTGCCACTGCCCATAGAGACATTCCGCACGGTCACTTTTCTCACGGTGAAAGTACCTATGTGACACTGCACCTGGTGGCAGTGCAAAATGGTGACAGTGCCCATGGTGACATTGCTCATAGTGACTTTGCTTACAGTGATAGTCCTTACGGTGACAGTGTGCACAGTGACACTGCACACAGTTGCAGTGTTCATGGTGACAGTGTTCACGGTGATACTTTCCATGGTGATAGTGCCCATGGTGACACTGCACATGGTGGCAGTGAAAAATGGTGACAGTGCCCCTGTTGTCAGTTCTCATGGTGACCGTGCACATGGTGACAACCCGTGCAGACTGTACTCATGGTGACAGTACTCACGGTGACAGTTCTCATGTTTGCAGTATCCATGGTGACAGTGCTCACAGTGATAGTGCCCATGGTGAGAGTGCCCATGATGACAGGGCCCATGGTGCCATTGCCTATGGTGACAGTGCTCATGGTAACAGTGCCCAAGGTGACAGTGACCATGGTGAGAGTGCTCACACTGATGGTGCCCATGGTGACAGTGCTCATGGTGTCTGTCTACATTGTGCCAGTACCCATGGCAACAGTGCTCATGGTGACAGGGACCACAGTGAGAGAGCTCACGGTGAGAGTGCTCACGGTAATAGTGCTCATGGTGACAGTGCAAATGGTGACAATACCATGGTGACAGTACTCATGTTGAAAATACCCATGGTGGCAGTTCTCATAGCGACAGATCTCATGGTGACGTTGCTCATAATAGCAGTGCCCAGGTGCCAGTGCTCGTGGTGACGGTGCTAATGGTGACAGTGCTCTTGGTGGCAGTTCCCATCGGGACAATACTGATGGTGACACTGTGCATTGTTACAGTGCCCATGGTAACCGTGTTCACGGTGATAGTGCACATCGTGACAGTGCCCATGGTGGTAGTTCACCTGGTGACAGTGCTAAATAGTGACAGTGCACATGCTGACAGTGCTCACGGTGATAGTGCCCATGGTGACAGTGCACACGGTCATAATGGGCATTGTTACAGAGTTCATGGTGACAGCACACGGTGGCAGTGGCCATGGAGACAGTGCCCACAATGACAGTGCCCATGGTGACAGTGCCGACAGTGACAGTGCCCATGGTGACACTTCTCATGGTGACAGTGCCCATGGGGACAGTTAGCATGGTGAGATTTCTAACGGTGATAGTGCCCGTTGTGCTAGTGCTCACAGTAACAATGCCCATGGGGCCAGTGCCCATAGAGTCATTCCGCACGGTCACATTTCTCACGGTGAAAGTGCCTATGGTGATATTAACCATGGTGACACTGCACATGGTGGCAGAGCAAAATGGTGACAGTGCCCATGGTGACATTGCTCATGGTGACTTTGCTTACGGTGATAGTCCTTACAGTGACAGTACGCATGGTGACACTGCACACAGTGACAGTGTTCATGGTGAAAGTGTTCATGGTGATAGTTCCCATGGTGAGATTGTCCTGGTAACAGTGCCCATAGTCACAATTCTCATGGTGTAGTGCTCACAGTGACAGTGCCCATGGTGTCATGCCCATGGTGACAGTGCTCATGGTGACAGTGCTCATGTTGGCAGAGCCATAAATAAGAGTGCTCATTGTGGCAGTGCTCATGGTGTCCGTGCTCATGGTGACAGTGCCCATGATTACAGTGTTTATGGTGATAGATGTCACGGTGTCAGTGCCCACGCGGAGAGTGCCAAGGCTGACAAAGCCCAGGGTGATACTTCCCATTGGGACAGTGCCCACGGTGACAGTGCCCATGGTGACAGCACCCAGTGTGACAAGGCGCATGGTGACAGTGCTCACGGTGACAGTGCCCATGGTGACAGTGCCGATGGTGAGAGTGCCAATAGTGACAGTGCTCATGGTGAAACTGCCCACAGAGACATCGCCCATGGTGATAGTGTTCATGGTGACAACCCCACGGTGACAGTGCCAATGTTGATAGTCCCAGTGGTGACAGGTCTTACATTGAATGTGACCATGGTGTCTGTGCTCATGGTGACAGTGCTCAAGGTTATAGTCTCCATGTTGACAGTGCCGATGGTGACAATTCTCACGGTGACAGGGCCTGTGGTGAAAATTCTCATAGTGACAGTGTTCACGGTGACAGTGCCCATGGTGCTATTACCCATGGTGACAGTTCTCATAGTGAAACTGCCCATGTTGACACTGCCCATGGTGGCAGTGCAAAATGGTGACAGTGCCCATGGTGATATTGCTCATGGTGACATTGCTTATGGTGATAGTGTGTATGGTGAAACTGCACACAGTGACATTGCTCATGGTGACAGTGTTCATGGCGTTAGTTCCTATGGTGAATGTGACCATGGGGACAGTGCCCATAGTCACAATTCTCATGGGGTAGTGCTCACGGTGACAGTGCCCATGGTGACAATACACAGGGTGACAGTATTCATGGTGACATTGCTCATGGTGAGAGTGCCCATGTTCACAACTGTCACGGTGATAGTTCCCATGGTGACAATACCCAGGGTAACAGAGCTGATGGTAAAAGTGTTCACGGTGACAGTGCCCATGGTGACAGTACCTAAGGTGACAATTCCCATGGTGAGACTGCTCATAGACAGTGCCCATGGTGACAATACCCAGCGTGTCCTGTCCATGGTGACAGTGATCATGGTGACACATCTCATGAGGACAGTGCCATAAGTGACAGTGCTCATTGTGGCAGTGCTCATGGTGACAGTGCCCATGGTGACAGTGCCTATGGTGATAGATATCATGGTGGCTGTGCCCAGGGAGACATTGCCCACGCTGACAAGACCCATGGTGATACTTCCCATTGTGACAGTGCCATCGGTGGCAGAGCCCATGGTGACAGTGCCCAAGATCACAGAGCCCATGGTGAGAGTGCTAACGGTGACTGTGCCCATGGTGACAGCACCCAGTGTGAAAATGCCCATTGTGACAGTGCTCACGGTGACCATGCCAATGGTGATAGTGCCAATAGTGAGAGTGCTCACGGTGACACTGCCCATGGACACACTGCCCATTGTGATAGTGCCCATCATGACAACCCCTCGGAGGCAGTGCCAATGGTGAGAGTCCCCGTGGTGACAGTTCTCATGGTGAAAGTGATCCTTTTGAAATTGCTCATGGTGACAGTGCTCATGGTGACAGTGCTCAAGGTGATAGTCTCCATGTTGACAGTGTGCATGGTGACTGTTCTCACGGTGACAGTGCCTATGGTGATTATGCTCTTAGTGACAGTGCTCATGGTGACAGTGCCCATGGTGACAGTGACCACGGTGACTGTTCTCACCGTGGTAGTGCCCATGGTGACAGTGTTCATGATGACAGTCCGCATTAAGGCTGTGCCCGTGGTGACATTGCTAATGGTGATAATTCTCACGGTGATAGTACGCACGTTGAAAATGACAAAGGTGACAACACCCAGGTGATAATAATCATGGTGAAAGTGCCCATGGTGGCAGTTCTCATACTGACAGTTCTTGTGACAGTGCTCATGGTGGCAGTGCTCGTGGTGACAGTGCTCTTGGTGACAGTGCTCATGGTGGCAGTGCCCATGGTGAGACTACCGATGGTGACCCTGCCCATGGTGACAGTGCACATGGTCATGGTGCCTCTGGTGGCAGTGCAATATAGTGAGAATGCCCATGATGATATTGCTCATGGTGATAGTGCCCATGGTGAGAGTGCCCATGGTTCCAGTGCTCATGGTGACAGTGCCCATTGTGACAGTGCCCTTGGTGACAGTGCACACCATGAGAGTGCCCATGGTGTCTGTGCCCATGGTGACAGTTCTTATCATGAGAGTGTTCACGGTAGCAGTGTTCATGGTAATAGTGCTCACGGAGGCATTGCCCACAATGAGAGTGCCCACGGTGAGAATACTGACTGTGACAGTGCCCATGATGACTTTTCTCTCTGCGACAGTGCCCTTGGGGACAGTTAGCACGGTGAGATTTCTCACAGTGATAGTGCACATTGTTTCAGTGCTCATAGTGACAAGACCCTAGGCGCCAGTGCCCATCATGGCATTGCTCACGGTGATATTTCTCACGGTGACAGTGCCCATGGTGATATTACCCATGGTGACAGTACTCAGTGATCAAGTGCTCATGGTGACATGGCATAAGGTGATAATGCTCACGGTGGCAGTGCAAAATGGTGACAGTGCCCATGGGGACATTGCTTAATGTGATAGTCCTTGTGGTGACATTGTGCATGGTGACATTGCCCACCATGACAGTGCTCTTGTTGACAGTGCTCATGGTGATAGTGCCAATGTTGGAAGTGCCCATCGTGAAAGTGTCCATGGTGACAGTTCTTATGATGAGAGTGGTCAGAGTGGCAGTGCTCATGGTGAAAGTGCCCATGGTGACAGAGCCCACGGTGACAGTGTCCATAGTTATAGTGTCCATGGTGACAGTACTAACAGTGAAATTGTCCATGGGGACACTGCCCATGGTGAAAGTGCCCATGGTCACAACACTCACGGTGATAGTGCTCACGGTGAGAGTGGCCATGGTGACAGTGACCACGGTGACAGTTCTAATGGTGATACTGCCCATGATGACAGTGCTCATGGTGACAGTCCACATTGTACCAGTGCCCAAGGTGACAGTGCTCATGGTGACAGTGCCCAAAGTCACAATACCCATGGTGACAGTGCCCAGGCTGACAGTTCTCAAGGTGATAGTGCCCATGGTGACAGTGCACATGGTGATACAGAGAATGGGGACAGTGCTTATGGTGACAGTGGTCATGGTTGCAGTACCCATGGTGATAGTGCTGAAACTGACAGTGCCCTTGGGGATAGTGCCCATGGTGAGTGTGCTCGTGTTAATTGTGTCCATGGTGGCAGTTCCCATTGTGAAAGTGCTCATGATGACAGTGCCCATGTGGGTAGTTCCCATGGTGACAGTGCTCATGGTGATAGTGACCATGTTAAGAGTGCACATGGTGGCTGTGCCCTTGGTGACAGTGCCCATGATGACAGTATTCATGGTGACAGTGCTCACGGTGATAATGCCCATGGTGGCAGTGCACATGGTGGTAGTGCACATGGTGGCAGTGAAAAATGGGGACAGTTCCCATGCTGACAGTTCTCATTGTGACAATGCACACGGTCACAACCGATGCTGACACTGCTCATGGTAGCTGTACCCTTGGTGACAGTGCTCAGAGTGATAGTGCCCATGGTGGCAGTGCCCATGGTGACACTGCCCATGGTGACAATGCCCATGATGACAGTGCCCATGGAGTCAGTGCCCACGGAGCCATTGCCTATGGTAACAGTGCTCACAGTGACAGTACCCATGGTAACAGTGACCATGGTGAGAGTGCTCATGGTGATAGTGTCTATGGTGACAGATCACACTGTGACAGTCCGCATTGTGCCAGTACCAATAGTGACAGTGCCCATGGTGACATTGACCATGGTGAGAGTGATCACGGTGCTAGTGCTCACAGTAATAGTGCTCATGGTGACAGTGCCGACAGTGAAGGTGCTCACGGTGACAGTGCCTCTGGTGATAGTGCCCATGGTGAGAGTCCGCCCATTGATAGTGCCCATGGTGGCAGTTCCCATTGTGAAAATGTTCATGATGACATTGCCCATGTTGGTAGTCCCTATGGTGACAGTGCTCACGGTGATAGTGACCTTGGTAACTGTGCACATGGTGGCCGTGCCCTTGGTGACAGTGCCAATGATGACAGTACTCATGGTGACAGTTCTCACGGTGATAGTGCCCATGGTGATATTGCACATGGTGGCAGTGAAAAATGGTGACAGTGCCCATGTTGACAGTTCTCATGGTGACAGTGCACACGGTGACAACCCATGCAGACAGTACTCACGGTGACAGTTCTCATGGTTGCAGTACCCATGGTGACAGTGCTCACAGTGATACTGCCCATGGTGGCAGTGCCCATGGTGACACTGCCCATGATGACAGTGCCCATGGTGAAAGTTCCCACGGCGCCATTGCCTATGGTGACAGTGCTCATGGTAACAGTGCCCATGGTGACAGTGACCATGGTGAGAGTGCTCACACTGATAGTGCCCATGGTGACAGGGCTCATGGTGCCAGTCCGCATTGTGCCAGTACCCATGGCGACAGTGCTCATGGTGACACTGACCACAGTGAGAGTGCTCACTGTGATAGAGCTCACGGTAATAGTGCTCATGGTGACAGTGCAAATGGTGACAATACCCATGGTGACAGTACTCATGTTGAAAATACCCATGGTGGCAGTTCTCATGGTGACAGTGCTCATAATAGCAGTGCCCAAGGTGGCAGTCCTCGTGGTGACAGTGCTAATGGTGACAGTGCTCTTGGTGGCAGTTCCCATGGGGACAGTACCGATGGTGACCCTGTGCATTGTTACAGTGCCCATGGTAACCGTGCTCACGGTGGTAGTGCACATCGTGACAGTGCCCATGGTGGCAGTTCACCTGGTGACAGTGCTAAATCGTGACAGTGCACATGCTGACAGTGCTCACGGTGATAGTGCCCATGGTGACAGTGCCCACGGTGATAATGGGTATTATTACAGTGTTCATCGTGACAGAGCCCAAGGTGGCAGTGGCCATGGTGACAGTGCCCACAATGACAGTGCCCATGGTAACAGTGCCGACAGTGACAGTGCCCATGGTGACACTTCTCACAGTGAATGTGCCCATGGGGACAGTTACCATGATGAGATTTCTCACGGTGATAGTGCCCGTTGTGACAGTGCTCACAGTGACAATGCCCATGGTGCCACTGCCCATAGAGACATTCCGCACGGTCACTTTTCTCACGGTGAAAGTACCTATGGTGACACTGCACCTGGTGGCAGTGCAAAATGGTGACAGTGCCCATGGTGACATTGCTCATAGTGACTTTGCTTACAGTGATAGTCCTTACGGTGTCAGTGTGCACAGTGACACTGCACACAGTTGCAGTGTTCATGGTGACAGTGTTCACGGTGATACTTTCCATGGTGATAGTGCCCATGGTGACACTGCACATGGTGGCAGTGAAAAATGGTGACAGTGCCCCTGTTGTCAGTTCTCATGGTGACCGTGCACATGGTGACAACCCGTGCAGACTGTACTCATGGTGACAGTACTCACGGTGACAGTTCTCATGTTTGCAGTATCCATGGTGACAGTGCTCACAGTGATAGTGCCCATGGTGAGAGTGCCCATGATGACAGGGCCCATGGTGCCATTGCCTATGGTGACAGTGCTCATGGTAACAGTGCCCAAGGTGACAGTGACCATGGTGAGAGTGCTCACACTGATGGTGCCCATGGTGACAGTGCTCATGGTGTCTGTCTACATTGTGCCAGTACCCATGGCAACAGTGCTCATGGTGACAGGGACCACAGTGAGAGAGCTCACGGTGAGAGTGCTCACGGTAATAGTGCTCATGGTGACAGTGCAAATGGTGACAATACCATGGTGACAGTACTCATGTTGAAAATACCCATGGTGGCAGTTCTCATAGCGACAGATCTCATGGTGACGTTGCTCATAATAGCAGTGCCCAGGTGCCAGTGCTCGTGGTGACGGTGCTAATGGTGACAGTGCTCTTGGTGGCAGTTCCCATCGGGACAATACTGATGGTGACACTGTGCATTGTTACAGTGCCCATGGTAACCGTGTTCACGGTGATAGTGCACATCGTGACAGTGCCCATGGTGGTAGTTCACCTGGTGACAGTGCTAAATAGTGACAGTGCACATGCTGACAGTGCTCACGGTGATAGTGCCCATGGTGACAGTGCACACGGTCATAATGGGCATTGTTACAGAGTTCATGGTGACAGCACACGGTGGCAGTGGCCATGGAGACAGTGCCCACAATGACAGTGCCCATGGTGACAGTGCCGACAGTGACAGTGCCCATGGTGACACTTCTCATGGTGACAGTGCCCATGGGGACAGTTAGCATGGTGAGATTTCTAACGGTGATAGTGCCCGTTGTGCCAGTGCTCACAGTAACAATGCCCATGGGGCCAGTGCCCATAGAGTCATTCCGCACGGTCACATTTCTCACGGTGAAAGTGCCTATGGTGATATTAACCATGGTGACACTGCACATGGTGGCAGAGCAAAATGGTGACAGTGCCCATGGTGACATTGCTCATGGTGACTTTGCTTACGGTGATAGTCCTTACAGTGACAGTACGCATGGTGACACTGCACACAGTGACAGTGTTCATGGTGAAAGTGTTCACGGTGATAGTTCCCATGGTGAGATTGTCCTGGTAACAGTGCCCATAGTCACAATTCTCATGGTGTAGTGCTCACAGTGACAGTGCCCATGGTGTCATGTCCATGGTGACAGTGCTCATGGTGACAGTGCTCATGTTGGCAGAGCCATAAATAAGAGTGCTCATTGTGGCAGTGCTCATGGTGTCCGTGCTCATGGTGACAGTGCCCATGATTACAGTGTTTATGGTGATAGATGTCACAGTGTCAGTGCCCACGCGGAGAGTGCCAAGGCTGACAAAGCCCAGGGTGATACTTCCCATTGGGACAGTGCCCACGGTGACAGTGCCCATGGTGACAGCACCCAGTGTGACAAGGCGCATGGTGACAGTGCTCACGGTGACAGTGCCCATGGTGACAGTGCCGATGGTGAGAGTGCCAATAGTGACAGTGCTCATGGTGAAACTGCCCACAGAGACATCGCCCATGGTGATAGTGTTCATGGTGACAACCCCACGGTGACAGTGCCAATGTTGATAGTCCCAGTGGTGACAGGTCTTACATTGAATGTGACCATGGTGTCTGTGCTCATGGTGACAGTGCTCAAGGTTATAGTCTCCATGTTGACAGTGCCGATGGTGACAATTCTCACGGTGACAGGGCCTATGGTGAAAATTCTCATAGTGACAGTGTTCACGGTGACAGTGCCCATGGTGCTATTACCCATGGTGACAGTTCTCATAGTGAAACTGCCCATGTTGACACTGCCCATGGTGGCAGTGCAAAATGGTGACAGTGCCCATGGTGATATTGCTCATGGTGACATTGCTTATGGTGATAGTGTGTATGGTGAAACTGCACACAGTGACATTGCTCATGGTGACAGTGTTCATGGCGTTAGTTCCTATGGTGAATGTGACCATGGGGACAGTGCCCATAGTCACAATTCTCATGGGGTAGTGCTCACGGTGACAGTGCCCATGGTGACAATACACAGGGTGACAGTATTCATGGTGACATTGCTCATGGTGAGAGTGCCCATGTTCACAACTGTCACGGTGATAGTTCCCATGGTGACAATACCCAGGGTAACAGAGCTGATGGTAAAAGTGTTCACGGTGACAGTGCCCATGGTGACAGTACCTAAGGTGACAATTCCCATGGTGAGACTGCTCATAGACAGTGCCCATGGTGACAATACCCAGCGTGTCCTGTCCATGGTGACAGTGATCATGGTGACACATCTCATGAGGACAGTGCCATAAGTGACAGTGCTCATTGTGGCAGTGCTCATGGTGACAGTGCCCATGGTGACAGTGCCTATGGTGATAGATATCATGGTGGCTGTGCCCAGGGAGACATTGCCCACGCTGACAAGACCCATGGTGATACTTCCCATTGTGACAGTGCCATCGGTGGCAGAGCCCATGGTGACAGTGCCCAAGATCACAGAGCCCATGGTGAGAGTGCTAACGGTGACTGTGCCCATGGTGACAGCACCCAGTGTGAAAATGCCCATTGTGACAGTGCTCACGGTGACCATGCCAATGGTGATAGTGCCAATAGTGAGAGTGCTCACGGTGACACTGCCCATGGACACACTGCCCATTGTGATAGTGCCCATCATGACAACCCCTCGGAGGCAGTGCCAATGGTGAGAGTCCCCGTGGTGACAGTTCTCATGGTGAAAGTGATCCTTTTGAAATTGCTCATGGTGACAGTGCTCATGGTGACAGTGCTCAAGGTGATAGTCTCCATGTTGACAGTGTGCATGGTGACTGTTCTCACGGTGACAGTGCCTATGGTGATTATGCTCTTAGTGACAGTGCTCATGGTGACAGTGCCCATGGTGACAGTGACCACGGTGACTGTTCTCACCGTGGTAGTGCCCATGGTGACAGTGTTCATGATGACAGTCCGCATTAAGGCTGTGCCCGTGGTGACATTGCTAATGGTGATAATTCTCACGGTGATAGTACGCACGTTGAAAATGACAAAGGTGACAACACCCAGGTGATAATAATCATGGTGAAAGTGCCCATGGTGGCAGTTCTCATACTGACAGTTCTTGTGACAGTGCTCATGGTGGCAGTGCTCGTGGTGACAGTGCTCTTGGTGACAGTGCTCATGGTGGCAGTGCCCATGGTGAGACTACCGATGGTGACCCTGCCCATGGTGACAGTGCACATGGTCATGGTGCCTCTGGTGGCAGTGCAATATAGTGAGAATGCCCATGATGATATTGCTCATGGTGATAGTGCCCATGGTGAGAGTGCCCATGGTTCCAGTGCTCATGGTGACAGTGCCCATTGTGACAGTGCCCTTGGTGACAGTGCACACCATGAGAGTGCCCATGGTGTCTGTGCCCATGGTGACAGTTCTTATCATGAGAGTGTTCACGGTAGCAGTGTTCATGGTAATAGTGCTCACGGAGGCATTGCCCACAATGAGAGTGCCCACGGTGAGAATACTGACTGTGACAGTGCCCATGATGACTTTTCTCTCTGCGACAGTGCCCTTGGGGACAGTTAGCACGGTGAGATTTCTCACAGTGATAGTGCACATTGTTTCAGTGCTCATAGTGACAAGACCCTAGGCGCCAGTGCCCATCATGGCATTGCTCACGGTGATATTTCTCACGGTGACAGTGCCCATGGTGATATTACCCATGGTGACAGTACTCAGTGATCAAGTGCTCATGGTGACATGGCATAAGGTGATAATGCTCACGGTGGCAGTGCAAAATGGTGACAGTGCCCATGGGGACATTGCTTAATGTGATAGTCCTTGTGGTGACATTGTGCATGGTGACATTGCCCACCATGACAGTGCTCTTGTTGACAGTGCTCATGGTGATAGTGCCAATGTTGGAAGTGCCCATCGTGAAAGTGTCCATGGTGACAGTTCTTATGATGAGAGTGGTCAGAGTGGCAGTGCTCATGGTGAAAGTGCCCATGGTGACAGAGCCCACGGTGACAGTGTCCATAGTTATAGTGTCCATGGTGACAGTACTAACAGTGAAATTGTCCATGGGGACACTGCCCATGGTGAAAGTGCCCATGGTCACAACACTCACGGTGATAGTGCTCACGGTGAGAGTGGCCATGGTGACAGTGACCACGGTGACAGTTCTAATGGTGATACTGCCCATGATGACAGTGCTCTGGTGACAGTCCACATTGTACCAGTGCCCAAGGTGACAGTGCTCATGGTGTCAGTGCCCAAAGTCACAATACCCATGGTGACAGTGCCCAGGCTGACAGTTCTCAAGGTGATAGTGCCCATGGTGACAGTGCACATGGTGATACAGAGAATGGGGACAGTGCTTATGGTGACAGTGGTCATGGTTGCAGTACCCATGGTGATAGTGCTGAAACTGACAGTGCCCTTGGGGATAGTGCCCATGGTGAGTGTGCTCGTGTTAATTGTGCCCATGGTGGCAGTTCCCATTGTGAAAGTGCTCATGATGACAGTGCCCATGTGGGTAGTTCCCATGGTGACAGTGCTCATGGTGATAGTGACCATGTTAAGAGTGCACATGGTGGCTGTGCCCTTGGTGACAGTGCCCATGATGACAGTATTCATGGTGACAGTGCTCACGGTGATAATGCCCATGGTGGCAGTGCACATGGTGGTAGTGCACATGGTGGCAGTGAAAAATGGGGACAGTTCCCATGCTGACAGTTCTCATTGTGACAATGCACACGGTCACAACCGATGCTGACACTGCTCATGGTAGCTGTACCCTTGGTGACAGTGCTCAGAGTGATAGTGCCCATGGTGGCAGTGCCCATGGTGACACTGCCCATGGTGACAATGCCCATGATGACAGTGCCCATGGAGTCAGTGCCCACAGAGCCATTGCCTATGGTAACAGTGCTCACAGTGACAGTACCCATGGTAACAGTGACCATGGTGAGAGTGCTCATGGTGATAGTGTCTATGGTGACAGATCACACTGTGACAGTCCGCATTGTGCCAGTACCAATAGTGACAGTGCCCATGGTGACATTGACCATGGTGAGAGTGATCACGGTGCTAGTGCTCACAGTAATAGTGCTCATGGTGACAGTGCCGACAGTGAAGGTGCTCACGGTGACAGTGCCTCTGGTGATAGTGCCCATGGTGAGAGTCCGCCCATTGATAGTGCCCATGGTGGCAGTTCCCATTGTGAAAATGCTCATGATGACATTGCCCATGTTGGTAGTCCCCATGGTGACAGTGCTCACGGTGATAGTGACCTTGGTAACTGTGCACATGGTGGCCGTGCCCTTGGTGACAGTGCCAATGATGACAGTACTCATGGTGACAGTTCTCACGGTGATAGTGCCCATGGTGATATTGCACATGGTGGCAGTGAAAAATGGTGACAGTGCCCATGTTGACAGTTCTCATGGTGACAGTGCACACGGTGACAACCCATGCAGACAGTACTCACGGTGACAGTTCTCATGGTTGCAGTACCCATGGTGACAGTGCTCACAGTGATACTGCCCATGGTGGCAGTGCCCATGGTGACACTGCCCATGATGACAGTGCCCATGGTGAAAGTTCCCACGGCGCCATTGCCTATGGTGACAGTGCTCATGGTAACAGTGCCCATGGTGACAGTGACCATGGTGAGAGTGCTCACACTGATAGTGCCCATGGTGACAGGGCTCATGGTGCCAGTCCGCATTGTGCCAGTACCCATGGCGACAGTGCTCATGGTGACACTGACCACAGTGAGAGTGCTCACTGTGATAGAGCTCACGGTAATAGTGCTCATGGTGACAGTGCAAATGGTGACAATACCCATGGTGACAGTACTCATGTTGAAAATACCCATGGTGGCAGTTCTCATGGTGACAGTGCTCATAATAGCAGTGCCCAAGGTGGCAGTCCTCGTGGTGACAGTGCTAATGGTGACAGTGCTCTTGGTGGCAGTTCCCATGGGGACAGTACCGATGGTGACCCTGTGCATTGTTACAGTGCCCATGGTAACCGTGCTCACGGTGGTAGTGCACATCGTGACAGTGCCCATGGTGGCAGTTCACCTGGTGACAGTGCTAAATCGTGACAGTGCACATGCTGACAGTGCTCACGGTGATAGTGCCCATGGTGACAGTGCCCACGGTGATAATGGGTATTATTACAGTGTTCATCTTGACAGAGCCCAAGGTGGCAGTGGCCATGGTGACAGTGCCCACAATGACAGTGCCCATGGTAACAGTGCCGACAGTGACAGTGCCCATGGTGACACTTCTCACAGTGAATGTGCCCATGGGGACAGTTACCATGATGAGATTTCTCACGGTGATAGTGCCCGTTGTGACAGTGCTCACACTGACAATGCCCATGGTGCCACTGCCCATAGAGACATTCCGCACGGTCACTTTTCTCACGGTGAAAGTACCTATGGTGACACTGCACCTGGTGGCAGTGCAAAATGGTGACAGTGCCCATGGTGACATTGCTCATAGTGACTTTGCTTACAGTGATAGTCCTTACGGTGACAGTGTGCACAGTGACACTGCACACAGTTGCAGTGTTCATGGTGACAGTGTTCACGGTGATACTTTCCATGGTGATAGTGCCCATGGTGACACTGCACATGGTGGCAGTGAAAAATGGTGACAGTGCCCCTGTTGTCAGTTCTCATGGTGACCGTGCACATGGTGACAACCCGTGCAGACTGTACTCATGGTGACAGTACTCACGGTGACAGTTCTCATGTTTGCAGTATCCATGGTGACAGTGCTCACAGTGATAGTGCCCATGGTGAGAGTGCCCATGATGACAGGGCCCATGGTGCCATTGCCTATGGTGACAGTGCTCATGGTAACAGTGCCCAAGGTGACAGTGACCATGGTGAGAGTGCTCACACTGATGGTGCCCATGGTGACAGTGCTCATGGTGTCTGTCTACATTGTGCCAGTACCCATGGCAACAGTGCTCATGGTGACAGGGACCACAGTGAGAGAGCTCACGGTGAGAGTGCTCACGGTAATAGTGCTCATGGTGACAGTGCAAATGGTGACAATACCATGGTGACAGTACTCATGTTGAAAATACCCATGGTGGCAGTTCTCATAGCGACAGATCTCATGGTGACGTTGCTCATAATAGCAGTGCCCAGGTGCCAGTGCTCGTGGTGACGGTGCTAATGGTGACAGTGCTCTTGGTGGCAGTTCCCATCGGGACAATACTGATGGTGACACTGTGCATTGTTACAGTGCCCATGGTAACCGTGTTCACGGTGATAGTGCACATCGTGACAGTGCCCATGGTGGTAGTTCACCTGGTGACAGTGCTAAATAGTGACAGTGCACATGCTGACAGTGCTCACGGTGATAGTGCCCATGGTGACAGTGCACACGGTCATAATGGGCATTGTTACAGAGTTCATGGTGACAGCACACGGTGGCAGTGGCCATGGAGACAGTGCCCACAATGACAGTGCCCATGGTGACAGTGCCGACAGTGACAGTGCCCATGGTGACACTTCTCATGGTGACAGTGCCCATGGGGACAGTTAGCATGGTGAGATTTCTAACGGTGATAGTGCCCGTTGTGCCAGTGCTCACAGTAACAATGCCCATGGGGCCAGTGCCCATAGAGTCATTCCGCACGGTCACATTTCTCACAGTGAAAGTGCCTATGGTGATATTAACCATGGTGACACTGCACATGGTGGCAGAGCAAAATGGTGACAGTGCCCATGGTGACATTGCTCATGGTGACTTTGCTTACGGTGATAGTCCTTACAGTGACAGTACGCATGGTGACACTGCACACAGTGACAGTGTTCATGGTGAAAGTGTTCACGGTGATAGTTCCCATGGTGAGATTGTCCTGGTAACAGTGCCCATAGTCACAATTCTCATGGTGTAGTGCTCACAGTGACAGTGCCCATGGTGTCATGCCCATGGTGACAGTGCTCATGGTGACAGTGCTCATGTTGGCAGAGCCATAAATAAGAGTGCTCATTGTGGCAGTGCTCATGGTGTCCGTGCTCATGGTGACAGTGCCCATGATTACAGTGTTTATGGTGATAGATGTCACGGTGTCAGTGCCCATGCGGAGAGTGCCAAGGCTGACAAAGCCCAGGGTGATACTTCCCATTGTGACAGTGCCCACGGTGACAGTGCCCATGGTGACAGCACCCAGTGTGACAAGGCGCATGGTGACAGTGCTCACGGTGACAGTGCCCATGGTGACAGTGCCGATGGTGAGAGTGCCAATAGTGACAGTGCTCATGGTGAAACTGCCCACAGAGACATCGCCCATGGTGATAGTGTTCATGGTGACAACCCCACGGTGACAGTGCCAATGTTGATAGTCCCAGTGGTGACAGGTCTTACATTGAATGTGACCATGGTGTCTGTGCTCATGGTGACAGTGCTCAAGGTTATAGTCTCCATGTTGACAGTGCCGATGGTGACAATTCTCACGGTGACAGGGCCTATGGTGAAAATTCTCATAGTGACAGTGTTCACGGTGACAGTGCCCATGGTGCTATTACCCATGGTGACAGTTCTCATAGTGAAACTGCCCATGTTGACACTGCCCATGGTGGCAGTGCAAAATGGTGACAGTGCCCATGGTGATATTGCTCATGGTGACATTGCTTATGGTGATAGTGTGTATGGTGAAACTGCACACAGTGACATTGCTCATGGTGACAGTGTTCATGGCGTTAGTTCCTATGGTGAATGTGACCATGGGGACAGTGCCCATAGTCACAATTCTCATGGTGTAGTGCTCACGGTGACAGTGCCCATGGTGACAATACACAGGGTGACAGTATTCATGGTGACATTGCTCATGGTGAGAGTGCCCATGTTCACAACTGTCACGGTGATAGTTCCCATGGTGACAATACCCAGGGTAACAGAGCTGATGGTAAAAGTGTTCACGGTGACAGTGCCCATGGTGACAGTACCTAAGGTGACAATTCCCATGGTGAGACTGCTCATAGACAGTGCCCATGGTGACAATACCCAGCGTGTCCTGTCCATGGTGACAGTGATCATGGTGACACATCTCATGAGGACAGTGCCATAAGTGACAGTGCTCATTGTGGCAGTGCTCATGGTGACAGTGCCCATGGTGACAGTGCCTATGGTGATAGATATCATGGTGGCTGTGCCCAGGGAGACATTGCCCACGCTGACAAGACCCATGGTGATACTTCCCATTGTGACAGTGCCATCGGTGGCAGAGCCCATGGTGACAGTGCCCAAGATCACAGAGCCCATGGTGAGAGTGCTAACGGTGACTGTGCCCATGGTGACAGCACCCAGTGTGAAAATGCCCATTGTGACAGTGCTCACGGTGACCATGCCAATGGTGATAGTGCCAATAGTGAGAGTGCTCACGGTGACACTGCCCATGGACACACTGCCCATTGTGATAGTGCCCATCATGACAACCCCTCGGAGGCAGTGCCAATGGTGAGAGTCCCCGTGGTGACAGTTCTCATGGTGAAAGTGATCCTTTTGAAATTGCTCATGGTGACAGTGCTCATGGTGACAGTGCTCAAGGTGATAGTCTCCATGTTGACAGTGTGCATGGTGACTGTTCTCACGGTGACAGTGCCTATGGTGATTATGCTCTTAGTGACAGTGCTCATGGTGACAGTGCCCATGGTGACAGTGACCACGGTGACTGTTCTCACCGTGGTAGTGCCCATGGTGACAGTGTTCATGACAGTCCGCATTAAGGCTGTGCCCGTGGTGACATTGATAATGGTGATAATTCTCACGGTGATAGTATGCACGTTGAAAATGACAAAGGTGACAACACCCAGGTGATAATAATCATGGTGAAAGTGCCCATGGTGGCAGTTCTCATACTGACAGTTCTTGTGACAGTGCTCATGGTGGCAGTGCTCGTGGTGACAGTGCTCTGGGTGACAGTGCTCATGGTGGCAGTGCCCATGGTGAGACTACCGATGGTGACCCTGCCCATGGTGACAGTGCACATGGTCATGGTGCCTCTGGTGGCAGTGCAATATAGTGAGAATGCCCATGATGATATTGCTCATGGTGATAGTGCCCATGGTGAGAGTGCCCATGGTTCCAGTGCTCATGGTGACAGTGCCCTTGGTGACAGTGCACACCATGAGAGTGCCCATGGTGTCTGTGCCCATGGTGACAGTTCTTATCATGAGAGTGTTCACGGTAGCAGTGTTCATGGTAATAGTGCTCACGGAGGCATTGCCCACAATGAGAGTGCCCACGGTGAGAATACTGACTGTGACAGTGCCCATGATGACTTTTCTCTCTGTGACAGTGCCCTTGGGGACAGTTAGCACGGTGAGATTTCTCACAGTGATAGTGCACATTGTTTCAGTGCTCATAGTGACAAGACCCTAGGCGCCAGTGCCCATCATGGCATTGCTCACGGTGATATTTCTCACGGTGACAGTGCCCATGGTGATATTACCCATGGTGACAGTACTCAGTGATCAAGTGCTCATGGTGACATGGCATAAGGTGATAATGCTCACGGTGGCAGTGCAAAATGGTGACAGTGCCCATGGGGACATTGCTTAATGTGATAGTCCTTGTGGTGACATTGTGCATGGTGACATTGCCCACCATGACAGTGCTCTTGTTGACAGTGCTCATGGTGATAGTGCCAATGTTGGAAGTGCCCATCGTGAAAGTGTCCATGGTGACAGTTCTTATGATGAGAGTGGTCAGAGTGGCAGTGCTCATGGTGAAAGTGCCCATGGTGACAGAGCCCACGGTGACAGTGTCCATAGTTATAGTGTCCATGGTGACAGTACTAACAGTGAAATTGTCCATGGGGACACTGCCCATGGTGAAAGTGCCCATGGTCACAACACTCACGGTGATAGTGCTCACGGTGAGAGTGGCCATGGTGACAGTGACCACGGTGACAGTTCTAATGGTGATACTGCCCATGATGACAGTGCTCATGGTGACAGTCCACATTGTACCAGTGCCCAAGGTGACAGTGCTCATGGTGACAGTGCCCAAAGTCACAATACCCATGGTGACAGTGCCCAGGCTGACAGTTCTCAAGGTGATAGTGCCCATGGTGACAGTGCACATGGTGATACAGAGAATGGGGACAGTGCTTATGGTGACAGTGGTCATGGTTGCAGTACCCATGGTGATAGTGCTGAAACTGACAGTGCCCTTGGGGATAGTGCCCATGGTGAGTGTGCTCGTGTTAATTGTGTCCATGGTGGCAGTTCCCATTGTGAAAGTGCTCATGATGACAGTGCCCATGTGGGTAGTTCCCATGGTGACAGTGCTCATGGTGATAGTGACCATGTTAAGAGTGCACATGGTGGCTGTGCCCTTGGTGACAGTGCCCATGATGACAGTATTCATGGTGACAGTGCTCACGGTGATAATGCCCATGGTGGCAGTGCACATGGTGGTAGTGCACATGGTGGCAGTGAAAAATGGGGACAGTTCCCATGCTGACAGTTCTCATTGTGACAATGCACACGGTCACAACCGATGCTGACACTGCTCATGGTAGCTGTACCCTTGGTGACAGTGCTCAGAGTGATAGTGCCCATGGTGGCAGTGCCCATGGTGACACTGCCCATGGTGACAATGCCCATGATGACAGTGCCCATGGAGTCAGTGCCCACGGAGCCATTGCCTATGGTAACAGTGCTCACAGTGACAGTACCCATGGTAACAGTGACCATGGTGAGAGTGCTCATGGTGATAGTGTCTATGGTGACAGATCACACTGTGAGAGTCCGCATTGTGCCAGTACCAATAGTGACAGTGCCCATGGTGACATTGACCATGGTGAGAGTGATCACGGTGCTAGTGCTCACAGTAATAGTGCTCATGGTGACAGTGCCGACAGTGAAGGTGCTCACGGTGACAGTGCCTCTGGTGATAGTGCCCATGGTGAGAGTCCGCCCATTGATAGTGCCCATGGTGGCAGTTCCCATTGTGAAAATGTTCATGATGACATTGCCCATGTTGGTAGTCCCTATGGTGACAGTGCTCACGGTGATAGTGACCTTGGTAACTGTGCACATGGTGGCCGTGCCCTTGGTGACAGTGCCAATGATGACAGTACTCATGGTGACAGTTCTCACGGTGATAGTGCCCATGGTGATATTGCACATGGTGGCAGTGAAAAATGGTGACAGTGCCCATGTTGACAGTTCTCATGGTGACAGTGCACACGGTGACAACCCATGCAGACAGTACTCACGGTGACAGTTCTCATGGTTGCAGTACCCATGGTGACAGTGCTCACAGTGATACTGCCCATGGTGGCAGTGCCCATGGTGACACTGCCCATGATGACAGTGCCCATGGTGAAAGTTCCCACGGCGCCATTGCCTATGGTGACAGTGCTCATGGTAACAGTGCCCATGGTGACAGTGACCATGGTGAGAGTGCTCACACTGATAGTGCCCATGGTGACAGGGCTCATGGTGCCAGTCCGCATTGTGCCAGTACCCATGGCGACAGTGCTCATGGTGACACTGACCACAGTGAGAGTGCTCACTGTGATAGAGCTCACGGTAATAGTGCTCATGGTGACAGTGCAAATGGTGACAATACCCATGGTGACAGTACTCATGTTGAAAATACCCATGGTGGCAGTTCTCATGGTGACAGTGCTCATAATAGCAGTGCCCAAGGTGGCAGTCCTCGTGGTGACAGTGCTAATGGTGACAGTGCTCTTGGTGGCAGTTCCCATGGGGACAGTACCGATGGTGACCCTGTGCATTGTTACAGTGCCCATGGTAACCGTGCTCACAGTGGTAGTGCACATCGTGACAGTGCCCATGGTGGCAGTTCACCTGGTGACAGTGCTAAATCGTGACAGTGCACATGCTGACAGTGCTCACGGTGATAGTGCCCATGGTGACAGTGCCCACGGTGATAATGGGTATTATTACAGTGTTCATCTTGACAGAGCCCAAGGTGGCAGTGGCCATGGTGACAGTGCCCACAATGACAGTGCCCATGGTAACAGTGCCGACAGTGACAGTGCCCATGGTGACACTTCTCACAGTGAATGTGCCCATGGGGACAGTTACCATGATGAGATTTCTCACGGTGATAGTGCCCGTTGTGACAGTGCTCACAGTGACAATGCCCATGGTGCCACTGCCCATAGAGACATTCCGCACGGTCACTTTTCTCACGGTGAAAGTACCTATGGTGACACTGCACCTGGTGGCAGTGCAAAATGGTGACAGTGCCCATGGTGACATTGCTCATAGTGACTTTGCTAACAGTGATAGTCCTTACGGTGACAGTGTGCACAGTGACACTGCACACAGTTGCAGTGTTCATGGTGACAGTGTTCACGGTGATACTTTCCATGGTGATAGTGCCCATGGTGACACTGCACATGGTGGCAGTGAAAAATGGTGACAGTGCCCCTGTTGTCAGTTCTCATGGTGACCGTGCACATGGTGACAACCCGTGCAGACTGTACTCATGGTGACAGTACTCACGGTGACAGTTCTCATGTTTGCAGTATCCATGGTGACAGTGCTCACAGTGATAGTGCCCATGGTGAGAGTGCCCATGATGACAGGGCCCATGGTGCCATTGCCTATGGTGACAGTGCTCATGGTAACAGTGCCCAAGATGACAGTGACCATGGTGAGAGTGCTCACACTGATGGTGCCCATGGTGACAGTGCTCATGGTGTCTGTCTACATTGTGCCAGTACCCATGGCAACAGTGCTCATGGTGACAGGGACCACAGTGAGAGAGCTCACGGTGAGAGTGCTCACGGTAATAGTGCTCATGGTGACAGTGCAAATGGTGACAATACCATGGTGACAGTACTCATGTTGAAAATACCCATGGTGGCAGTTCTCATAGCGACAGATCTCATGGTGACGTTGCTCATAATAGCAGTGCCCAGGTGCCAGTGCTCGTGGTGACGGTGCTAATGGTGACAGTGCTCTTGGTGGCAGTTCCCATCGGGACAATACTGGTGGTGACACTGTGCATTGTTACAGTGCCCATGGTAACCGTGTTCACGGTGATAGTGCACATCGTGACAGTGCCCATGGTGGTAGTTCACCTGGTGACAGTGCTAAATAGTGACAGTGCACATGCTGACAGTGCTCACGGTGATAGTGCCCATGGTGACAGTGCACACGGTCATAATGGGCATTGTTACAGAGTTCATGGTGACAGCACACGGTGGCAGTGGCCATGGAGACAGTGCCCACAATGACAGTGCCCATGGTGACAGTGCCGACAGTGACAGTGCCCATGGTGACACTTCTCATGGTGACAGTGCCCATGGGGACAGTTAGCATGGTGAGATTTCTAACGGTGATAGTGCCCGTTGTGCCAGTGCTCACAGTAACAATGCCCATGGGGCCAGTGCCCATAGAGTCATTCCGCACGGTCACATTTCTCACGGTGAAAGTGCCTATGGTGATATTAACCATGGTGACACTGCACATGGTGGCAGAGCAAAATGGTGACAGTGCCCATGGTGACATTGCTCATGGTGACTTTGCTTACGGTGATAGTCCTTACAGTGACAGTACGCATGGTGACACTGCACACAGTGACAGTGTTCATGGTGAAAGTGTTCACGGTGATAGTTCCCATGGTGAGATTGTCCTGGTAACAGTGCCCATAGTCACAATTCTCATGGTGTAGTGCTCACAGTGACAGTGCCCATGGTGTCATGCCCATGGTGACAGTGCTCATGGTGACAGTGCTCATGTTGGCAGAGCCATAAATAAGAGTGCTCATTGTGGCAGTGCTCATGGTGTCCGTGCTCATGGTGACAGTGCCCATGATTACAGTGTTTATGGTGATAGATGTCACGGTGTCAGTGCCCACGCGGAGAGTGCCAAGGCTGACAAAGCCCAGGGTGATACTTCCCATTGGGACAGTGCCCACGGTGACAGTGCCCATGGTGACAGCACCCAGTGTGACAAGGCGCATGGTGACAGTGCTCACGGTGACAGTGCCCATGGTGACAGTGCCGATGGTGAGAGTGCCAATAGTGACAGTGCTCATGGTGAAACTGCCCACAGAGACATCGCCCATGGTGATAGTGTTCATGGTGACAACCCCACGGTGACAGTGCCAATGTTGATAGTCCCAGTGGTGACAGGTCTTACATTGAATGTGACCATGGTGTCTGTGCTCATGGTGACAGTGCTCAAGGTTATAGTCTCCATGTTGACAGTGCCGATGGTGACAATTCTCACGGTGACAGGGCCTATGGTGAAAATTCTCATAGTGACAGTGTTCACGGTGACAGTGCCCATGGTGCTATTACCCATGGTGACAGTTCTCATAGTGAAACTGCCCATGTTGACACTGCCCATGGTGGCAGTGCAAAATGGTGACAGTGCCCATGGTGATATTGCTCATGGTGACATTGCTTATGGTGATAGTGTGTATGGTGAAACTGCACACAGTGACATTGCTCATGGTGACAGTGTTCATGGCGTTAGTTCCTATGGTGAATGTGACCATGGGGACAGTGCCCATAGTCACAATTCTCATGGGGTAGTGCTCACGGTGACAGTGCCCATGGTGACAATACACAGGGTGACAGTATTCATGGTGACATTGCTCATGGTGAGAGTGCCCATGTTCACAACTGTCACGGTGATAGTTCCCATGGTGACAATACCCAGGGTAACAGAGCTGATGGTAAAAGTGTTCACGGTGACAGTGCCCATGGTGACAGTACCTAAGGTGACAATTCCCATGGTGAGACTGCTCATAGACAGTGCCCATGGTGACAATACCCAGCGTGTCCTGTCCATGGTGACAGTGATCATGGTGACACATCTCATGAGGACAGTGCCATAAGTGACAGTGCTCATTGTGGCAGTGCTCATGGTGACAGTGCCCATGGTGACAGTGCCTATGGTGATAGATATCATGGTGGCTGTGCCCAGGGAGACATTGCCCACGCTGACAAGACCCATGGTGATACTTCCCATTGTGACAGTGCCATCGGTGGCAGAGCCCATGGTGACAGTGCCCAAGATCACAGAGCCCATGGTGAGAGTGCTAACGGTGACTGTGCCCATGGTGACAGCACCCAGTGTGAAAATGCCCATTGTGACAGTGCTCACGGTGACCATGCCAATGGTGATAGTGCCAATAGTGAGAGTGCTCACGGTGACACTGCCCATGGACACACTGCCCATTGTGATAGTGCCCATCATGACAACCCCTCGGAGGCAGTGCCAATGGTGAGAGTCCCCGTGGTGACAGTTCTCATGGTGAAAGTGATCCTTTTGAAATTGCTCATGGTGACAGTGCTCATGGTGACAGTGCTCAAGGTGATAGTCTCCATGTTGACAGTGTGCATGGTGACTGTTCTCACGGTGACAGTGCCTATGGTGATTATGCTCTTAGTGACAGTGCTCATGGTGACAGTGCCCATGGTGACAGTGACCACGGTGACTGTTCTCACCGTGGTAGTGCCCATGGTGACAGTGTTCATGACAGTCCGCATTAAGGCTGTGCCCGTGGTGACATTGCTAATGGTGATAATTCTCACGGTGATAGTACGCACGTTGAAAATGACAAAGGTGACAACACCCAGGTGATAATAATCATGGTGAAAGTGCCCATGGTGGCAGTTCTCATACTGACAGTTCTTGTGACAGTGCTCATGGTGGCAGTGCTCGTGGTGACAGTGCTCTGGGTGACAGTGCTCATGGTGGCAGTGCCCATGGTGAGACTACCGATGGTGACCCTGCCCATGGTGACAGTGCACATGGTCATGGTGCCTCTGGTGGCAGTGCAATATAGTGAGAATGCCCATGATGATATTGCTCATGGTGATAGTGCCCATGGTGAGAGTGCCCATGGTTCCAGTGCTCATGGTGACAGTGCCCTTGGTGACAGTGCACACCATGAGAGTGCCCATGGTGTCTGTGCCCATGGTGACAGTTCTTATCATGAGAGTGTTCACGGTAGCAGTGTTCATGGTAATAGTGCTCACGGAGGCATTGCCCACAATGAGAGTGCCCACGGTGAGAATACTGACTGTGACAGTGCCCATGATGACTTTTCTCTCTGTGACAGTGCCCTTGGGGACAGTTAGCACGGTGAGATTTCTCACAGTGATAGTGCACATTGTTTCAGTGCTCATAGTGACAAGACCCTAGGCGCCAGTGCCCATCATGGCATTGCTCACGGTGATATTTCTCACGGTGACAGTGCCCATGGTGATATTACCCATGGTGACAGTACTCAGTGATCAAGTGCTCATGGTGACATGGCATAAGGTGATAATGCTCACGGTGGCAGTGCAAAATGGTGACAGTGCCCATGGGGACATTGCTTAATGTGATAGTCCTTGTGGTGACATTGTGCATGGTGACATTGCCCACCATGACAGTGCTCTTGTTGACAGTGCTCATGGTGATAGTGCCAATGTTGGAAGTGCCCATCGTGAAAGTGTCCATGGTGACAGTTCTTATGATGAGAGTGGTCAGAGTGGCAGTGCTCATGGTGAAAGTGCCCATGGTGACAGAGCCCACGGTGACAGTGTCCATAGTTATAGTGTCCATGGTGACAGTACTAACAGTGAAATTGTCCATGGGGACACTGCCCATGGTGAAAGTGCCCATGGTCACAACACTCACGGTGATAGTGCTCACGGTGAGAGTGGCCATGGTGACAGTGACCACGGTGACAGTTCTAATGGTGATACTGCCCATGATGACAGTGCTCATGGTGACAGTCCACATTGTACCAGTGCCCAAGGTGACAGTGCTCATGGTGACAGTGCCCAAAGTCACAATACCCATGGTGACAGTGCCCAGGCTGACAGTTCTCAAGGTGATAGTGCCCATGGTGACAGTGCCCATGGTGATACAGAGAATGGGGACAGTGCTTATGGTGACAGTGGTCATGGTTGCAGTACCCATGGTGATAGTGCTGAAACTGACAGTGCCCTTGGGGATAGTGCCCATGGTGAGTGTGCTCGTGTTAATTGTGTCCATGGTGGCAGTTCCCATTGTGAAAGTGCTCATGATGACAGTGCCCATGTGGGTAGTTCCCATGGTGACAGTGCTCATGGTGATAGTGACCATGTTAAGAGTGCACATGGTGGCTGTGCCCTTGGTGACAGTGCCCATGATGACAGTATTCATGGTGACAGTGCTCACGGTGATAATGCCCATGGTGGCAGTGCACATGGTGGTAGTGCACATGGTGGCAGTGAAAAATGGGGAGAGTTCCCATGCTGACAGTTCTCATTGTGACAATGCACACGGTCACAACCGATGCTCACACTGCTCATGGTAGCTGTACCCTTGGTGACAGTGCCTATGGTGGCACTGCCCATGGTGACACTGCCCATGGTGACAATGCCCATGATGACAGTGCTCATGGTGACAGTGCTCATGTTGGCAGAGCCTTAAATAAGAGTGCTCATTGTGGCAGTGCTCATGGTGTCCGTGCTCATGGTGACAGTGCCCATGATTACAGTGTTTATGGTGATAGATGTCACGGTGTCAGTGCCCACGCGGAGAGTGCCAAGGCTGACAAAGCCCAGGGTGATACTTCCCATTGTGACAGTGCCCACGGTGACAGTGCCCATGGTGACAGCACCCAGTGTGACAAGGCGCATGGTGACAGTGCTCACGGTGACAGTGCCCATGGTGACAGTGCCGATGGTGAGAGTGCCAATAGTGACAGTGCTCATGGTGAAACTGCCCACAGAGACATCGCCCATGGTGATAGTGTTCATGGTGACAACCCCACGGTGACAGTGCCAATGTTGATAGTCCCAGTGGTGACAGGTCTTACATTGAATGTGACCATGGTGTCTGTGCTCATGGTGACAGTGCTCAAGGTTATAGTCTCCATGTTGACAGTGCCGATGGTGACAATTCTCACGGTGACAGGGCCTATGGTGAAAATTCTCATAGTGACAGTGTTCACGGTGACAGTGCCCATGGTGCTATTACCCATGGTGACAGTTCTCATAGTGAAACTGCCCATGTTGACACTGCCCATGGTGGCAGTGCAAAATGGTGACAGTGCCCATGGTGATATTGCTCATGGTGACATTGCTTATGGTGATAGTGTGTATGGTGAAACTGCACACAGTGACATTGCTCATGGTGACAGTGTTCATGGCGTTAGTTCCTATGGTGAATGTGACCATGGGGACAGTGCCCATAGTCACAATTCTCATGGTGTAGTGCTCACGGTGACAGTGCCCATGGTGACAATACACAGGGTGACAGTATTCATGGTGACATTGCTCATGGTGAGAGTGCCCATGTTCACAACTGTCACGGTGATAGTTCCCATGGTGACAATACCCAGGGTAACAGAGCTGATGGTAAAAGTGTTCACGGTGACAGTGCCCATGGTGACAGTACCTAAGGTGACAATTCCCATGGTGAGACTGCTCATAGACAGTGCCCATGGTGACAATACCCAGCGTGTCCTGTCCATGGTGACAGTGATCATGGTGACACATCTCATGAGGACAGTGCCATAAGTGACAGTGCTCATTGTGGCAGTGCTCATGGTGACAGTGCCCATGGTGACAGTGCCTATGGTGATAGATATCATGGTGGCTGTGCCCAGGGAGACATTGCCCACGCTGACAAGACCCATGGTGATACTTCCCATTGTGACAGTGCCATCGGTGGCAGAGCCCATGGTGACAGTGCCCAAGATCACAGAGCCCATGGTGAGAGTGCTAACGGTGACTGTGCCCATGGTGACAGCACCCAGTGTGAAAATGCCCATTGTGACAGTGCTCACGGTGACCATGCCAATGGTGATAGTGCCAATAGTGAGAGTGCTCACGGTGACACTGCCCATGGACACACTGCCCATTGTGATAGTGCCCATCATGACAACCCCTCGGAGGCAGTGCCAATGGTGAGAGTCCCCGTGGTGACAGTTCTCATGGTGAAAGTGATCCTTTTGAAATTGCTCATGGTGACAGTGCTCATGGTGACAGTGCTCAAGGTGATAGTCTCCATGTTGACAGTGTGCATGGTGACTGTTCTCACGGTGACAGTGCCTATGGTGATTATGCTCTTAGTGACAGTGCTCATGGTGACAGTGCCCATGGTGACAGTGACCACGGTGACTGTTCTCACCGTGGTAGTGCCCATGGTGACAGTGTTCATGACAGTCCGCATTAAGGCTGTGCCCGTGGTGACATTGCTAATGGTGATAATTCTCACGGTGATAGTACGCACGTTGAAAATGACAAAGGTGACAACACCCAGGTGATAATAATCATGGTGAAAGTGCCCATGGTGGCAGTTCTCATACTGACAGTTCTTGTGACAGTGCTCATGGTGGCAGTGCTCGTGGTGACAGTGCTCTGGGTGACAGGGCTCATGGTGGCAGTGCCCATGGTGAGACTACCGATGGTGACCCTGCCCATGGTGACAGTGCACATGGTCATGGTGCCTCTGGTGGCAGTGCAATATAGTGAGAATGCCCATGATGATATTGCTCATGGTGATAGTGCCCATGGTGAGAGTGCCCATGGTTCCAGTGCTCATGGTGACAGTGCCCATTGTGACAGTGCCCTTGGTGACAGTGCACACCATGAGAGTGCCCATGGTGTCTGTGCCCATGGTGACAGTTCTTATCATGAGAGTGTTCACGGTAGCAGTGTTCATGGTAATAGTGCTCACGGAGGCATTGCCCACAATGAGAGTGCCCACGGTGAGAATACTGACTGTGACAGTGCCCATGATGACTTTTCTCTCTGTGACAGTGCCCTTGGGGACAGTTAGCACGGTGAGATTTCTCACAGTGATAGTGCACATTGTTTCAGTGCTCATAGTGACAAGACCCTAGGCGCCAGTGCCCATCATGGCATTGCTCACGGTGATATTTCTCACGGTGACAGTGCCCATGGTGATATTACCCATGGTGACAGTACTCAGTGATCAAGTGCTCATGGTGACATGGCATAAGGCGATAATGCTCACGGTGGCAGTGCAAAATGGTGACAGTGCCCATGGGGACATTGCTTAATGTGATAGTCCTTGTGGTGACATTGTGCATGGTGACATTGCCCACCATGACAGTGCTCTTGTTGACAGTGCTCATGGTGATAGTGCCAATGTTGGAAGTGCCCATCGTGAAAGTGTCCATGGTGACAGTTCTTATGATGAGAGTGGTCAGAGTGGCAGTGCTCATGGTGAAAGTGCCCATGGTGACAGAGCCCACGGTGACAGTGTCCATAGTTATAGTGTCCATGGTGACAGTACTAACAGTGAAATTGTCCATGGGGACACTGCCCATGGTGAAAGTGCCCATGGTCACAACACTCACGGTGATAGTGCTCACGGTGAGAGTGGCCATGGTGACAGTGACCACGGTGACAGTTCTAATGGTGATACTGCCCATGATGACAGTGCTCATGGT
This sequence comes from Mesoplodon mirus, assembly GCF_964341445.2. Classification (NCBI taxonomy): domain Eukaryota; kingdom Metazoa; phylum Chordata; class Mammalia; order Artiodactyla; family Ziphiidae; genus Mesoplodon; species Mesoplodon mirus. Next base: position 130,862 of record NW_028295487.1, read on the forward strand.
GACAGTCCACATTGTACCAGTGCCCAAGGTGACAGTGCTCATGGTGACAGTGCCCAAAGTCACAATACCCATGGTGACAGTGCCCAGGCTGACAGTTCTCAAGGTGATAGTGCCCATGGTGACAGTGCACATGGTGATACAGAGAATGGGGACAGTGCTTATGGTGACAGTGGTCATGGTTGCAGTACCCATGGTGATAGTGCTGAAACTGACAGTGCCCTTGGGGATAGTGCCCATGGTGAGTGTGCTCGTGTTAATTGTGTCCATGGTGGCAGTTCCCATTGTGAAAGTGCTCATGATGACAGTGCCCATGTGGGTAGTTCCCATGGTGACAGTGCTCATGGTGATAGTGACCATGTTAAGAGTGCACATGGTGGCTGTGCCCTTGGTGACAGTGCCCATGATGACAGTATTCATGGTGACAGTGCTCACGGTGATAATGCCCATGGTGGCAGTGCACATGGTGGTAGTGCACATGGTGGCAGTGAAAAATGGGGACAGTTCCCATGCTGACAGTTCTCATTGTGACAATGCACACGGTCACAACCGATGCTGACACTGCTCATGGTAGCTGTACCCTTGGTGACAGTGCTCAGAGTGATAGTGCCCATGGTGGCAGTGCCCATGGTGACACTGCCCATGGTGACAATGCCCATGATGACAGTGCCCATGGAGTCAGTGCTCATGTTGGCAGAGCCATAAATAAGAGTGCTCATTGTGGCAGTGCTCATGGTGTCCGTGCTCATGGTGACAGTGCCCATGATTACAGTGTTTATGGTGATAGATGTCACGGTGTCAGTGCCCACGCGGAGAGTGCCAAGGCTGACAAAGCCCAGGGTGATATTTCCCATTGTGACAGTGCCCACGGTGACAGTGCCCATGGTGACAGCACCCAGTGTGACAAGGCACATGGTGACAGTGCTCACGGTGACAGTGCCCATGGTGACAGTGCCGATGGTGAGAGTGCCAATAGTGACAGTGCTCATGGTGAAACTGCCCACAGAGACATCGCCCATGGTGATAGTGTTCATGGTGACAACCCCACGGTGACAGTGCCAATGTTGATAGTCCCAGTGGTGACAGGTCTTACATTGAATGTGACCATGGTGTCTGTGCTCATGGTGACAGTGCTCAAGGTTATAGTCTCCATGTTGACAGTGCCGATGGTGACAATTCTCACGGTGACAGGGCCTATGGTGAAAATTCTCATAGTGACAGTGTTCACGGTGACAGTGCCCATGGTGCTATTACCCATGGTGACAGTTCTCATAGTGAAACTGCCCATGGTGACACTGCCCATGGTGGCAGTGCAAAATGGTGACAGTGCCCATGGTGATATTGCTCATGGTGACATTGCTTATGGTGATAGTGTGTATGGTGAAACTGCACACAGTGACATTGCTCATGGTGACAGTGTTCATGGCGTTAGTTCCTATGGTGAATGTGACCATGGGGACAGTGCCCATAGTCACAATTCTCATGGTGTAGTGCTCACGGTGACAGTGCCCATGGTGACAATACACAGGGTGACAGTATTCATGGTGACATTGCTCATGGTGAGAGTGCCCATGTTCACAACTGTCACGGTGATAGTTCCCATGGTGACAATACCCAGGGTAACAGAGCTGATGGTAAAAGTGTTCACGGTGACAGTGCCCATGGTGACAGTACCTAAGGTGACAATTCCCATGGTGAGACTGCTCATAGACAGTGCCCATGGTGACAATACCCAGCGTGTCCTGTCCATGGTGACAGTGATCATGGTGACACATCTCATGAGGACAGTGCCATAAGTGACAGTGCTCATTGTGGCAGTGCTCATGGTGACAGTGCCCATGGTGACAGTGCCTATGGTGATAGATATCATGGTGGCTGTGCCCAGGGAGACATTGCCCACGCTGACAAGACCCATGGTGATACTTCCCATTGTGACAGTGCCATCGGTGGCAGAGCCCATGGTGACAGTGCCCAAGATCACAGAGCCCATGGTGAGAGTGCTAACGGTGACTGTGCCCATGGTGACAGCACCCAGTGTGAAAATGCCCATTGTGACAGTGCTCACGGTGACCATGCCAATGGTGATAGTGCCAATAGTGAGAGTGCTCACGGTGACACTGCCCATGGACACACTGCCCATTGTGATAGTGCCCATCATGACAACCCCTCGGAGGCAGTGCCAATGGTGAGAGTCCCCGTGGTGACAGTTCTCATGGTGAAAGTGATCCTTTTGAAATTGCTCATGGTGACAGTGCTCATGGTGACAGTGCTCAAGGTGATAGTCTCCATGTTGACAGTGTGCATGGTGACTGTTCTCATGGTGACAGTGCCTATGGTGATTATGCTCTTAGTGACAGTGCTCATGGTGACAGTGCCCATGGTGACAGTGACCACGGTGACTGTTCTCACCGTGGTAGTGCCCATGGTGACAGTGTTCATGATGACAGTCCGCATTAAGGCTGTGCCCGTGGTGACATTGCTAATGGTGATAATTCTCACGGTGATAGTACGCACGTTGAAAATGACAAAGGTGACAACACCCAGGTGATAATAATCATGGTGAAAGTGCCCATGGTGGCAGTTCTCATACTGACAGTTCTTGTGACAGTGCTCATGGTGGCAGTGCTCGTGGTGACAGTGCTCTTGGTGACAGTGCTCATGGTGGCAGTGCCCATGGTGAGACTACCGATGGTGACCCTGCCCATGGTGACAGTGCACATGGTCATGGTGCCTCTGGTGGCAGTGCAATATAGTGAGAATGCCCATGATGATATTGCTCATGGTGATAGTGCCCATGGTGAGAGTGCCCATGGTTCCAGTGCTCATGGTGACAGTGCCCATTGTGACAGTGCCCTTGGTGACAGTGCACACCATGAGAGTGCCCATGGTGTCTGTGCCCATGGTGACAGTTCTTATCATGAGAGTGTTCACGGTAGCAGTGTTCATGGTAATAGTGCTCACGGAGGCATTGCCCACAATGAGAGTGCCCACGGTGAGAATACTGACTGTGACAGTGCCCATGATGACTTTTCTCTCTGTGACAGTGCCCTTGGGGACAGTTAGCACGGTGAGATTTCTCACAGTGATAGTGCACATTGTTTCAGTGCTCATAGTGACAAGACCCTAGGCGCCAGTGCCCATCATGGCATTGCTCACGGTGATATTTCTCACGGTGACAGTGCCCATGGTGATATTACCCATGGTGACAGTACTCAGTGATCAAGTGCTCATGGTGACATGGCATAAGGTGATAATGCTCACGGTGGCAGTGCAAAATGGTGACAGTGCCCATGGGGACATTGCTTAATGTGATAGTCCTTGTGGTGACATTGTGCATGGTGACATTGCCCACCATGACAGTGCTCTTGTTGACAGTGCTCATGGTGATAGTGCCAATGTTGGAAGTGCCCATCGTGAAAGTGTCCATGGTGACAGTTCTTATGATGAGAGTGGTCAGAGTGGCAGTGCTCATGGTGAAAGTGCCCATGGTGACAGAGCCCACGGTGACAGTGTCCATAGTTATAGTGTCCATGGTGACAGTACTAACAGTGAAATTGTCCATGGGGACACTGCCCATGGTGAAAGTGCCCATGGTCACAACACTCACGGTGATACTGCTCACAGTGAGAGTGGCCATGGTGACAGTGACCACGGTGACAGTTCTAATGGTGATACTGCCCGTGATGACAGTGCTCTGGTGACAGTCCACATTGTACCAGTGCCCAAGGTGACAGTGCTCATGGTGACAGTGCCCAAAGTCACAATACCCATGGTGACAGTGCCCAGGCTGACAGTTCTCAAGGTGATAGTGCCCATGGTGACAGTGCACATGGTGATACAGAGAATGGGGACAGTGCTTATGGTGACAGTGGTCATGGTTGCAGTACCCATGGTGATAGTGCTGAAACTGACAGTGCCCTTGGGGATAGTGCCCATGGTGAGTGTGCTCGTGTTAATTGTGTCCATGGTGGCAGTTCCCATTGTGAAAGTGCTCATGATGACAGTGCCCATGTGGGTAGTTCCCATGGTGACAGTGCTCATGGTGATAGTGACCATGTTAAGAGTGCACATGGTGGCTGTGCCCTTGGTGACAGTGCCCATGATGACAGTATTCATGGTGACAGTGCTCACGGTGATAATGCCCATGGTGGCAGTGCACATGGTGGTAGTGCACATGGTGGCAGTGAAAAATGGGGACAGTTCCCATGCTGACAGTTCTCATTGTGACAATGCACACGGTCACAACCGATGCTCACACTGCTCATGGTAGCTGTACCCTTGGTGACAGTGCTCAGAGTGATAGTGCCCATGGTGGCAGTGCCCATGGTGACACTGCCCATGGTGACAATTCCCATGATGACAGTGCCCATGGAGTCAGTGCCCACGGAGCCATTGCCTATGGTAACAGTGCTCACAGTGACAGTACCCATGGTAACAGTGACCATGGTGAGAGTGCTCATGGTGATAGTGTCTATGGTGACAGATCACACTGTGACAGTCCGCATTGTGCCAGTACCAATAGTGACAGTGCCCATGGTGACATTGACCATGGTGAGAGTGATCACGGTGCTAGTGCTCACAGTAATAGTGCTCATGGTGACAGTGACGACAGTGAAGGTGCTCACGGTGACAGTGCCTCTGGTGATAGTGCCCATGGTGAGAGTCCGCCCATTGATAGTGCCCATGGTGGCAGTTCCCATTGTGAAAATGCTCATGATGACATTGCCCATGTTGGTAGTCCCCATGGTGACAGTGCTCACGGTGGTAGTGCACATCGTGACAGTGCCCATGGTGGCAGTTCACCTGGTGACAGTGCTAAATCGTGACAGTGCACATGCTGACAGTGCTCACGGTGATAGTGCCCATGGTGACAGTGCCCACGGTGATAATGGGTATTATTACTGTGTTCATCTTGACAGAGCCCAAGGTGGCAGTGGCCATGGTGACAGTGCCCACAATGACAGTGCCCATGGTAACAGTGCCGACAGTGACAGTGCCCATGGTGACACTTCTCACAGTGAATGTGCCCATGGGGACAGTTACCATGATGAGATTTCTCACGGTGATAGTGCCCGTTGTGACAGTGCTCACACTGACAATGCCCATGGTGCCACTGCCCATAGAGACATTCCGCACGGTCACTTTTCTCACGGTGAAAGTACCTATGGTGACACTGCACCTGGTGGCAGTGCAAAATGGTGACAGTGCCCATGGTGACATTGCTCATAGTGACTTTGCTTACAGTGATAGTCCTTACGGTGACAGTGTGCACGGTGACACTGCACACAGTTGCAGTGTTCATGGTGACAGTGTTCACGGTGATACTTTCCATGGTGATAGTGCCCATGGTGACACTGCACATGGTGGCAGTGAAAAATGGTGACAGTGCCCCTGTTGTCAGTTCTCATGGTGACCGTGCACATGGTGACAACCCGTGCAGACTGTACTCATGGTGACAGTACTCACGGTGACAGTTCTCATGTTTGCAGTATCCATGGTGACAGTGCTCACAGTGATAGTGCCCATGGTGAGAGTGCCCATGATGACAGGGCCCATGGTGCCATTGCCTATGGTGACAGTGCTCATGGTAACAGTGCCCAAGGTGACAGTGACCATGGTGAGAGTGCTCACACTGATGGTGCCCATGGTGACAGTGCTCATGGTGTCTGTCTACATTGTGCCAGTACCCATGGCAACAGTGCTCATGGTGACAGGGCCCACAGTGAGAGAGCTCACGGTGAGAGTGCTCACGGTAATAGTGCTCATGGTGACAGTGCAAATGGTGACAATACCATGGTGACAGTACTCATGTTGAAAATACCCATGGTGGCAGTTCTCATAGCGACAGATCTCATGCTGACATTGCTCATAATAGCAGTGCCCAGGTGCCAGTGCTTGTGGTGACGGTGCTAATGGTGACAGTGCTCTTGGTGGCAGTTCCCATCGGGACAATACTGATGGTGACACTGTGCATTGTTACAGTGCCCATGGTAACCGTGTTCACAGTGATAGTGCACATCGTGACAGTGCCCATGGTGGTAGTTCACCTGGTGACAGTGCTAAATAGTGACAGTGCACATGCTGACAGTGCTCACGGTGATAGTGCCCATGGTGACAGTGCACACGGTCATAATGGGCATTGTTACAGAGTTCATGGTGACAGCACACGGTGGCAGTGGCCATGGAGACAGTGCCCACAATGACAGTGCCCATGGTGACAGTGCCGACAGTGACAGTGCCCATGGTGACACTTCTCATGGTGACAGTGCCCATGGGGACAGTTAGCATGGTGAGATTTCTAACGGTGATAGTGCCCGTTGTGCCAGTGCTCACAGTAACAATGCCCATGGGGCCAGTGCCCATAGAGTCATTCCGCACGGTCACATTTCTCACGGTGGAAGTGCCTATGGTGATATTAACCATGGTGACACTGCACATGGTGGCAGAGCAAAATGGTGACAGTGCCCATGGTGACATTGCTCATGGTGACTTTGCTTACGGTGATAGTCCTTACAGTGACAGTACACATGGTGACACTGCACACAGTGACAGTGTTCATGGTGAAAGTGTTCACGGTGATAGTTCCCATGGTGAGATTGTCCTGGTAACAGTGCCCATAGTCACAATTCTCATGGTGTAGTGCTCACAGTGACAGTGCCCATGGTGTCATGCCCATGGTGACAGTGCTCATGGTGACAGTGCTCATGTTGGCAGAGCCATAAATAAGAGTGCTCATTGTGGCAGTGCTCATGGTGTCCGTGCTCATGGTGACAGTGCCCATGATTACAGTGTTTATGGTGATAGATGTCACGGTGTCAGTGCCCACGCGGAGAGTGCCAAGGCTGACAAAGCCCAGGGTGATACTTCCCATTGTGACAGTGCCCACGGTGACAGTGCCCATGGTGACAGCACCCAGTGTGACAAGGCGCATGGTGACAGTGCTCACGGTGACAGTGCCCATGGTGACAGTGCCGATGGTGAGAGTGCCAATAGTGACAGTGCTCATGGTGAAACTGCCCACAGAGACATCGCCCATGGTGATAGTGTTCATGGTGACAACCCCACGGTGACAGTGCCAATGTTGATAGTCCCAGTGGTGACAGGTCTTACATTGAATGTGACCATGGTGTCTGTGCTCATGGTGACAGTGCTCAAGGTTATAGTCTCCATGTTGACAGTGCCGATGGTGACAATTCTCACGGTGACAGGGCCTATGGTGAAAATTCTCATAGTGACAGTGTTCACGGTGACAGTGCCCATGGTGCTATTACCCATGGTGACAGTTCTCATAGTGAAACTGCCCATGTTGACACTGCCCATGGTGGCAGTGCAAAATGGTGACAGTGCCCATGGTGATATTGCTCATGGTGACATTGCTTATGGTGATAGTGTGTATGGTGAAACTGCACACAGTGACATTGCTCATGGTGACAGTGTTCATGGCGTTAGTTCCTATGGTGAATGTGACCATGGGGACAGTGCCCATAGTCACAATTCTCATGGTGTAGTGCTCACGGTGACAGTGCCCATGGTGACAATACACAGGGTGACAGTATTCATGGTGACATTGCTCATGGTGAGAGTGCCCATGTTCACAACTGTCACGGTGATAGTTCCCATGGTGACAATACCCAGGGTAACAGAGCTGATGGTAAAAGTGTTCACGGTGACAGTGCCCATGGTGACAGTACCTAAGGTGACAATTCCCATGGTGAGACTGCTCATAGACAGTGCCCATGGTGACAATACCCAGCGTGTCCTGTCCATGGTGACAGTGATCATGGTGACACATCTCATGAGGACAGTGCCATAAGTGACAGTGCTCATTGTGGCAGTGCTCATGGTGACAGTGCCCATGGTGACAGTGCCTATGGTGATAGATATCATGGTGGCTGTGCCCAGGGAGACATTGCCCACGCTGACAAGACCCATGGTGATACTTCCCATTGTGACAGTGCCATCGGTGGCAGAGCCCATGGTGACAGTGCCCAAGATCACAGAGCCCATGGTGAGAGTGCTAACGGTGACTGTGCCCATGGTGACAGCACCCAGTGTGAAAATGCCCATTGTGACAGTGCTCACGGTGACCATGCCAATGGTGATAGTGCCAATAGTGAGAGTGCTCACGGTGACACTGCCCATGGACACACTGCCCATTGTGATAGTGCCCATCATGACAACCCCTCGGAGGCAGTGCCAATGGTGAGAGTCCCCGTGGTGACAGTTCTCATGGTGAAAGTGATCCTTTTGAAATTGCTCATGGTGACAGTGCTCATGGTGACAGTGCTCAAGGTGATAGTCTCCATGTTGACAGTGTGCATGGTGACTGTTCTCACGGTGACAGTGCCTATGGTGATTATGCTCTTAGTGACAGTGCTCATGGTGACAGTGCCCATGGTGACAGTGACCACGGTGACTGTTCTCACCGTGGTAGTGCCCATGGTGACAGTGTTCATGATGACAGTCCGCATTAAGGCTGTGCCCGTGGTGACATTGCTAATGGTGATAATTCTCACGGTGATAGTACGCACGTTGAAAATGACAAAGGTGACAACACCCAGGTGATAATAATCATGGTGAAAGTGCCCATGGTGGCAGTTCTCATACTGACAGTTCTTGTGACAGTGCTCATGGTGGCAGTGCTCGTGGTGACAGTGCTCTTGGTGACAGTGCTCATGGTGGCAGTGCCCATGGTGAGACTACCGATGGTGACCCTGCCCATGGTGACAGTGCACATGGTCATGGTGCCTCTGGTGGCAGTGCAATATAGTGAGAATGCCCATGATGATATTGCTCATGGTGATAGTGCCCATGGTGAGAGTGCCCATGGTTCCAGTGCTCATGGTGACAGTGCCCATTGTGACAGTGCCCTTGGTGACAGTGCACACCATGAGAGTGCCCATGGTGTCTGTGCCCATGGTGACAGTTCTTATCATGAGAGTGTTCACGGTAGCAGTGTTCATGGTAATAGTGCTCACGGAGGCATTGCCCACAATGAGAGTGCCCACGGTGAGAATACTGACTGTGACAGTGCCCATGATGACTTTTCTCTCTGTGACAGTGCCCTTGGGGACAGTTAGCACGGTGAGATTTCTCACAGTGATAGTGCACATTGTTTCAGTGCTCATAGTGACAAGACCCTAGGCGCCAGTGCCCATCATGGCATTGCTCACGGTGATATTTCTCACGGTGACAGTGCCCATGGTGATATTACCCATGGTGACAGTACTCAGTGATCAAGTGCTCATGGTGACATGGCATAAGGTGATAATGCTCACGGTGGCAGTGCAAAATGGTGACAGTGCCCATGGGGACATTGCTTAATGTGATAGTCCTTGTGGTGACATTGTGCATGGTGACATTGCCCACCATGACAGTGCTCTTGTTGACAGTGCTCATGGTGATAGTGCCAATGTTGGAAGTGCCCATCGTGAAAGTGTCCATGGTGACAGTTCTTATGATGAGAGTGGTCAGAGTGGCAGTGCTCATGGTGAAAGTGCCCATGGTGACAGAGCCCACGGTGACAGTGTCCATAGTTATAGTGTCCATGGTGACAGTACTAACAGTGAAATTGTCCATGGGGACACTGCCCATGGTGAAAGTGCCCATGGTCACAACACTCACGGTGATAGTGCTCACGGTGAGAGTGGCCATGGTGACAGTGACCACGGTGACAGTTCTAATGGTGATACTGCCCATGATGACAGTGCTCATGGTGACAGTCCACATTGTACCAGTGCCCAAGGTGACAGTGCTCATGGTGACAGTGCCCAAAGTCACAATACCCATGGTGACAGTGCCCGGGCTGACAGTTCTCAAGGTGATAGTGCCCATGGTGACAGTGCACATGGTGATACAGAGAATGGGGACAGTGCTTATGGTGACAGTGGTCATGGTTGCAGTACCCGTGGTGATAGTGCTGAAACTGACAGTGCCCTTGGGGATAGTGCCCATGGTGAGTGTGCTCGTGTTAATTGTGTCCATGGTGGCAGTTCCCATTGTGAAAGTGCTCATGATGACAGTGCCCATGTGGGTAGTTCCCATGGTGACAGTGCTCATGGTGATAGTGACCATGTTAAGAGTGCACATGGTGGCTGTGCCCTTGGTGACAGTGCCCATGATGACAGTATTCATGGTGACAGTGCTCACGGTGATAATGCCCATGGTGGCAGTGCACATGGTGGTAGTGCACATGGTGGCAGTGAAAAATGGGGACAGTTCCCATGCTGACAGTTCTCATTGTGACAATGCACACGGTCACAACCGATGCTGACACTGCTCATGGTAGCTGTACCCTTGGTGACAGTGCTCAGAGTGATAGTGCCCATGGTGGCAGTGTCCATGGTGACACTGCCCATGGTGACAATGCCCATGATGACAGTGCCCATGGAGTCAGTGCCCACGGAGCCATTGCCTATGGTAACAGTGCTCACAGTGACAGTACCCATGGTAACAGTGACCATGGTGAGAGTGCTCATGGTGATAGTGTCTATGGTGAAAGATCACACTGTGACAGTCCGCATTGTGCCAGTACCAATAGTGACAGTGCCCATGGTGACATTGACCACGGTGAGAGTGATCACGGTGCTAGTGCTCACAGTAATAGTGCTCATGGTGACAGTGCCGACATTGAAGGTGCTCACGGTGACAGTGCCTCTGGTGATAGTGCCCATGGTGAGAGTCCGCCCATTGATAGTGCCCATGGTGGCAGTTCCCATTGTGAAAATGCTCATGATGACATTGCCCATGTTGGTAGTCCCCATGGTGACAGTGCTCACGGTGATAGTGACCTTGGTAACTGTGCACATGGTGGCCGTGCCCTTGGTGACAGTGCCAATGATGACAGTACTCATGGTGACAGTTCTCACGGTGATAGTGCCCATGGTGATATTGCACATGGTGGCAGTGAAAAATGGTGACAGTGCCCATGTTGACAGTTCTCATGGTGACAGTGCACACGGTGACAACCCATGCAGACAGTACTCACGGTGACAGTTCTCATGGTTGCAGTACCCATGGTGACAGTGCTCACAGTGATACTGCCCATGGTGGCAGTGCCCATGGTGACAGTGCCCATGGTGACACTGCCCATGATGACAGTGCCCATGGTGAAAGTTCCCACGGCGCCATTGCCTATGGTGACAGTGCTCATGGTAACAGTGCCCATGGTGACAGTGACCATGGTGAGAGTGCTCACACTGATAGTGCCCATGGTGACAGGGCTCATGGTGCCAGTCCGCATTGTGCCAGTACCCATGGCGACAGTGCTCATGGTGACACTGACCACAGTGAGAGTGCTCACTGTGATAGAGCTCACGGTAATAGTGCTCATGGTGACAGTGCAAATGGTGACAATACCCATGGTGACAGTACTCATGTTGAAAATACCCATGGTGGCAGTTCTCATGGTGACAGTGCTCATAATAGCAGTGCCCAAGGTGGCAGTCCTCGTGGTGACAGTGCTAATGGTGACAGTGCTCTTGGTGGCAGTTCCCATGGGGACAGTACCGATGGTGACCCTGTGCATTGTTACAGTGCCCATGGTAACCGTGCTCACGGTGGTAGTGCACATCGTGACAGTGCCCATGGTGGCAGTTCACCTGGTGACAGTGCTAAATCGTGACAGTGCACATGCTGACAGTGCTCACGGTGATAGTGCCCATGGTGACAGTGCCCACGGTGATAATGGGTATTATTACAGTGTTCATCTTGACAGAGCCCAAGGTGGCAGTGGCCATGGTGACAGTGCCCACAATGACAGTGCCCATGGTAACAGTGCCGACAGTGACAGTGCCCATGGTGACACTTCTCACAGTGAATGTGCCCATGGGGACAGTTACCATGATGAGATTTCTCACGGTGATAGTGCCCGTTGTGACAGTGCTCACACTGACAATGCCCATGGTGCCACTGCCCATAGAGACATTCCGCACGGTCACTTTTCTCACGGTGAAAGTACCTATGGTGACACTGCACCTGGTGGCAGTGCAAAATGGTGACAGTGCCCATGGTGACATTGCTCATAGTGACTTTGCTTACAGTGATAGTCCTTACGGTGACAGTGTGCATGGTGACACTGCACACAGTTGCAGTGTTCATGGTGACAGTGTTCACGGTGATACTTTCCATGGTGATAGTGCCCATGGTGACACTGCACATGGTGGCAGTGAAAAATGGTGACAGTGCCCCTGTTGTCAGTTCTCATGGTGACCGTGCACATGGTGACAACCCGTGCAGACTGTACTCATGGTGACAGTACTCACGGTGACAGTTCTCATGTTTGCAGTATCCATGGTGACAGTGCTCACAGTGATAGTGCCCATGGTGAGAGTGCCCATGATGACAGGGCCCATGGTGCCATTGCCTATGGTGACAGTGCTCATGGTAACAGTGCCCAAGGTGACAGTGACCATGGTGAGAGTGCTCACACTGATGGTGCCCATGGTGACAGTGCTCATGGTGTCTGTCTACATTGTGCCAGTACCCATGGCAACAGTGCTCATGGTGACAGGGACCACAGTGAGAGAGCTCACGGTGAGAGTGCTCACGGTAATAGTGCTCATGGTGACAGTGCAAATGGTGACAATACCATGGTGACAGTACTCATGTTGAAAATACCCATGGTGGCAGTTCTCATAGCGACAGATCTCATGGTGACATTGCTCATAATAGCAGTGCCCAGGTGCCAGTGCTCGTGGTGACGGTGCTAATGGTGACAGTGCTCTTGGTGGCAGTTCCCATCGGGACAATACTGATGGTGACACTGTGCATTGTTACAGTGCCCATGGTAACCGTGTTCACGGTGATAGTGCACATCGTGACAGTGCCCATGGTGGTAGTTCACCTGGTGACAGTGCTAAATAGTGACAGTGCACATGCTGACAGTGCTCACGGTGATAGTGCCCATGGTGACAGTGCACACGGTCATAATGGGCATTGTTACAGAGTTCATGGTGACAGCACACGGTGGCAGTGGCCATGGAGACAGTGCCCACAATGACAGTGCCCATGGTGACAGTGCCGACAGTGACAGTGCCCATGGTGACACTTCTCATGGTGACAGTGCCCATGGGGACAGTTAGCATGGTGAGATTTCTAACGGTGATAGTGCCCGTTGTGCCAGTGCTCACAGTAACAATGCCCATGGGGCCAGTGCCCATAGAGTCATTCCGCACGGTCACATTTCTCACGGTGAAAGTGCCTATGGTGATATTAACCATGGTGACACTGCACATGGTGGCAGAGCAAAATGGTGACAGTGCCCATGGTGACATTGCTCATGGTGACTTTGCTTACGGTGATAGTCCTTACAGTGACAGTACGCATGGTGACACTGCACACAGTGACAGTGTTCATGGTGAAAGTGTTCACGGTGATAGTTCCCATGGTGAGATTGTCCTGGTAACAGTGCCCATAGTCACAATTCTCATGGTGTAGTGCTCACAGTGACAGTGCCCATGGTGTCATGCCCATGGTGACAGTGCTCATGGTGACAGTGCTCATGTTGGCAGAGCCATAAATAAGAGTGCTCATTGTGGCAGTGCTCATGGTGTCCGTGCTCATGGTGACAGTGCCCATGATTACAGTGTTTATGGTGATAGATGTCACGGTGTCAGTGCCCACGCGGAGAGTGCCAAGGCTGACAAAGCCCAGGGTGATACTTCCCATTGTGACAGTGCCCACGGTGACAGTGCCCATGGTGACAGCACCCAGTGTGACAAGGCGCATGGTGACAGTGCTCACGGTGACAGTGCCCATGGTGACAGTGCCGATGGTGAGAGTGCCAATAGTGACAGTGCTCATGGTGAAACTGCCCACAGAGACATCGCCCATGGTGATAGTGTTCATGGTGACAACCCCACGGTGACAGTGCCAATGTTGATAGTCCCAGTGGTGACAGGTCTTACATTGAATGTGACCATGGTGTCTGTGCTCATGGTGACAGTGCTCAAGGTTATAGTCTCCATGTTGACAGTGCCGATGGTGACAATTCTCACGGTGACAGGGCCTATGGTGAAAATTCTCATAGTGACAGTGTTCACGGTGACAGTGCCCATGGTGCTATTACCCATGGTGACAGTTCTCATAGTGAAACTGCCCATGTTGACACTGCCCATGGTGGCAGTGCAAAATGGTGACAGTGCCCATGGTGATATTGCTCATGGTGACATTGCTTATGGTGATAGTGTGTATGGTGAAACTGCACACAGTGACATTGCTCATGGTGACAGTGTTCATGGCGTTAGTTCCTATGGTGAATGTGACCATGGGGACAGTGCCCATAGTCACAATTCTCATGGGGTAGTGCTCACGGTGACAGTGCCCATGGTGACAATACACAGGGTGACAGTATTCATGGTGACATTGCTCATGGTGAGAGTGCCCATGTTCACAACTGTCACGGTGATAGTTCCCATGGTGACAATACCCAGGGTAACAGAGCTGATGGTAAAAGTGTTCACGGTGACAGTGCCCATGGTGACAGTACCTAAGGTGACAATTCCCATGGTGAGACTGCTCATAGACAGTGCCCATGGTGACAATACCCAGCGTGTCCTGTCCATGGTGACAGTGATCATGGTGACACATCTCATGAGGACAGTGCCATAAGTGACAGTGCTCATTGTGGCAGTGCTCATGGTGACAGTGCCCATGGTGACAGTGCCTATGGTGATAGATATCATGGTGGCTGTGCCCAGGGAGACATTGCCCACGCTGACAAGACCCATGGTGATACTTCCCATTGTGACAGTGCCATCGGTGGCAGAGCCCATGGTGACAGTGCCCAAGATCACAGAGCCCATGGTGAGAGTGCTAACGGTGACTGTGCCCATGGTGACAGCACCCAGTGTGAAAATGCCCATTGTGACAGTGCTCACGGTGACCATGCCAATGGTGATAGTGCCAATAGTGAGAGTGCTCACGGTGACACTGCCCATGGACACACTGCCCATTGTGATAGTGCCCATCATGACAACCCCTCGGAGGCAGTGCCAATGGTGAGAGTCCCCGTGGTGACAGTTCTCATGGTGAAAGTGATCCTTTTGAAATTGCTCATGGTGACAGTGCTCAAGGTGATAGTCTCCATGTTGACAGTGTGCATGGTGACTGTTCTCACGGTGACAGTGCCTATGGTGATTATGCTCTTAGTGACAGTGCTCATGGTGACAGTGCCCATGGTGACAGTGACCACGGTGACTGTTCTCACCGTGGTAGTGCCCATGGTGACAGTGTTCATGATGACAGTCCGCATTAAGGCTGTGCCCGTGGTGACATTGCTAATGGTGATAATTCTCACGGTGATAGTACGCACGTTGAAAATGACAAAGGTGACAACACCCAGGTGATAATAATCATGGTGAAAGTGCCCATGGTGGCAGTTCTCATACTGACAGTTCTTGTGACAGTGCTCATGGTGGCAGTGCTCGTGGTGACAGTGCTCTTGGTGACAGTGCTCATGGTGGCAGTGCCCATGGTGAGACTACCGATGGTGACCCTGCCCATGGTGACAGTGCACATGGTCATGGTGCCTCTGGTGGCAGTGCAATATAGTGAGAATGCCCATGATGATATTGCTCATGGTGATAGTGCCCATGGTGAGAGTGCCCATGGTTCCAGTGCTCATGGTGACAGTGCCCATTGTGACAGTGCCCTTGGTGACAGTGCACACCATGAGAGTGCCCATGGTGTCTGTGCCCATGGTGACAGTTCTTATCATGAGAGTGTTCACGGTAGCAGTGTTCATGGTAATAGTGCTCACGGAGGCATTGCCCACAATGAGAGTGCCCACGGTGAGAATACTGACTGTGACAGTGCCCATGATGACTTTTCTCTCTGTGACAGTGCCCTTGGGGACAGTTAGCACGGTGAGATTTCTCACAGTGATAGTGCACATTGTTTCAGTGCTCATAGTGACAAGACCCTAGGCGCCAGTGCCCATCATGGCATTGCTCACGGTGATATTTCTCACGGTGACAGTGCCCATGGTGATATTACCCATGGTGACAGTACTCAGTGATCAAGTGCTCATGGTGACATGGCATAAGGTGATAATGCTCACGGTGGCAGTGCAAAATGGTGACAGTGCCCATGGGGACATTGCTTAATGTGATAGTCCTTGTGGTGACATTGTGCATGGTGACATTGCCCACCATGACAGTGCTCTTGTTGACAGTGCTCATGGTGATAGTGCCAATGTTGGAAGTGCCCATCGTGAAAGTGTCCATGGTGACAGTTCTTATGATGAGAGTGGTCAGAGTGGCAGTGCTCATGGTGAAAGTGCCCATGGTGACAGAGCCCACGGTGACAGTGTCCATAGTTATAGTGTCCATGGTGACAGTACTAACAGTGAAATTGTCCATGGGGACACTGCCCATGGTGAAAGTGCCCATGGTCACAACACTCACGGTGATAGTGCTCACGGTGAGAGTGGCCATGGTGACAGTGACCACGGTGACAGTTCTAATGGTGATACTGCCCATGATGACAGTGCTCATGGTGACAGTCCACATTGTACCAGTGCCCAAGGTGACAGTGCTCATGGTGACAGTGCCCAAAGTCACAATACCCATGGTGACAGTGCCCGGGCTGACAGTTCTCAAGGTGATAGTGCCCATGGTGACAGTGCACATGGTGATACAGAGAATGGGGACAGTGCTTATGGTGACAGTGGTCATGGTTGCAGTACCCGTGGTGATAGTGCTGAAACTGACAGTGCCCTTGGGGATAGTGCCCATGGTGAGTGTGCTCGTGTTAATTGTGTCCATGGTGGCAGTTCCCATTGTGAAAGTGCTCATGATGACAGTGCCCATGTGGGTAGTTCCCATGGTGACAGTGCTCATGGTGATAGTGACCATGTTAAGAGTGCACATGGTGGCTGTGCCCTTGGTGACAGTGCCCATGATGACAGTATTCATGGTGACAGTGCTCACGGTGATAATGCCCATGGTGGCAGTGCACATGGTGGTAGTGCACATGGTGGCAGTGAAAAATGGGGACAGTTCCCATGCTGACAGTTCTCATTGTGACAATGCACACGGTCACAACCGATGCTGACACTGCTCATGGTAGCTGTACCCTTGGTGACAGTGCTCAGAGTGATAGTGCCCATGGTGGCAGTGTCCATGGTGACACTGCCCATGGTGACAATGCCCATGATGACAGTGCCCATGGAGTCAGTGCCCACGGAGCCATTGCCTATGGTAACAGTGCTCACAGTGACAGTACCCATGGTAACAGTGACCATGGTGAGAGTGCTCATGGTGATAGTGTCTATGGTGAAAGATCACACTGTGACAGTCCGCATTGTGCCAGTACCAATAGTGACAGTGCCCATGGTGACATTGACCACGGTGAGAGTGATCACGGTGCTAGTGCTCACAGTAATAGTGCTCATGGTGACAGTGCCGACATTGAAGGTGCTCACGGTGACAGTGCCTCTGGTGATAGTGCCCATGGTGAGAGTCCGCCCATTGATAGTGCCCATGGTGGCAGTTCCCATTGTGAAAATGCTCATGATGACATTGCCCATGTTGGTAGTCCCCATGGTGACAGTGCTCACGGTGATAGTGACCTTGGTAACTGTGCACATGGTGGCCGTGCCCTTGGTGACAGTGCCAATGATGACAGTACTCATGGTGACAGTTCTCACGGTGATAGTGCCCATGGTGATATTGCACATGGTGGCAGTGAAAAATGGTGACAGTGCCCATGTTGACAGTTCTCATGGTGACAGTGCACACGGTGACAACCCATGCAGACAGTACTCACGGTGACAGTTCTCATGGTTGCAGTACCCATGGTGACAGTGCTCACAGTGATACTGCCCATGGTGGCAGTGCCCATGGTGACAGTGCCCATGGTGACACTGCCCATGATGACAGTGCCCATGGTGAAAGTTCCCACGGCGCCATTGCCTATGGTGACACTGCTCATGGTAACAGTGCCCATGGTGACAGTGACCATGGTGAGAGTGCTCACACTGATAGTGCCCATGGTGACAGGGCTCATGGTGCCAGTCCGCATTGTGCCAGTACCCATGGCGACAGTGCTCATGGTGACACTGACCACAGTGAGAGTGCTCACTGTGATAGAGCTCACGGTAATAGTGGTCATGGTGACAGTGCAAAGGGTGACAATACCCATGGTGACAGTACTCATGTTGAAAATACCCATGGTGGCAGTTCTCATGGTGACAGTGCTCATAATAGCAGTGCCCAAGGTGGCAGTCCTCGTGGTGACAGTGCTAATGGTGACAGTGCTCTTGGTGGCAGTTCCCATGGGGACAGTACCGATGGTGACCCTGTGCATTGTTACAGTGCCCATGGTAACCGTGCTCACGGTGGTAGTGCACATCGTGACAGTGCCCATGGTGGCAGTTCACCTGGTGACAGTGCTAAATCGTGACAGTGCACATGCTGACAGTGCTCACGGTGATAGTGCCCATGGTGACAGTGCCCACGGTGATAATGGGTATTATTACAGTGTTCATCTTGACAGAGCCCAAGGTGGCAGTGGCCATGGTGACAGTGCCCACAATGACAGTGCCCATGGTAACAGTGCCGACAGTGACAGTGCCCATGGTGACACTTCTCACAGTGAATGTGCCCATGGGGACAGTTACCATGATGAGATTTCTCACGGTGATAGTGCCCGTTGTGACAGTGCTCACACTGACAATGCCCATGGTGCCACTGCCCATAGAGACATTCTGCACGGTCACTTTTCTCACGGTGAAAGTACCTATGGTGACACTGCACCTGGTGGCAGTGCAAAATGGTGACAGTGCCCATGGTGACATTGCTCATAGTGACTTTGCTTACAGTGATAGTCCTTACGGTGACAGTGTGCACGGTGACACTGCACACAGTTGCAGTGTTCATGGTGACAGTGTTCACGGTGATACTTTCCATGGTGATAGTGCCCATGGTGACACTGCACATGGTGGCAGTGAAAAATGGTGACAGTGCCCCTGTTGTCAGTTCTCATGGTGACCGTGCACATGGTGACAACCCGTGCAGACTGTACTCATGGTGACAGTACTCACGGTGACAGTTCTCATGTTTGCAGTATCCATGGTGACGGTGCTCACAGTGATAGTGCCCATGGTGAGAGTGCCCATGATGACAGGGCCCATGGTGCCATTGCCTATGGTGACAGTGCTCATGGTAACAGTGCCCAAGGTGACAGTGACCATGGTGAGAGTGCTCACACTGATGGTGCCCATGGTGACAGTGCTCATGGTGTCTGTCTACATTGTGCCAGTACCCATGGCAACAGTGCTCATGGTGACAGGGACCACAGTGAGAGAGCTCACGGTGAGAGTGCTCACGGTAATAGTGCTCATGGTGACAGTGCAAATGGTGACAATACCATGGTGACAGTACTCATGTTGAAAATACCCATGGTGGCAGTTCTCATAGCGACAGATCTCATGGTGACATTGCTCATAATAGCAGTGCCCAGGTGCCAGTGCTCGTGGTGACGGTGCTAATGGTGACAGTGCTCTTGGTGGCAGTTCCCATCGGGACAATACTGATGGTGACACTGTGCATTGTTACAGTGCCCATGGTAACCGTGTTCACGGTGATAGTGCACATCGTGACAGTGCCCATGGTGGTAGTTCACCTGGTGACAGTGCTAAATAGTGACAGTGCACATGCTGACAGTGCTCACGGTGATAGTGCCCATGGTGACAGTGCACACGGTCATAATGGGCATTGTTACAGAGTTCATGGTGACAGCACACGGTGGCAGTGGCCATGGAGACAGTGCCCACAATGACAGTGCCCATGGTGACAGTGCCGACAGTGACAGTGCCCATGGTGACACTTCTCATGGTGACAGTGCCCATGGGGACAGTTAGCATGGTGAGATTTCTAACGGTGATAGTGCCCGTTGTGCCAGTGCTCACAGTAACAATGCCCATGGGGCCAGTGCCCATAGAGTCATTCCGCACGGTCACATTTCTCACGGTGAAAGTGCCTATGGTGATATTAACCATGGTGACACTGCACATGGTGGCAGAGCAAAATGGTGACAGTGCCCATGGTGACATTGCTCATGGTGACTTTGCTTACGGTGATAGTCCTTACAGTGACAGTACGCATGGTGACACTGCACACAGTGACAGTGTTCATGGTGAAAGTGTTCACGGTGATAGTTCCCATGGTGAGATTGTCCTGGTAACAGTGCCCATAGTCACAATTCTCATGGTGTAGTGCTCACAGTGACAGTGCCCATGGTGTCATGCCCATGGTGACAGTGCTCATGTTGGCAGAGCCATAAATAAGAGTGCTCATTGTGGCAGTGCTCATGGTGTCCGTGCTCATGGTGACAGTGCCCATGATTACAGTGTTTATGGTGATAGATGTCACGGTGTCAGTGCCCACGCGGAGAGTGCCAAGGCTGACAAAGCCCAGGGTGATACTTCCCATTGTGACAGTGCCCACGGTGACAGTGCCCATGGTGACAGCACCCAGTGTGACAAGGCGCATGGTGACAGTGCTCACGGTGACAGTGCCCATGGTGACAGTGCCGATGGTGAGAGTGCCAATAGTGACAGTGCTCATGGTGAAACTGCCCACAGAGACATCGCCCATGGTGATAGTGTTCATGGTGACAACCCCACGGTGACAGTGCCAATGTTGATAGTCCCAGTGGTGACAGGTCTTACATTGAATGTGACCATGGTGTCTGTGCTCATGGTGACAGTGCTCAAGGTTATAGTCTCCATGTTGACAGTGCCGATGGTGACAATTCTCACGGTGACAGGGCCTATGGTGAAAATTCTCATAGTGATAGTGTTCACGGTGACAGTGCCCATGGTGCTATTACCCATGGTGACAGTTCTCATAGTGAAACTGCCCATGTTGACACTGCCCATGGTGGCAGTGCAAAATGGTGACAGTGCCCATGGTGATATTGCTCATGGTGACATTGCTTATGGTGATAGTGTGTATGGTGAAACTGCACACAGTGACATTGCTCATGGTGACAGTGTTCATGGCGTTAGTTCCTATGGTGAATGTGACCATGGGGACAGTGCCCATAGTCACAATTCTCATGGGGTAGTGCTCACGGTGACAGTGCCCATGGTGACAATACACAGGGTGACAGTATTCATGGTGACATTGCTCATGGTGAGAGTGCCCATGTTCACAACTGTCACGGTGATAGTTCCCATGGTGACAATACCCAGGGTAACAGAGCTGATGGTAAAAGTGTTCACGGTGACAGTGCCCATGGTGACAGTACCTAAGGTGACAATTCCCATGGTGAGACTGCTCATAGACAGTGCCCATGGTGACAATACCCAGCGTGTCCTGTCCATGGTGACAGTGATCATGGTGACACATCTCATGAGGACAGTGCCATAAGTGACAGTGCTCATTGTGGCAGTGCTCATGGTGACAGTGCCCATGGTGACAGTGCCTATGGTGATAGATATCATGGTGGCTGTGCCCAGGGAGACATTGCCCACGCTGACAAGACCCATGGTGATACTTCCCATTGTGACAGTGCCATCGGTGGCAGAGCCCATGGTGACAGTGCCCAAGATCACAGAGCCCATGGTGAGAGTGCTAACGGTGACTGTGCCCATGGTGACAGCACCCAGTGTGAAAATGCCCATTGTGACAGTGCTCACGGTGACCATGCCAATGGTGATAGTGCCAATAGTGAGAGTGCTCACGGTGACACTGCCCATGGACACACTGCCCATTGTGATAGTGCCCATCATGACAACCCCTCGGAGGCAGTGCCAATGGTGAGAGTCCCCGTGGTGACAGTTCTCATGGTGAAAGTGATCCTTTTGAAATTGCTCATGGTGACAGTGCTCATGGTGACAGTGCTCAAGGTGATAGTCTCCATGTTGACAGTGTGCATGGTGACTGTTCTCACGGTGACAGTGCCTATGGTGATTATGCTCTTAGTGACAGTGCTCATGGTGACAGTGCCCATGGTGACAGTGACCACGGTGACTGTTCTCACCGTGGTAGTGCCCATGGTGACAGTGTTCATGATGACAGTCCGCATTAAGGCTGTGCCCGTGGTGACATTGCTAATGGTGATAATTCTCACGGTGATAGTACGCACGTTGAAAATGACAAAGGTGACAACACCCAGGTGATAATAATCATGGTGAAAGTGCCCATGGTGGCAGTTCTCATACTGACAGTTCTTGTGACAGTGCTCATGGTGGCAGTGCTCGTGGTGACAGTGCTCTTGGTGACAGTGCTCATGGTGGCAGTGCCCATGGTGAGACTACCGATGGTGACCCTGCCCATGGTGACAGTGCACATGGTCATGGTGCCTCTGGTGGCAGTGCAATATAGTGAGAATGCCCATGATGATATTGCTCATGGTGATAGTGCCCATGGTGAGAGTGCCCATGGTTCCAGTGCTCATGGTGACAGTGCCCATTGTGACAGTGCCCTTGGTGACAGTGCACACCATGAGAGTGCCCATGGTGTCTGTGCCCATGGTGACAGTTCTTATCATGAGAGTGTTCACGGTAGCAGTGTTCATGGTAATAGTGCTCACGGAGGCATTGCCCACAATGAGAGTGCCCACGGTGAGAATACTGACTGTGACAGTGCCCATGATGACTTTTCTCTCTGTGACAGTGCCCTTGGGGACAGTTAGCACGGTGAGATTTCTCACAGTGATAGTGCACATTGTTTCAGTGCTCATAGTGACAAGACCCTAGGCGCCAGTGCCCATCATGGCATTGCTCACGGTGATATTTCTCACGGTGACAGTGCCCATGGTGATATTACCCATGGTGACAGTACTCAGTGATCAAGTGCTCATGGTGACATGGCATAAGGTGATAATGCTCACGGTGGCAGTGCAAAATGGTGACAGTGCCCATGGGGACATTGCTTAATGTGATAGTCCTTGTGGTGACATTGTGCATGGTGACATTGCCCACCATGACAGTGCTCTTGTTGACAGTGCTCATGGTGATAGTGCCAATGTTGGAAGTGCCCATCGTGAAAGTGTCCATGGTGACAGTTCTTATGATGAGAGTGGTCAGAGTGGCAGTGCTCATGGTGAAAGTGCCCATGGTGACAGAGCCCACGGTGACAGTGTCCATAGTTATAGTGTCCATGGTGACAGTACTAACAGTGAAATTGTCCATGGGGACACTGCCCATGGTGAAAGTGCCCATGGTCACAACACTCACAGTGATAGTGCTCACGGTGAGAGTGGCCATGGTGACAGTGACCACGGTGACAGTTCTAATGGTGATACTGCCCATGATGACAGTGCTCATGGTGACAGTCCACATTGTACCAGTGCCCAAGGTGACAGTGCTCATGGTGACAGTGCCCAAAGTCACAATACCCATGGTGACAGTGCCCGGGCTGACAGTTCTCAAGGTGATAGTGCCCATGGTGACAGTGCACATGGTGATACAGAGAATGGGGACAGTGCTTATGGTGACAGTGGTCATGGTTGCAGTACCCGTGGTGATAGTGCTGAAACTGACAGTGCCCTTGGGGATAGTGCCCATGGTGAGTGTGCTCGTGTTAATTGTGTCCATGGTGGCAGTTCCCATTGTGAAAGTGCTCATGATGACAGTGCCCATGTGGGTAGTTCCCATGGTGACAGTGCTCATGGTGATAGTGACCATGTTAAGAGTGCACATGGTGGCTGTGCCCTTGGTGACAGTGCCCATGATGACAGTATTCATGGTGACAGTGCTCACGGTGATAATGCCCATGGTGGCAGTGCACATGGTGGTAGTGCACATGGTGGCAGTGAAAAATGGGGACAGTTCCCATGCTGACAGTTCTCATTGTGACAATGCACACGGTCACAACCGATGCTGACACTGCTCATGGTAGCTGTACCCTTGGTGACAGTGCTCAGAGTGATAGTGCCCATGGTGGCAGTGTCCATGGTGACACTGCCCATGGTGACAATGCCCATGATGACAGTGCCCATGGAGTCAGTGCCCACGGAGCCATTGCCTATGGTAACAGTGCTCACAGTGACAGTACCCATGGTAACAGTGACCATGGTGAGAGTGCTCATGGTGATAGTGTCTATGGTGACAGATCACACTGTGACAGTCCGCATTGTGCCAGTACCAATAGTGACAGTGCCCATGGTGACATTGACCACGGTGAGAGTGATCACGGTGCTAGTGCTCACAGTAATAGTGCTCATGGTGTCAGTGCCGACATTGAAGGTGCTCACGGTGACAGTGCCTCTGGTGATAGTGCCCATGGTGAGAGTCCGCCCATTGATAGTGCCCATGGTGGCAGTTCCCATTGTGAAAATGCTCATGATGACATTGCCCATGTTGGTAGTCCCCATGGTGACAGTGCTCACGGTGATAGTGACCTTGGTAACTGTGCACATGGTGGCCGTGCCCTTGGTGACAGTGCCAATGATGACAGTACTCATGGTGACAGTTCTCACGGTGATAGTGCCCATGGTGATATTGCACATGGTGGCAGTGAAAAATGGTGACAGTGCCCATGTTGACAGTTCTCATGGTGACAGTGCACACGGTGACAACCCATGCAGACAGTACTCACGGTGACAGTTCTCATGGTTGCAGTACCCATGGTGACAGTGCTCACAGTGATACTGCCCATGGTGGCAGTGCCCATGGTGACAGTGCCCATGGTGACACTGCCCATGATGACAGTGCCCATGGTGAAAGTTCCCACGGCGCCATTGCCTATGGTGACAGTGCTCATGGTAACAGTGCCCATGGTGACAGTGACCATGGTGAGAGTGCTCACACTGATAGTGCCCATGGTGACAGGGCTCATGGTGCCAGTCCGCATTGTGCCAGTACCCATGGCGACAGTGCTCATGGTGACACTGACCACAGTGAGAGTGCTCACTGTGATAGAGCTCATGGTAATAGTGCTCATGGTGACAGTGCAAATGGTGACAATACCCATGGTGACAGTACTCATGTTGAAAATACCCATGGTGGCAGTTCTCATGGTGACAGTGCTCATAATAGCAGTGCCCAAGGTGGCAGTCCTCGTGGTGACAGTGCTAATGGTGACAGTGCTCTTGGTGGCAGTTCCCATGGGGACAGTACCGATGGTGACCCTGTGCATTGTTACAGTGCCCATGGTAACCGTGCTCACGGTGGTAGTGCACATCGTGACAGTGCCCATGGTGGCAGTTCACCTGGTGACAGTGCTAAATCGTGACAGTGCACATGCTGACAGTGCTCACGGTGATAGTGCCCATGGTGACAGTGCCCACGGTGATAATGGGTATTATTACAGTGTTCATCTTGACAGAGCCCAAGGTGGCAGTGGCCATGGTGACAGTGCCCACAATGACAGTGCCCATGGTAACAGTGCCGACAGTGACAGTGCCCATGGTGACACTTCTCACAGTGAATGTGCCCATGGGGACAGTTACCATGATGAGATTTCTCACGGTGATAGTGCCCGTTGTGACAGTGCTCACACTGACAATGCCCATGGTGCCACTGCCCATAGAGACATTCCGCACGGTCACTTTTCTCACGGTGAAAGTACCTATGGTGACACTGCACCTGGTGGCAGTGCAAAATGGTGACAGTGCCCATGGTGACATTGCTCATAGTGACTTTGCTTACAGTGATAGTCCTTACGGTGACAGTGTGCATGGTGACACTGCACACAGTTGCAGTGTTCATGGTGACAGTGTTCACGGTGATACTTTCCATGGTGATAGTGCCCATGGTGACACTGCACATGGTGGCAGTGAAAAATGGTGACAGTGCCCCTGTTGTCAGTTCTCATGGTGACCGTGCACATGGTGACAACCCGTGCAGACTGTACTCATGGTGACAATACTCACGGTGACAGTTCTCATGTTTGCAGTATCCATGGTGACGGTGCTCACAGTGATAGTGCCCATGGTGAGAGTGCCCATGATGACAGGGCCCATGGTGCCATTGCCTATGGTGACAGTGCTCATGGTAACAGTGCCCAAGGTGACAGTGACCATGGTGAGAGTGCTCACACTGATGGTGCCCATGGTGACAGTGCTGATGGTGTCTGTCTACATTGTGCCAGTACCCATGGCAACAGTGCTCATGGTGACAGGGACCACAGTGAGAGAGCTCACGGTGAGAGTGCTCACGGTAATAGTGCTCATGGTGACAGTGCAAATGGTGACAATACCATGGTGACAGTACTCATGTTGAAAATACCCATGGTGGCAGTTCTCATAGCGACAGATCTCATGGTGACATTGCTCATAATAGCAGTGCCCAGGTGCCAGTGCTCGTGGTGACGGTGCTAATGGTGACAGTGCTCTTGGTGGCAGTTCCCATCGGGACAATACTGATGGTGACACTGTGCATTGTTACAGTGCCCATGGTAACCGTGTTCACGGTGATAGTGCACATCGTGACAGTGCCCATGGTGGTAGTTCACCTGGTGACAGTGCTAAATAGTGACAGTGCACATGCTGACAGTGCTCACGGTGATAGTGCCCATGGTGACAGTGCACACGGTGATAATGGGCATTGTTACAGAGTTCATGGTGACAGCACACGGTGGCAGTGGCCATGGAGACAGTGCCCACAATGACAGTGCCCATGGTGACAGTGCCGACAGTGACAGTGCCCATGGTGACACTTCTCATGGTGACAGTGCCCATGGGGACAGTTAGCATGGTGAGATTTCTAACGGTGATAGTGCCCGTTGTGTCAGTGCTCACAGTAACAATGCCCATGGGGCCAGTGCCCATAGAGTCATTCCGCACGGTCACATTTCTCACGGTGAAAGTGCCTATGGTGATATTAACCATGGTGACACTGCACATGGTGGCAGAGCAAAATGGTGACAGTGCCCATGGTGACATTGCTCATGGTGACTTTGCTTACGGTGATAGTCCTTACAGTGACAGTACGCATGGTGACACTGCACACAGTGACAGTGTTCATGGTGAAAGTGTTCACGGTGATAGTTCCCATGGTGAGATTGTCCTGGTAACAGTGCCCATAGTCACAATTCTCATGGTGTAGTGCTCACAGTGACAGTGCCCATGGTGTCATGCCCATGGTGACAGTGCTCATGTTGGCAGAGCCATAAATAAGAGTGCTCATTGTGGCAGTGCTCATGGTGTCCGTGCTCATGGTGACAGTGCCCATGATTACAGTGTTTATGGTGATAGATGTCACGGTGTCAGTGCCCACGCGGAGAGTGCCAAGGCTGACAAAGCCCAGGGTGATACTTCCCATTGTGACAGTGCCCACGGTGACAGTGCCCATGGTGACAGCACCCAGTGTGACAAGGCGCATGGTGACAGTGCTCACGGTGACAGTGCCCATGGTGACAGTGCCGATGGTGAGAGTGCCAATAGTGACAGTGCTCATGGTGAAACTGCCCACAGAGACATCGCCCATGGTGATAGTGTTCATGGTGACAACCCCACGGTGACAGTGCCAATGTTGATAGTCCCAGTGGTGACAGGTCTTACATTGAATGTGACCATGGTGTCTGTGCTCATGGTGACAGTGCTCAAGGTTATAGTCTCCATGTTGACAGTGCCGATGGTGACAATTCTCACGGTGACAGGGCCTATGGTGAAAATTCTCATAGTGACAGTGTTCACGGTGACAGTGCCCATGGTGCTATTACCCATGGTGACAGTTCTCATAGTGAAACTGCCCATGTTGACACTGCCCATGGTGGCAGTGCAAAATGGTGACAGTGCCCATGGTGATATTGCTCATGGTGACATTGCTTATGGTGATAGTGTGTATGGTGAAACTGCACACAGTGACATTGCTCATGGTGACAGTGTTCATGGCGTTAGTTCCTATGGTGAATGTGACCATGGGGACAGTGCCCATAGTCACAATTCTCATGGTGTAGTGCTCACGGTGAGAGTGCCCATGGTGACAATTCACAGGGTGACAGTATTCATGGTGACATTGCTCATGGTGAGAGTGCCCATGTTCACAACTGTCACGGTGATAGTTCCCATGGTGACAATACCCAGGGTAACAGAGCTGATGGTAAAAGTGTTCACGGTGACAGTGCCCATGGTGACAGTACCTAAGGTGACAATTCCCATGGTGAGACTGCTCATAGACAGTGCCCATGGTGACAATACCCAGCGTGTCCTGTCCATGGTGACAGTGATCATGGTGACACATCTCATGAGGACAGTGCCATAAGTGACAGTGCTCATTGTGGCAGTGCTCATGGTGACAGTGCCCATGGTGACAGTGCCTATGGTGATAGATATCATGGTGGCTGTGCCCAGGGAGACATTGCCCACGCTGACAAGACCCATGGTGATACTTCCCATTGTGACAGTGCCATCGGTGGCAGAGCCCATGGTGACAGTGCCCAAGATCACAGAGCCCATGGTGAGAGTGCTAACGGTGACTGTGCCCATGGTGACAGCACCCAGTGTGAAAATGCCCATTGTGACAGTGCTCACGGTGACCATGCCAATGGTGATAGTGCCAATAGTGAGAGTGCTCACGGTGACACTGCCCATGGACACACTGCCCATTGTGATAGTGCCCATCATGACAACCCCTCGGAGGCAGTGCCAATGGTGAGAGTCCCCGTGGTGACAGTTCTCATGGTGAAAGTGATCCTTTTGAAATTGCTCATGGTGACAGTGCTCAAGGTGATAGTCTCCATGTTGACAGTGTGCATGGTGACTGTTCTCACGGTGACAGTGCCTATGGTGATTATGCTCTTAGTGACAGTGCTCATGGTGACAGTGCCCATGGTGACAGTGACCACGGTGACTGTTCTCACCGTGGTAGTGCCCATGGTGACAGTGTTCATGACAGTCCGCATTAAGGCTGTGCCCGTGGTGACATTGCTAATGGTGATAATTCTCACGGTGATAGTACGCACGTTGAAAATGACAAAGGTGACAACACCCAGGTGATAATAATCATGGTGAAAGTGCCCATGGTGGCAGTTCTCATACTGACAGTTCTTGTGACAGTGCTCATGGTGGCAGTGCTCGTGGTGACAGTGCTCTTGGTGACAGTGCTCATGGTGGCAGTGCCCATGGTGAGACTACCGATGGTGACCCTGCCCATGGTGACAGTGCACATGGTCATGGTGCCTCTGGTGGCAGTGCAATATAGTGAGAATGCCCATGATGATATTGCTCATGGTGATAGTGCCCATGGTGAGAGTGCCCATGGTTCCAGTGCTCATGGTGACAGTGCCCTTGGTGACAGTGCACACCATGAGAGTGCCCATGGTGTCTGTGCCCATGGTGACAGTTCTTATCATGAGAGTGTTCACGGTAGCAGTGTTCATGGTAATAGTGCTCACGGAGGCATTGCCCACAATGAGAGTGCCCACGGTGAGAATACTGACTGTGACAGTGCCCATGATGACTTTTCTCTCTGTGACAGTGCCCTTGGGGACAGTTAGCACGGTGAGATTTCTCACAGTGATAGTGCACATTGTTTCAGTGCTCATAGTGACAAGACCCTAGGCGCCAGTGCCCATCATGGCATTGCTCACGGTGATATTTCTCACGGTGACAGTGCCCATGGTGATATTACCCATGGTGACAGTACTCAGTGATCAAGTGCTCATGGTGACATGGCATAAGGTGATAATGCTCACGGTGGCAGTGCAAAATGGTGACAGTGCCCATGGGGACATTGCTTAATGTGATAGTCCTTGTGGTGACATTGTGCATGGTGACATTGCCCACCATGACAGTGCTCTTGTTGACAGTGCTCATGGTGATAGTGCCAATGTTGGAAGTGCCCATCGTGAAAGTGTCCATGGTGACAGTTCTTATGATGAGAGTGGTCAGAGTGGCAGTGCTCATGGTGAAAGTGCCCATGGTGACAGAGCCCACGGTGACAGTGTCCATAGATATAGTGTCCATGGTGACAGTACTAACAGTGAAATAGTCCATGGGGACACTGCCCATGGTGAACGTGCCCATGGTCACAACACTCACGGTGATAGTGCTCACGGTGAGAGTGGCCATGGTGACAGTGACCACGGTGACAGTTCTAATGGTGATACTGCCCATGATGACAGTGCTCTGGTGACAGTCCACATTGTACCAGTGCCCAAGGTGACAGTGCTCATGGTGACAGTGCCCAAAGTCACAATACCCATGGTGACAGTGCCCAGGCTGACAGTTCTCAAGGTGATAGTGCCCATGGTGACAGTGCACATGGTGATACAGAGAATGGGGACAGTGCTTATGGTGACAGTGGTCATGGTTGCAGTACCCATGGTGATAGTGCTGAAACTGACAGTGCCCTTGGGGATAGTGCCCATGGTGAGTGTGCTCGTGTTAATTGTGTCCATGGTGGCAGTTCCCATTGTGAAAGTGCTCATGATGACAGTGCCCATGTGGGTAGTTCCCATGGTGACAGTGCTCATGGTGATAGTGACCATGTTAACAGTGCACATGGTGGCTGTGCCCTTGGTGACAGTGCCCATGATGACAGTATTCATGGTGACAGTGCTCACGGTGATAATGCCCATGGTGGCAGTGCACATGGTGGTAGTGCACATGGTGGCAGTGAAAAATGGGGACAGTTCCCATGCTGACAGTTCTCATTGTGACAATGCACACGGTCACAACCGATGCTGACACTGCTCATGGTAGCTGTACCCTTGGTGACAGTGCTCAGAGTGATAGTGCCCATGGTGGCAGTGCCCATGGTGACACTGCCCATGGTGACAATGCCCATGATGACAGTGCCCATGGAGTCAGTGCCCACGGAGCCATTGCCTATGGTAACAGTGCTCACAGTGACAGTACCCATGGTAACAGTGACCATGGTGAGAGTGCTCATGGTGATAGTGTCTATGGTGACAGATCACACTGTGACAGTCCGCATTGTGCCAGTACCAATAGTGACAGTGCCCATGGTGACATTGACCATGGTGAGAGTGATCACGGTGCTAGTGCTCACAGTAATAGTGCTCATGGTGACAGTGCCGACAGTGAAGGTGCTCACGGTGACAGTGCCTCTGGTGATAGTGCCCATGGTGAGAGTCCGCCCATTGATAGTGCCCATGGTGGCAGTTCCCATTGTGAAAATGCTCATGATGACATTGCCCATGTTGGTAGTCCCCATGGTGACAGTGCTCACGGTGATAGTGACCTTGGTAACTGTGCACATGGTGGCCGTGCCCTTGGTGACAGTGCCAATGATGACAGTACTCATGGTGACAGTTCTCACGGTGATAGTGCCCATGGTGATATTGCACATGGTGGCAGTGAAAAATGGTGACAGTGCCCATGTTGACAGTTCTCATGGTGACAGTGCACACGGTGACAACCCATGCAGACAGTACTCACGGTGACAGTTCTCATGGTTGCAGTACCCATGGTGACAGTGCTCACAGTGATACTGCCCATGGTGGCAGTGCCCATGGTGACAGTGCCCATGGTGACACTGCCCATGATGACAGTGCCCATGGTGAAAGTTCCCACGGCGCCATTGCCTATGGTGACAGTGCTCATGGTAACAGTGCCCATGGTGACAGTGACCATGGTGAGAGTGCTCACACTGATAGTGCCCATGGTGACAGGGCTCATGGTGCCAGTCCGCATTGTGCCAGTACCCATGGCGACAGTGCTCATGGTGACACTGACCACAGTGAGAGTGCTCACTGTGATAGAGCTCACGGTAATAGTGCTCATGGTGACAGTGCAAATGGTGACAATACCCATGGTGACAGTACTCATGTTGAAAATACCCATGGTGGCAGTTCTCATGGTGACAGTGCTCATAATAGCAGTGCCCAAGGTGGCAGTCCTCGTGGTGACAGTGCTAATGGTGACAGTGCTCTTGGTGGCAGTTCCCATGGGGACAGTACCGATGGTGACCCTGTGCATTGTTACAGTGCCCATGGTAACCGTGCTCACGGTGGTAGTGCACATCGTGACAGTGCCCATGGTGGCAGTTCACCTGGTGACAGTGCTAAATCGTGACAGTGCACATGCTGACAGTGCTCACGGTGATAGTGCCCATGGTGACAGTGCCCACGGTGATAATGGGCATTATTACAGTGTTCATCGTGACAGAGCCCAAGGTGGCAGTGGCCATGGTGACAGTGCCCACAATGACAGTGCCCATGGTAACAGTGCCGACAGTGACAGTGCCCATGGTGACACTTCTCACAGTGAATGTGCCCATGGGGACAGTTACCATGATGAGATTTCTCACGGTGATAGTGCCCGTTGTGACAGTGCTCACAGTGACAATGCCCATGGTGCCACTGCCCATAGAGACATTCCGCACGGTCACTTTTCTCACGGTGAAAGTACCTATGGTGACACTGCACCTGGTGGCAGTGCAAAATGGTGACAGTGCCCATGGTGACATTGCTCATAGTAACTTTGCTTACAGTGATAGTCCTTACGGTGACAGTGTGCATGGTGACACTGCACACAGTTGCAGTGTTCATGGTGACAGTGTTCACGGTGATACTTTCCATGGTGATAGTGCCCATGGTGACACTGCACATGGTGGCAGTGAAAAATGGTGACAGTGCCCCTGTTGTCAGTTCTCATGGTGACCGTGCACATGGTGACAACCCGTGCAGACTGTACTCATGGTGACAGTACTCACGGTGACACTTCTCATGTTTGCAGTATCCATGGTGACAGTGCTCACAGTGATAGTGCCCATGGTGAGAGTGCCCATGATGACTGGGCCCATGGTGCCATTGCCTATGGTGACAGTGCTCATGGTAACAGTGCCCAAGGTGACAGTGACCATGGTGAGAGTGCTCACACTGATGGTGCCCATGGTGACAGTGCTCATGGTGTCTGTCTACATTGTGCCAGTACCCATGGCAACAGTGCTCATGGTGACAGGGACCACAGTGAGAGAGCTCACGGTGAGAGTGCTCACGGTAATAGTGCTCATGGTGACAGTGCAAATGGTGACAATACCATGGTGACAGTACTCATGTTGAAAATACCCATGGTGGCAGTTCTCATAGCGACAGATCTCATGGTGACATTGCTCATAATAGCAGTGCCCAGGTGCCAGTGCTCGTGGTGACGGTGCTAATGGTGACAGTGCTCTTGGTGGCAGTTCCCATCGGGACAATACTGATGGTGACACTGTGCATTGTTACAGTGCCCATGGTAACCGTGTTCACGGTGATAGTGCACATCGTGACAGTGCCCATGGTGGTAGTTCACCTGGTGACAGTGCTAAATAGTGACAGTGCACATGCTGACAGTGCTCACGGTGATCGTGCCCATGGTGACAGTGCACACGGTCATAATGGGCATTGTTACAGAGTTCATGGTGACAGCACACGGTGGCAGTGGCCATGGAGACAGTGCCCACAATGACAGTGCCCATGGTGACAGTGCCGACAGTGACAGTGCCCATGGTGACACTTCTCATGGTGACAGTGCCCATGGGGACAGTTAGCATGGTGAGATTTCTAACGGTGATAGTGCCCGTTGTGCCAGTGCTCACAGTAACAATGCCCATGGGGCCAGTGCCCATAGAGTCATTCCGCACGGTCACATTTCTCACGGTGAAAGTGCCTATGGTGATATTAACCATGGTGACACTGCACATGGTGGCAGAGCAAAATGGTGACAGTGCCCATGCCATGGTGACATTGCTCATGGTGACTTTGCTTACGGTGATAGTCCTTACAGTGACAGTACGCATGGTGACACTGCACACAGTGACAGTGTTCATGGTGAAAGTGTTCATGGTGATAGTTCCCATGGTGAGATTGTCCTGGTAACAGTGCCCATAGTCACAATTCTCATGGTGTAGTGCTCACAGTGACAGTGCCCATGGTGTCATGCCCATGGTGACAGTGCTCATGGTGACAGTGCTCATGTTGGCAGAGCCATAAATAAGAGTGCTCATTGTGGCAGTGCTCATGGTGTCCGTGCTCATGGTGACAGTGCCCATGATTACAGTGTTTATGGTGATAGATGTCACGGTGTCAGTGCCCACGCGGAGAGTGCCAAGGCTGACAAAGCCCAGGGTGATACTTCCCATTGTGACAGTGCCCACGGTGACAGTGCCCATGGTGACAGCACCCAGTGTGACAAGGCGCATGGTGACAGTGCTCACGGTGACAGTGCCCATGGTGACAGTGCGAATAGTGACAGTGCTCATGGTGAAACTGCCCACAGAGACATCGCCCATGGTGATAGTGTTCATGGTGACAACCCCACGGTGACAGTGCCAATGTTGATAGTCCCAGTGGTGACAGGTCTTACATTGAATGTGACCATGGTGTCTGTGCTCATGGTGACAGTGCTCAAGGTTATAGTCTCCATGTTGACAGTGCCGATGGTGACAATTCTCACGGTGACAGGGCCTATGGTGAAAATTCTCATAGTGACAGTGTTCACGGTGACAGTGCCCATGGTGCTATTACCCATGGTGACAGTTCTCATAGTGAAACTGCCCATGTTGACACTGCCCATGGTGGCAGTGCAAAATGGTGACAGTGCCCATGGTGATATTGCTCATGGTGACATTGCTTATGGTGATAGTGTGTATGGTGAAACTGCACACAGTGACATTGCTCATGGTGACAGTGTTCATGGCGTTAGTTCCTATGGTGAATGTGACCATGGGGACAGTGCCCATAGTCACAATTCTCATGGGGTAGTGCTCACGGTGACAGTGCCCATGGTGACAATACACAGGGTGACAGTATTCATGGTGACATTGCTCATGGTGAGAGTGCCCATGTTCACAACTGTCACGGTGATAGTTCCCATGGTGACAATACCCAGGGTAACAGAGCTGATGGTAAAAGTGTTCACGGTGACAGTGCCCATGGTGACAGTACCTAAGGTGACAATTCCCATGGTGAGACTGCTCATAGACAGTGCCCATGGTGACAATACCCAGCGTGTCCTGTCCATGGTGACAGTGATCATGGTGACACATCTCATGAGGACAGTGCCATAAGTGGCAGTGCTCATGGTGACAGTGCCCATGGTGACAGTGCCTATGGTGATAGATATCATGGTGGCTGTGCCCAGGGAGACATTGCCCACGCTGACAAGACCCATGGTGATACTTCCCATTGTGACAGTGCCATCGGTGGCAGAGCCCATGGTGACAGTGCCCAAGATCACAGAGCCCATGGTGAGAGTGCTAACGGTGACTGTGCCCATGGTGACAGCACCCAGTGTGAAAATGCCCATTGTGACAGTGCTCACGGTGACCATGCCAATGGTGATAGTGCCAATAGTGAGAGTGCTCACGGTGACACTGCCCATGGACACACTGCCCATTGTGATAGTGCCCATCATGACAACCCCTCGGAGGCAGTGCCAATGGTGAGAGTCCCCGTGGTGACAGTTCTCATGGTGAAAGTGATCCTTTTGAAATTGCTCATGGTGACAGTGCTCATGGTGACAGTGCTCAAGGTGATAGTCTCCATGTTGACAGTGTGCATGGTGACTGTTCTCACGGTGACAGTGCCTATGGTGATTATGCTCTTAGTGACAGTGCTCATGGTGACAGTGCCCATGGTGACAGTGACCACGGTGACTGTTCTCACCGTGGTAGTGCCCATGGTGACAGTGTTCATGACAGTCCGCATTAAGGCTGTGCCCGTGGTGACATTGCTAATGGTGATAATTCTCACGGTGATAGTACGCACGTTGAAAATGACAAAGGTGACAACACCCAGGTGATAATAATCATGGTGAAAGTGCCCATGGTGGCAGTTCTCATACTGACAGTTCTTGTGACAGTGCTCATGGTGGCAGTGCTCGTGGTGACAGTGCTCTTGGTGACAGTGCTCATGGTGGCAGTGCCCATGGTGAGACTACCGATGGTGACCCTGCCCATGGTGACAGTGCACATGGTCATGGTGCCTCTGGTGGCAGTGCAATATAGTGAGAATGCCCATGATGATATTGCTCATGGTGATAGTGCCCATGGTGAGAGTGCCCATGGTTCCAGTGCTCATGGTGACAGTGCCCATTGTGACAGTGCCCTTGGTGACAGTGCACACCATGAGAGTGCCCATGGTGTCTGTGCCCATGGTGACAGTTCTTATCATGAGAGTGTTCACGGTAGCAGTGTTCATGGTAATAGTGCTCACGGAGGCATTGCCCACAATGAGAGTGCCCACGGTGAGAATACTGACTGTGACAGTGCCCATGATGACTTTTCTCTCTGTGACAGTGCCCTTGGGGACAGTTAGCACGGTGAGATTTCTCACAGTGATAGTGCACATTGTTTCAGTGCTCATAGTGACAAGACCCTAGGCGCCAGTGCCCATCATGGCATTGCTCACGGTGATATTTCTCACGGTGACAGTGCCCATGGTGATATTACCCATGGTGACAGTACTCAGTGATCAAGTGCTCATGGTGACATGGCATAAGGTGATAATGCTCACGGTGGCAGTGCAAAATGGTGACAGTGCCCATGGGGACATTGCTTAATGTGATAGTCCTTGTGGTGACATTGTGCATGGTGACATTGCCCACCATGACAGTGCTCTTGTTGACAGTGCTCATGGTGATAGTGCCAATGTTGGAAGTGCCCATCGTGAAAGTGTCCATGGTGACAGTTCTTATGATGAGAGTGGTCAGAGTGGCAGTGCTCATGGTGAAAGTGCCCATGGTGACAGAGACCACGGTGACAGTGTCCATAGTTATAGTGTCCATGGTGACAGTACTAACAGTGAAATTGTCCATGGGGACACTGCCCATGGTGAAAGTGCCCATGGTCACAACACTCACGGTGATAGTGCTCACAGTGAGAGTGGCCATGGTGACAGTGACCACGGTGACAGTTCTAATGGTGATACTGCCAGTGATGACAGTGCTCTGGTGACAGTCCACATTGTACCAGTGCCCAAGGTGACAGTGCTCATGGTGACAGTGCCCAAAGTCACAATACCCATGGTGACAGTGCCCAGGCTGACAGTTCTCAAGGTGATAGTGCCCATGGTGACAGTGCACATGGTGATACAGAGAATGGGGACAGTGCTTATGGTGACAGTGGTCATGGTTGCAGTACCCATGGTGATAGTGCTGAAACTGACAGTGCCCTTGGGGATAGTGCCCATGGTGAGTGTGCTCGTGTTAATTGTGTCCATGGTGGCAGTTCCCATTGTGAAAGTGCTCATGATGACAGTGCCCATGTGGGTAGTTCCCATGGTGACAGTGCTCATGGTGATAGTGACCATGTTAAGAGTGCACATGGTGGCTGTGCCCTTGGTGACAGTGCCCATGATGACAGTATTCATGGTGACAGTGCTCACGGTGATAATGCCCATGGTGGCAGTGCACATGGTGGTAGTGCACATGGTGGCAGTGAAAAATGGGGACAGTTCCCATGCTGACAGTTCTCATTGTGACAATGCACACGGTCACAACCGATGCTGACACTGCTCATGGTAGCTGTACCCTTGGTGACAGTGCTCAGAGTGATAGTGCCCATGGTGGCAGTGTCCATGGTGACACTGCCCATGGTGACAATGCCCATGATGACAGTGCCCATGGAGTCAGTGCCCACGGAGTCATTGCCTATGGTAACAGTGCTCACAGTGACAGTACCCATGGTAACAGTGACCATGGTGAGAGTGCTCATGGTGATAGTGTCTATGGTGACAGATCACACTGTGACAGTCCGCATTGTGCCAGTACCAATAGTGACAGTGCCTATGGTGATAGTGTCTATGGTGACAGATCACACTGTGACAGTCCGCATTGTGCCAGTACCAATAGTGACAGTGCCCATGGTGACATTGACCATGGTGAGAGTGATCACGGTGCTAGTGCTCACAGTAATAGTGCTCATGGTGACAGTGCTGACAGTGAAGGTGCTCACGGTGACAGTGCCTCTGGTGATAGTGCCCATGGTGAGAGTCCGCCCATTGATAGTGCCCATGGTGGCAGTTCCCATTGTGAAAATGCTCATGATGACATTGCCCATGTTGGTAGTCCCCATGGTGACAGTGCTCACGGTGATAGTGACCTTGGTAACTGTGCACATGGTGGCTGTGCTCTTGGTGACAGTGCCAATGATGACAGTACTCATGGTGACAGTTCTCACGGTGATAGTGCCCATGGTGATATTGCACATGGTGGCAGTGAAAAATGGTGACAGTGCCCATGTTGACAGTTCTCATGGTGACAGTGCACACGGTGACAACCCATGCAGACAGTACTCACGGTGACAGTTCTCATGGTTGCAGTACCCATGGTGACAGTGCTCACAGTGATACTGCCCATGGTGGCAGTGCCCATGGTGACACTGCCCATGATGACAGTGCCCATGGTGAAAGTTCCCACGGCGCCATTGCCTATGGTGACAGTGCTCATGGTAACAGTGCCCATGGTGACAGTGACCATGGTGAGAGTGCTCACACTGATAGTGCCCATGGTGACAGGGCTCATGGTGCCAGTCCGCATTGTGCCAGTACCCATGGCGACAGTGCTCATGGTGACACTGACCACAGTGAGAGTGCTCACTGTGATAGAGCTCATGGTAATAGTGCTCATGGTGACAGTGCAAATGGTGACAATACCCATGGTGACAGTACTCATGTTGAAAATACCCATGGTGGCAGTTCTCATGGTGACAGTGCTCATAATAGCAGTGCCCAAGGTGGCAGTCCTCGTGGTGACAGTGCTAATGGTGACAGTGCTCTTGGTGGCAGTTCCCATGGGGACAGTACCGATGGTGACCCTGTGCATTGTTACAGTGCCCATGGTAACCGTGCTCACGGTGGTAGTGCACATCGTGACAGTGCCCATGGTGGCAGTTCACCTGGTGACAGTGCTAAATCGTGACAGTGCACATGCTGACAGTGCTCACGGTGATAGTGCCCATGGTGACAGTGCCCACGGTGATAATGGGCATTATTACAGTGTTCATCGTGACAGAGCCCAAGGTGGCAGTGGCCATGGTGACAGTGCCCACAATGACAGTGCCCATGGTAACAGTGCCGACAGTGACAGTGCCCATGGTGACACTTCTCACAGTGAATGTGCCCATGGGGACAGTTACCATGATGAGATTTCTCACGGTGATAGTGCCCGTTGTGACAGTGCTCACAGTGACAATGCCCATGGTGCCACTGCCCATAGAGACATTCCGCACGGTCACTTTTCTCACGGTGAAAGTACCTATGGTGACACTGCACCTGGTGGCAGTGCAAAATGGTGACAGTGCCCATGGTGACATTGCTCATAGTAACTTTGCTTACAGTGATAGTCCTTACGGTGACAGTGTGCACAGTGACACTGCACACAGTTGCAGTGTTCATGGTGACAGTGTTCACGGTGATACTTTCCATGGTGATAGTGCCCATGGTGACACTGCACATGGTGGCAGTGAAAAATGGTGACAGTGCCCCTGTTGTCAGTTCTCATGGTGACCGTGCACATGGTGACAACCCGTGCAGACTGTACTCATGGTGACAGTACTCACGGTGACAGTTCTCATGTTTGCAGTATCCATGGTGACAGTGCTCACAGTGATAGTGCCCATGGTGAGAGTGCCCATGATGACAGGGCCCATGGTGCCATTGCCTATGGTGACAGTGCTCATGGTAACAGTGCCCAAGGTGACAGTGACCATGGTGAGAGTGCTCACACTGATGGTGCCCATGGTGACAGTACTCATGGTGTCTGTCTACATTGTGCCAGTACCCATGGCAACAGTGCTCATGGTGACAGGGACCACAGTGAGAGAGCTCACGGTGAGAGTGCTCACGGTAATAGTGCTCATGGTGACAGTGCAAATGGTGACAATACCATGGTGACAGTACTCATGTTGAAAATACCCATGGTGGCAGTTCTCATAGCGACAGATCTCATGGTGACATTGCTCATAATAGCAGTGCCCAGGTGCCAGTGCTCGTGGTGACGGTGCTAATGGTGACAGTGCTCTTGGTGGCAGTTCCCATCGGGACAATACTGATGGTGACACTGTGCATTGTTACAGTGCCCATGGTAACCGTGTTCACGGTGATAGTGCACATCGTGACAGTGCCCATGGTGGTAGTTCACCTGGTGACAGTGCTAAATAGTGACAGTGCACATGCTGACAGTGCTCACGGTGATAGTGCCCATGGTGACAGTGCACACGGTCATAATGGGCATTGTTACAGAGTTCATGGTGACAGCACACGGTGGCAGTGGCCATGGAGACAGTGCCCACAATGACAGTGCCCATGGTGACAGTGCCGACAGTGACAGTGCCCATGGTGACACTTCTCATGGTGACAGTGCCCATGGGGACAGTTAGCATGGTGAGATTTCTAACGGTGATAGAGCCCGTTGTGCCAGTGCTCACAGTAACAATGCCCATGGGGCCAGTGCCCATAGAGTCATTCCGCACGGTCACATTTCTCACGGTGAAAGTGCCTATGGTGATATTAACCATGGTGACACTGCACATGGTGGCAGAGCAAAATGGTGACAGTGCCCATGCCATGGTGACATTGCTCATGGTGACTTTGCTTACGGTGATAGTCCTTACAGTGACAGTAAGCTTGGTGACACTGCACACAGTGACAGTGTTCATGGTGAAAGTGTTCATGGTGATAGTTCCCATGGTGAGATTGTCCTGGTAACAGTGCCCATAGTCACAATTCTCATGGTGTAGTGCTCACATTTACAGTGCCCATGGTGTCATGCCCATGGTGACAGTGCTCATGGTGACAGTGCTCATGTTGGCAGAGCCATAAATAAGAGTGCTCATTGTGGCAGTGCTCATGGTGTCTGTGCTCATGGTGACAGTGCCCATGATTACAGTGTTTATGGTGATAGATGTCACGGTGTCAGTGCCCACGCGGAGAGTGCCAAGGCTGACAAAGCCCAGGGTGATACTTCCCATTGTGACAGTGCCCACGGTGACAGTGCCCATGGTGACAGCACCCAGTGTGACAAGGCGCATGGTGACAGTGCTCACGGTGACAGTGCCCATGGTGACAGTGCGAATAGTGACAGTGCTCATGGTGAAACTGCCCACAGAGACATCGCCCATGGTGATAGTGTTCATGGTGACAACCCCACGGTGACAGTGCCAATGTTGATAGTCCCAGTGGTGACAGGTCTTACATTGAATGTGACCATGGTGTCTGTGCTCATGGTGACAGTGCTCAAGGTTATAGTCTCCATGTTGACAGTGCCGATGGTGACAATTCTCACGGTGACAGGGCCTATGGTGAAAATTCTCATAGTGACAGTGTTCACGGTGACAGTGCCCATGGTGCTATTACCCATGGTGACAGTTCTCATAGTGAAACTGCCCATGTTGACACTGCCCATGGTGGCAGTGCAAAATGGTGACAGTGCCCATGGTGATATTGCTCATGGTGACATTGCTTATGGTGATAGTGTGTATGGTGAAACTGCACACAGTGACATTGCTCATGGTGACAGTGTTCATGGCGTTAGTTCCTATGGTGAATGTGACCATGGGGAC
Source organism: Mesoplodon mirus (assembly GCF_964341445.2). Classification (NCBI taxonomy): domain Eukaryota; kingdom Metazoa; phylum Chordata; class Mammalia; order Artiodactyla; family Ziphiidae; genus Mesoplodon; species Mesoplodon mirus. The sequence goes on from NW_028295487.1 coordinate 172,263, forward strand.
AGTGCCCATAGTCACAATTCTCATGGGGTAGTGCTCACGGTGACAGTGCCCATGGTGACAATACACAGGGTGACAGTATTCATGGTGACATTGCTCATGGTGAGAGTGCCCATGTTCACAACTGTCACGGTGATAGTTCCCATGGTGACAATACCCAGGGTAACAGAGCTGATGGTAAAAGTGTTCACGGTGACAGTGCCCATGGTGACAGTACCTAAGGTGACAATTCCCATGGTGAGACTGCTCATAGACAGTGCCCATGGTGACAATACCCAGCGTGTCCTGTCCATGGTGACAGTGATCATGGTGACACATCTCATGAGGACAGTGCCATAAGTGGCAGTGCTCATGGTGACAGTGCCCATGGTGACAGTGCCTATGGTGATAGATATCATGGTGGCTGTGCCCAGGGAGACATTTCCCACGCTGACAAGACCCATGGTGATACTTCCCATTGTGACAGTGCCATCGGTGGCAGAGCCCATGGTGACAGTGCCCAAGATCACAGAGCCCATGGTGAGAGTGCTAATGGTGACTGTGCCCATGGTGACAGCACCCAGTGTGAAAATGCCCATTGTGACAGTGCTCACGGTGACCATGCCAATGGTGATAGTGCCAATAGTGAGAGTGCTCACGGTGACACTGCCCATGGACACACTGCCCATTGTGATAGTGCCCATCATGACAACCCCTCGGAGGCAGTGCCAATGGTGAGAGTCCCCGTGGTGACAGTTCTCATGGTGAAAGTGATCCTTTTGAAATTGCTCATGGTGACAGTGCTCATGGTGACAGTGCTCAAGGTGATAGTCTCCATGTTGACAGTGTGCATGGTGACTGTTCTCACGGTGACAGTGCCTATGGTGATTATGCTCTTAGTGACAGTGCTCATGGTGACAGTGCCCATGGTGACAGTGACCACGGTGACTGTTCTCACCGTGGTAGTGCCCATGGTGACAGTGTTCATGACAGTCCGCATTAAGGCTGTGCCCGTGGTGACATTGCTAATGGTGATAATTCTCACGGTGATAGTACGCACGTTGAAAATGACAAAGGTGACAACACCCAGGTGATAATAATCATGGTGAAAGTGCCCATGGTGGCAGTTCTCATACTGACAGTTCTTGTGACAGTGCTCATGGTGGCAGTGCTCGTGGTGACAGTGCTCTTGGTGACAGTGCTCATGGTGGCAGTGCCCATGGTGAGACTACCGATGGTGACCCTGCCCATGGTGACAGTGCACATGGTCATGGTGCCTCTGGTGGCAGTGCAATATAGTGAGAATGCCCATGATGATATTGCTCATGGTGATAGTGCCCATGGTGAGAGTGCCCATGGTTCCAGTGCTCATGGTGACAGTGCCCATTGTGACAGTGCCCTTGGTGACTGTGCACACCATGAGAGTGCCCATGGTGTCTGTGCCCATGGTGACAGTTCTTATCATGAGAGTGTTCACGGTAGCAGTGTTCATGGTAATAGTGCTCAAGGAGGCATTGCCCACAATGAGAGTGCCCACGGTGAGAATACTGACTGTGACAGTGCCCATGATGACTTTTCTCTCTGTGACAGTGCCCTTGGGGACAGTTAGCACGGTGAGATTTCTCACAGTGATAGTGCACATTGTTTCAGTGCTCATAGTGACAAGACCCTAGGCGCCAGTGCCCATCATGGCATTGCTCACGGTGATATTTCTCACGGTGACAGTGCCCATGGTGATATTACCCATGGTGACAGTACTCAGTGATCAAGTGCTCATGGTGACATGGCATAAGGTGATAATGCTCACGGTGGCAGTGCAAAATGGTGACAGTGCCCATGGGGACATTGCTTAATGTGATAGTCCTTGTGGTGACATTGTGCATGGTGACATTGCCCACCATGACAGTGCTCTTGTTGACAGTGCTCATGGTGATAGTGCCAATGTTGGAAGTGCCCATCGTGAAAGTGTCCATGGTGACAGTTCTTATGATGAGAGTGGTCAGAGTGGCAGTGCTCATGGTGAAAGTGCCCATGGTGACAGAGCCCACGGTGACAGTGTCCATAGTTATAGTGTCCATGGTGACAGTACTAACAGTGAAATTGTCCATGGGGACACTGCCCATGGTGAAAGTGCCCATGGTCACAACACTCACGGTGATAGTGCTCACAGTGAGAGTGGCCATGGTGACAGTGACCACGGTGACAGTTCTAATGGTGATACTGCCAGTGATGACAGTGCTCTGGTGACAGTCCACATTGTACCAGTGCCGAAGGTGACAGTGCTCATGGTGACAGTGCCCAAAGTCACAATACCCATGGTGACAGTGCCCAGGCTGACAGTTCTCAAGGTGATAGTGCCCATGGTGACAGTGCACATGGTGATACAGAGAATGGGGACAGTGCTTATGGTGACAGTGGTCATGGTTGCAGTACCCATGGTGATAGTGCTGAAACTGACAGTGCCCTTGGGGATAGTGCCCATGGTGAGTGTGCTCGTGTTAATTGTGTCCATGGTGGCAGTTCCCATTGTGAAAGTGCTCATGATGACAGTGCCCATGTGGGTAGTTCCCATGGTGACAGTGCTCATGGTGATAGTGACCATGTTAAGAGTGCACATGGTGGCTGTGCCCTTGGTGACAGTGCCCATGATGACAGTATTCATGGTGACAGTGCTCACGGTGATAATGCCCATGGTGGCAGTGCACATGGTGGTAGTGCACATGGTGGCAGTGAAAAATGGGGACAGTTCCCATGCTGACAGTTCTCATTGTGACAATGCACACGGTCACAACCGATGCTGACACTGCTCATGGTAGCTGTACCCTTGGTGACAGTGCTCAGAGTGATAGTGCCCATGGTGGCAGTGTCCATGGTGACACTGCCCATGGAGACAATGCCCATGATGACAGTGCCCATGGAGTCAGTGCCCACGGAGTCATTGCCCATGGTAACAGTGCTCACAGTGACAGTACCCATGGTAACAGTGACCATGGTGAGAGTGCTCATGGTGATAGTGTCTATGGTGACAGATCACACTGTGACAGTCCGCATTGTGCCAGTACCAATAGTGACAGTGCCTATGGTGATAGTGTCTATGGTGACAGATCACACTGTGACAGTCCGCATTGTGCCAGTACCAATAGTGACAGTGCCCATGGTGACATTGACCATGGTGAGAGTGATCACGGTGCTTGTGCTCACAGTAATAGTGCTCATGGTGACAGTGCCGACAGTGAAGGTGCTCACGGTGACAGTGCCTCTGGTGATAGTGCCCATGGTGAGAGTCCGCCCATTGATAGTGCCCATGGTGGCAGTTCCCATTGTGAAAATGCTCATGATGACATTGCCCATGTTGGTAGTCCCCATGGTGACAGTGCTCACGGTGATAGTGACCTTGGTAACTGTGCACATGGTGGCTGTGCTCTTGGTGACAGTGCCAATGATGACAGTACTCATGGTGACAGTTCTCACGGTGATAGTGCCCATGGTGATATTGCACATGGTGGCAGTGAAAAATGGTGACAGTGCCCATGTTGACAGTTCTCATGGTGACAGTGCACACGGTGACAACCCATGCAGACAGTACTCATGGTGACAGTTCTCATGGTTGCAGTACCCATGGTGACAGTGCTCACAGTGATACTGCCCATGGTGGCAGTGCCCATGGTGACACTGCCCATGATGACAGTGCCCATGGTGAAAGTTCCCACGGCGCCATTGCCTATGGTGACAGTGCTCATGGTAACAGTGCCCATGGTGACAGTGACCATGGTGAGAGTGCTCACACTGATAGTGCCCATGGTGACAGGGCTCATGGTGCCAGTCCGCATTGTGCCAGTACCCATGGCGACAGTGCTCATGGTGACACTGACCACAGTGAGAGTGCTCACTGTGATAGAGCTCACGGTAATAGTGCTCATGGTGACAGTGCAAATGGTGACAATACCCATGGTGACAGTACTCATGTTGAAAATACCCATGGTGGCAGTTCTCATGGTGACAGTGCTCATAATAGCAGTGCCCAAGGTGGCAGTCCTCGTGGTGACAGTGCTAATGGTGACAGTGCTCTTGGTGGCAGTTCCCATGGGGACAGTACCGATGGTGACCCTGTGCATTGTTACAGTGCCCATGGTAACCGTGCTCACGGTGGTAGTGCACATCGTGACAGTGCCCATGGTGGCAGTTCACCTGGTGACAGTGCTAAATCGTGACAGTGCACATGCTGACAGTGCTCACGGTGATAGTGCCCATGGTGACAGTGCCCACGGTGATAATGGGTATTATTACAGTGTTCATCTTGACAGAGCCCAAGGTGGCAGTGGCCATGGTGACAGTGCCCACAATGACAGTGCCCATGGTAACAGTGCCGACAGTGACAGTGCCCATGGTGACACTTCTCACAGTGAATGTGCCCATGGGGACAGTTACCATGATGAGATTTCTCACGGTGATAGTGCCCGTTGTGACAGTGCTCACACTGACAATGCCCATGGTGCCACTGCCCATAGAGACATTCCGCACGGTCACTTTTCTCACGGTGAAAGTACCTATGGTGACACTAAACCTGGTGGCAGTGCAAAATGGTGACAGTGCCCATGGTGACATTGCTCATAGTGACTTTGCTTACAGTGATAGTCCTTACGGTGACAGTGTGCATGGTGACACTGCACACAGTTGCAGTGTTCATGGTGACAGTGTTCACGGTGATACTTTCCATGGTGATAGTGCCCATGGTGACACTGCACATGGTGGCAGTGAAAAATGGTGACAGTGCCCCTGTTGTCAGTTCTCATGGTGACCGTGCACATGGTGACAACCCGTGCAGACTGTACTCATGGTGACAGTACTCACGGTGACAGTTCTCATGTTTGCAGTATCCATGGTGACAGTGCTCACAGTGATAGTGCCCATGGTGAGAGTGCCCATGATGACAGGGCCCATGGTGCCATTGCCTATGGTGACAGTGCTCATGGTAACAGTGCCCAAGGTGACAGTGACCATGGTGAGAGTGCTCACACTGATGGTGCCCATGGTGACAGTGCTCATGGTGTCTGTCTACATTGTGCCAGTACCCATGGCAACAGTGCTCATGGTGACAGGGACCACAGTGAGAGAGCTCACGGTGAGAGTGCTCACGGTAATAGTGCTCATGGTGACAGTGCAAATGGTGACAATACCATGGTGACAGTACTCATGTTGAAAATACCCATGGTGGCAGTTCTCATAGCGACAGAACTCATGGTGACATTGCTCATAATAGCAGTGCCCAGGTGCCAGTGCTCGTGGTGACGGTGCTAATGGTGACAGTGCTCTTGGTGGCAGTTCCCATCGGGACAATACTGATGGTGACACTGTGCATTGTTACAGTGCCCATGGTAACCGTGTTCACGGTGATAGTGCACATCGTGACAGTGCCCATGGTGGTAGTTCACCTGGTGACAGTGCTAAATAGTGACAGTGCACATGCTGACAGTGCTCACGGTGATAGTGCCCATGGTGACAGTGCACACGGTGATAATGGGCATTGTTACAGAGTTCATGGTGACAGCACACGGTGGCAGTGGCCATGGAGACAGTGCCCACAATGACAGTGCCGACAGTGACAGTGCCCATGGTGACACTTCTCATGGTGACAGTACCCATGGGGACAGTTAGCATGGTGAGATTTCTAACGGTGATAGTGCCCGTTGTGCCAGTGCTCACAGTAACAATGCCCATGGGGCCAGTGCCCATAGAGTCATTCCGCACGGTCACATTTCTCACGGTGAAAGTGCCTATGGTGATATTAACCATGGTGACACTGCACATGGTGGCAGAGCAAAATGGTGACAGTGCCCATGGTGACATTGCTCATGGTGACTTTGCTTACGGTGATAGTCCTTACAGTGACAGTACGCATGTTGACACTGCACACAGTGACAGTGTTCATGGTGAAAGTGTTCACGGTGATAGTTCCCATGGTGAGATTGTCCTGGTAACAGTGCCCATAGTCACAATTCTCATGGTGTAGTGCTCACAGTGACAGTGCCCATGGTGTCATGCCCATGGTGACAGTGCTCATGGTGACAGTGCTCATGTTGGCAGAGCCATAAATAAGAGTGCTCATTGTGGCAGTGCTCATGGTGTCCGTGCTCATGGTGACAGTGCCCATGATTACAGTGTTTATGGTGATAGATGTCACGGTGTCAGTGCCCACGCGGAGAGTGCCAAGGCTGACAAAGCCCAGGGTGATACTTCCCATTGTGACAGTGCCCACGGTGACAGTGCCCATGGTGACAGTGCCGATGGTGAGAGTGCCAATAGTGACAGTGCTCATGGTGAAACTGCCCACAGAGACATCGCCCATGGTGATAGTGTTCATGGTGACAACCCCACGGTGACAGTGCCAATGTTGATAGTCCCAGTGGTGACAGGTCTTACATTGAATGTGACCATGGTGTCTGTGCTCATGGTGACAGTGCTCAAGGTTATAGTCTCCATGTTGACAGTGCCGATGGTGACAATTCTCACGGTGACAGGGCCTATGGTGAAAATTCTCATAGTGACAGTGTTCACGGTGACAGTGCCCATGGTGCTATTACCCATGGTGACAGTTCTCATAGTGAAACTGCCCATGTTGACACTGCCCATGGTGGCAGTGCAAAATGGTGACAGTGCCCATGGTGATATTGCTCATGGTGACATTGCTTATGGTGATAGTGTGTATGGTGAAACTGCACACAGTGACATTGCTCATGGTGACAGTGTTCATGGCGTTAGTTCCTATGGTGAATGTGACCATGGGGACAGTGCCCATAGTCACAATTCTCATGGGGTAGTGCTCACGGTGACAGTGCCCATGGTGACAATACACAGGGTGACAGTATTCATGGTGACATTGCTCATGGTGAGAGTGCCCATGTTCACAACTGTCACGGTGATAGTTCCCATGGTGACAATACCCAGGGTAACAGAGCTGATGGTAAAAGTGTTCACGGTGACAGTGCCCATGGTGACAGTACCTAAGGTGACAATTCCCATGGTGAGACTGCTCATAGACAGTGCCCATGGTGACAATACCCAGCGTGTCCTGTCCATGGTGACAGTGATCATGGTGACACATCTCATGAGGACAGTGCCATAAGTGGCAGTGCTCATGGTGACAGTGCCCATGGTGACAGTGCCTATGGTGATAGATATCATGGTGGCTGTGCCCAGGGAGACATTTCCCACGCTGACAAGACCCATGGTGATACTTCCCATTGTGACAGTGCCATCGGTGGCAGAGCCCATGGTGACAGTGCCCAAGATCACAGAGCCCATGGTGAGAGTGCTAATGGTGACTGTGCCCATGGTGACAGCACCCAGTGTGAAAATGCCCATTGTGACAGTGCTCACGGTGACCATGCCAATGGTGATAGTGCCAATAGTGAGAGTGCTCACGGTGACACTGCCCATGGACACACTGCCCATTGTGATAGTGCCCATCATGACAACCCCTCGGAGGCAGTGCCAATGGTGAGAGTCCCCGTGGTGACAGTTCTCATGGTGAAAGTGATCCTTTTGAAATTGCTCATGGTGACAGTGCTCATGGTGACAGTGCTCAAGGTGATAGTCTCCATGTTGACAGTGTGCATGGTGACTGTTCTCACGGTGACAGTGCCTATGGTGATTATGCTCTTAGTGACAGTGCTCATGGTGACAGTGCCCATGGTGACAGTGACCACGGTGACTGTTCTCACCGTGGTAGTGCCCATGGTGACAGTGTTCATGACAGTCCGCATTAAGGCTGTGCCCGTGGTGACATTGCTAATGGTGATAATTCTCACGGTGATAGTACGCACGTTGAAAATGACAAAGGTGACAACACCCAGGTGATAATAATCATGGTGAAAGTGCCCATGGTGGCAGTTCTCATACTGACAGTTCTTGTGACAGTGCTCATGGTGGCAGTGCTCGTGGTGACAGTGCTCTTGGTGACAGTGCTCATGGTGGCAGTGCCCATGGTGAGACTACCGATGGTGACCCTGCCCATGGTGACAGTGCACATGGTCATGGTGCCTCTGGTGGCAGTGCAATATAGTGAGAATGCCCATGATGATATTGCTCATGGTGATAGTGCCCATGGTGAGAGTGCCCATGGTTCCAGTGCTCATGGTGACAGTGCCCATTGTGACAGTGCCCTTGGTGACTGTGCACACCATGAGAGTGCCCATGGTGTCTGTGCCCATGGTGACAGTTCTTATCATGAGAGTGTTCACGGTAGCAGTGTTCATGGTAATAGTGCTCAAGGAGGCATTGCCCACAATGAGAGTGCCCACGGTGAGAATACTGACTGTGACAGTGCCCATGATGACTTTTCTCTCTGTGACAGTGCCCTTGGGGACAGTTAGCACGGTGAGATTTCTCACAGTGATAGTGCACATTGTTTCAGTGCTCATAGTGACAAGACCCTAGGCGCCAGTGCCCATCATGGCATTGCTCACGGTGATATTTCTCACGGTGACAGTGCCCATGGTGATATTACCCATGGTGACAGTACTCAGTGATCAAGTGCTCATGGTGACATGGCATAAGGTGATAATGCTCACGGTGGCAGTGCAAAATGGTGACAGTGCCCATGGGGACATTGCTTAATGTGATAGTCCTTGTGGTGACATTGTGCATGGTGACATTGCCCACCATGACAGTGCTCTTGTTGACAGTGCTCATGGTGATAGTGCCAATGTTGGAAGTGCCCATCGTGAAAGTGTCCATGGTGACAGTTCTTATGATGAGAGTGGTCAGAGTGGCAGTGCTCATGGTGAAAGTGCCCATGGTGACAGAGCCCACGGTGACAGTGTCCATAGTTATAGTGTCCATGGTGACAGTACTAACAGTGAAATTGTCCATGGGGACACTGCCCATGGTGAAAGTGCCCATGGTCACAACACTCACGGTGATAGTGCTCACAGTGAGAGTGGCCATGGTGACAGTGACCACGGTGACAGTTCTAATGGTGATACTGCCAGTGATGACAGTGCTCTGGTGACAGTCCACATTGTACCAGTGCCGAAGGTGACAGTGCTCATGGTGACAGTGCCCAAAGTCACAATACCCATGGTGACAGTGCCCAGGCTGACAGTTCTCAAGGTGATAGTGCCCATGGTGACAGTGCACATGGTGATACAGAGAATGGGGACAGTGCTTATGGTGACAGTGGTCATGGTTGCAGTACCCATGGTGATAGTGCTGAAACTGACAGTGCCCTTGGGGATAGTGCCCATGGTGAGTGTGCTCGTGTTAATTGTGTCCATGGTGGCAGTTCCCATTGTGAAAGTGCTCATGATGACAGTGCCCATGTGGGTAGTTCCCATGGTGACAGTGCTCATGGTGATAGTGACCATGTTAAGAGTGCACATGGTGGCTGTGCCCTTGGTGACAGTGCCCATGATGACAGTATTCATGGTGACAGTGCTCACGGTGATAATGCCCATGGTGGCAGTGCACATGGTGGTAGTGCACATGGTGGCAGTGAAAAATGGGGACAGTTCCCATGCTGACAGTTCTCATTGTGACAATGCACACGGTCACAACCGATGCTGACACTGCTCATGGTAGCTGTACCCTTGGTGACAGTGCTCAGAGTGATAGTGCCCATGGTGGCAGTGTCCATGGTGACACTGCCCATGGAGACAATGCCCATGATGACAGTGCCCATGGAGTCAGTGCCCACGGAGTCATTGCCTATGGTAACAGTGCTCACAGTGACAGTACCCATGGTAACAGTGACCATGGTGAGAGTGCTCATGGTGATAGTGTCTATGGTGACAGATCACACTGTGACAGTCCGCATTGTGCCAGTACCAATAGTGACAGTGCCTATGGTGATAGTGTCTATGGTGACAGATCACACTGTGACAGTCCGCATTGTGCCAGTACCAATAGTGACAGTGCCCATGGTGACATTGACCATGGTGAGAGTGATCACGGTGCTTGTGCTCACAGTAATAGTGCTCATGGTGACAGTGCCGACAGTGAAGGTGCTCACGGTGACAGTGCCTCTGGTGATAGTGCCCATGGTGAGAGTCCGCCCATTGATAGTGCCCATGGTGGCAGTTCCCATTGTGAAAATGCTCATGATGACATTGCCCATGTTGGTAGTCCCCATGGTGACAGTGCTCACGGTGATAGTGACCTTGGTAACTGTGCACATGGTGGCTGTGCTCTTGGTGACAGTGCCAATGATGACAGTACTCATGGTGACAGTTCTCACGGTGATAGTGCCCATGGTGATATTGCACATGGTGGCAGTGAAAAATGGTGACAGTGCCCATGTTGACAGTTCTCATGGTGACAGTGCACACGGTGACAACCCATGCAGACAGTACTCATGGTGACAGTTCTCATGGTTGCAGTACCCATGGTGACAGTGCTCACAGTGATACTGCCCATGGTGGCAGTGCCCATGGTGACACTGCCCATGATGACAGTGCCCATGGTGAAAGTTCCCACGGCGCCATTGCCTATGGTGACAGTGCTCATGGTAACAGTGCCCATGGTGACAGTGACCATGGTGAGAGTGCTCACACTGATAGTGCCCATGGTGACAGGGCTCATGGTGCCAGTCCGCATTGTGCCAGTACCCATGGCGACAGTGCTCATGGTGACACTGACCACAGTGAGAGTGCTCACTGTGATAGAGCTCACGGTAATAGTGCTCATGGTGACAGTGCAAATGGTGACAATACCCATGGTGACAGTACTCATGTTGAAAATACCCATGGTGGCAGTTCTCATGGTGACAGTGCTCATAATAGCAGTGCCCAAGGTGGCAGTCCTCGTGGTGACAGTGCTAATGGTGACAGTGCTCTTGGTGGCAGTTCCCATGGGGACAGTACCGATGGTGACCCTGTGCATTGTTACAGTGCCCATGGTAACCGTGCTCACGGTGGTAGTGCACATCGTGACAGTGCCCATGGTGGCAGTTCACCTGGTGACAGTGCTAAATCGTGACAGTGCACATGCTGACAGTGCTCACGGTGATAGTGCCCATGGTGACAGTGCCCACGGTGATAATGGGTATTATTACAGTGTTCATCTTGACAGAGCCCAAGGTGGCAGTGGCCATGGTGACAGTGCCCACAATGACAGTGCCCATGGTAACAGTGCCGACAGTGACAGTGCCCATGGTGACACTTCTCACAGTGAATGTGCCCATGGGGACAGTTACCATGATGAGATTTCTCACGGTGATAGTGCCCGTTGTGACAGTGCTCACACTGACAATGCCCATGGTGCCACTGCCCATAGAGACATTCCGCACGGTCACTTTTCTCACGGTGAAAGTACCTATGGTGACACTAAACCTGGTGGCAGTGCAAAATGGTGACAGTGCCCATGGTGACATTGCTCATAGTGACTTTGCTTACAGTGATAGTCCTTACGGTGACAGTGTGCATGGTGACACTGCACACAGTTGCAGTGTTCATGGTGACAGTGTTCACGGTGATACTTTCCATGGTGATAGTGCCCATGGTGACACTGCACATGGTGGCAGTGAAAAATGGTGACAGTGCCCCTGTTGTCAGTTCTCATGGTGACCGTGCACATGGTGACAACCCGTGCAGACTGTACTCATGGTGACAGTACTCACGGTGACAGTTCTCATGTTTGCAGTATCCATGGTGACAGTGCTCACAGTGATAGTGCCCATGGTGAGAGTGCCCATGATGACAGGGCCCATGGTGCCATTGCCTATGGTGACAGTGCTCATGGTAACAGTGCCCAAGGTGACAGTGACCATGGTGAGAGTGCTCACACTGATGGTGCCCATGGTGACAGTGCTCATGGTGTCTGTCTACATTGTGCCAGTACCCATGGCAACAGTGCTCATGGTGACAGGGACCACAGTGAGAGAGCTCACGGTGAGAGTGCTCACGGTAATAGTGCTCATGGTGACAGTGCAAATGGTGACAATACCATGGTGACAGTACTCATGTTGAAAATACCCATGGTGGCAGTTCTCATAGCGACAGAACTCATGGTGACATTGCTCATAATAGCAGTGCCCAGGTGCCAGTGCTCGTGGTGACGGTGCTAATGGTGACAGTGCTCTTGGTGGCAGTTCCCATCGGGACAATACTGATGGTGACACTGTGCATTGTTACAGTGACCATGGTAACCGTGTTCACGGTGATAGTGCACATCGTGACAGTGCCCATGGTGGTAGTTCACCTGGTGACAGTGCTAAATAGTGACAGTGCACATGCTGACAGTGCTCACGGTGATAGTGCCCATGGTGACAGTGCACACGGTGATAATGGGCATTGTTACAGAGTTCATGGTGACAGCACACGGTGGCAGTGGCCATGGAGACAGTGCCCACAATGACAGTGCCGACAGTGACAGTGCCCATGGTGACACTTCTCATGGTGACAGTGCCCATGGGGACAGTTAGCATGGTGAGATTTCTAACGGTGATAGTGCCCGTTGTGCCAGTGCTCACAGTAACAATGCCCATGGGGCCAGTGCCCATAGAGTCATTCCGCACGGTCACATTTCTCACGGTGAAAGTGCCTATGGTGATATTAACCATGGTGACACTGCACATGGTGGCAGAGCAAAATGGTGACAGTGCCCATGGTGACATTGCTCATGGTGACTTTGCTTACGGTGATAGTCCTTACAGTGACAGTACGCATGTTGACACTGCACACAGTGACAGTGTTCATGGTGAAAGTGTTCACGGTGATAGTTCCCATGGTGAGATTGTCCTGGTAACAGTGCCCATAGTCACAATTCTCATGGTGTAGTGCTCACAGTGACAGTGCCCATGGTGTCATGCCCATGGTGACAGTGCTCATGGTGACAGTGCTCATGTTGGCAGAGCCATAAATAAGAGTGCTCATTGTGGCAGTGCTCATGGTGTCCGTGCTCATGGTGACAGTGCCCATGATTACAGTGTTTATGGTGATAGATGTCACGGTGTCAGTGCCCACGCGGAGAGTGCCAAGGCTGACAAAGCCCAGGGTGATACTTCCCATTGTGACAGTGCCCACGGTGACAGTGCCCATGGTGACAGTGCCGATGGTGAGAGTGCCAATAGTGACAGTGCTCATGGTGAAACTGCCCACAGAGACATCGCCCATGGTGATAGTGTTCATGGTGACAACCCCACGGTGACAGTGCCAATGTTGATAGTCCCAGTGGTGACAGGTCTTACATTGAATGTGACCATGGTGTCTGTGCTCATGGTGACAGTGCTCAAGGTTATAGTCTCCATGTTGACAGTGCCGATGGTGACAATTCTCACGGTGACAGGGCCTATGGTGAAAATTCTCATAGTGACAGTGTTCACGGTGACAGTGCCCATGGTGCTATTACCCATGGTGACAGTTCTCATAGTGAAACTGCCCATGTTGACACTGCCCATGGTGGCAGTGCAAAATGGTGACAGTGCCCATGGTGATATTGCTCATGGTGACATTGCTTATGGTGATAGTGTGTATGGTGAAACTGCACACAGTGACATTGCTCATGGTGACAGTGTTCATGGCGTTAGTTCCTATGGTGAATGTGACCATGGGGACAGTGCCCATAGTCACAATTCTCATGGGGTAGTGCTCACGGTGACAGTGCCCATGGTGACAATACACAGGGTGACAGTATTCATGGTGACATTGCTCATGGTGAGAGTGCCCATGTTCACAACTGTCACGGTGATAGTTCCCATGGTGACAATACCCAGGGTAACAGAGCTGATGGTAAAAGTGTTCACGGTGACAGTGCCCATGGTGACAGTACCTAAGGTGACAATTCCCATGGTGAGACTGCTCATAGACAGTGCCCATGGTGACAATACCCAGCGTGTCCTGTCCATGGTGACAGTGATCATGGTGACACATCTCATGAGGACAGTGCCATAAGTGGCAGTGTTCATGGTGACAGTGCCCATGGTGACAGTGCCTATGGTGATAGATATCATGGTGGCTGTGCCCAGGGAGACATTGCCCACGCTGACAAGACCCATGGTGATACTTCCCATTGTGACAGTGCCATCGGTGGCAGAGCCCATGGTGACAGTGCCCAAGATCACAGAGCCCATGGTGAGAGTGCTAACGGTGACTGTGCCCATGGTGACAGCACCCAGTGTGAAAATGCCCATTGTGACAGTGCTCACGGTGACCATGCCAATGGTGATAGTGCCAATAGTGAGAGTGCTCACGGTGACACTGCCCATGGACACACTGCCCATTGTGATAGTGCCCATCATGACAACCCCTCGGAGGCAGTGCCAATGGTGAGAGTCCCCGTGGTGACAGTTCTCATGGTGAAAGTGATCCTTTTGAAATTGCTCATGGTGACAGTGCTCATGGTGACAGTGCTCAAGGTGATAGTCTCCATGTTGACAGTGTGCATGGTGACTGTTCTCACGGTGACAGTGCCTATGGTGATTATGCTCTTAGTGACAGTGCTCATGGTGACAGTGCCCATGGTGACAGTGACCACGGTGACTGTTCTCACCGTGGTAGTGCCCATGGTGACAGTGTTCATGACAGTCCGCATTAAGGCTGTGCCCGTGGTGACATTGCTAATGGTGATAATTCTCACGGTGATAGTACGCACGTTGAAAATGACAAAGGTGACAACACCCAGGTGATAATAATCATGGTGAAAGTGCCCATGGTGGCAGTTCTCATACTGACAGTTCTTGTGACAGTGCTCATGGTGGCAGTGCTCGTGGTGACAGTGCTCTTGGTGACAGTGCTCATGGTGGCAGTGCCCATGGTGAGACTACCGATGGTGACCCTGCCCATGGTGACAGTGCACATGGTCATGGTGCCTCTGGTGGCAGTGCAATATAGTGAGAATGCCCATGATGATATTGCTCATGGTGATAGTGCCCATGGTGAGAGTGCCCATGGTTCCAGTGCTCATGGTGACAGTGCCCTTGGTGACAGTGCACACCATGAGAGTGCCCATGGTGTCTGTGCCCATGGTGACAGTTCTTATCATGAGAGTGTTCACGGTAGCAGTGTTCATGGTAATAGTGCTCACGGAGGCATTGCCCACAATGAGAGTGCCCACGGTGAGAATACTGACTGTGACAGTGCCCATGATGACTTTTCTCTCTGTGACAGTGCCCTTGGGGACAGTTAGCATGGTGAGATTTCTCACAGTGATAGTGCACATTGTTTCAGTGCTCATAGTGACAAGACCCTAGGCGCCAGTGCCCATCATGGCATTGCTCACGGTGATATTTCTCACGGTGACAGTGCCCATGGTGATATTACCCATGGTGACAGTACTCAGTGATCAAGTGCTCATGGTGACATGGCATAAGGTGATAATGCTCACGGTGGCAGTGCAAAATGGTGACAGTGCCCATGGGGACATTGCTTAATGTGATAGTCCTTGTGGTGACATTGTGCATGGTGACATTGCCCACCATGACAGTGCTCTTGTTGACAGTGCTCATGGTGATAGTGCCAATGTTGGAAGTGCCCATCGTGAAAGTGTCCATGGTGACAGTTCTTATGATGAGAGTGGTCAGAGTGGCAGTGCTCATGGTGAAAGTGCCCATGGTGACAGAGCCCACGGTGACAGTGTCCATAGATATAGTGTCCATGGTGACAGTACTAACAGTGAAATTGTCCATGGGGACACTGCCCATGGTGAACGTGCCCATGGTCACAACACTCACGGTGATAGTGCTCACGGTGAGAGTGGCCATGGTGACAGTGACCACGGTGACAGTTCTAATGGTGATACTGCCCATGATGACAGTGCTCTGGTGACAGTCCACATTGTACCAGTGCCCAAGGTGACAGTGCTCATGGTGACAGTGCCCAAAGTCACAATACCCATGGTGACAGTGCCCAGGCTGACAGTTCTCAAGGTGATAGTGCCCATGGTGACAGTGCACATGGTGATACAGAGAATGGGGACAGTGCTTATGGTGACAGTGGTCATGGTTGCAGTACCCATGGTGATAGTGCTGAAACTGACAGTGCCCTTGGGGATAGTGCCCATGGTGAGTGTGCTCGTGTTAATTGTGTCCATGGTGGCAGTTCCCATTGTGAAAGTGCCCATGATGACAGTGCCCATGTGGGTAGTTCCCATGGTGACAGTGCTCATGGTGATAGTGACCATGTTAACAGTGCACATGGTGGCTGTGCCCTTGGTGACAGTGCCCATGATGACAGTATTCATGGTGACAGTGCTCACGGTGATAATGCCCATGGTGGCAGTGCACATGGTGGTAGTGCACATGGTGGCAGTGAAAAATGGGGACAGTTCCCATGCTGACAGTTCTCATTGTGACAATGCACACGGTCACAACCGATGCTGACACTGCTCATGGTAGCTGTACCCTTGGTGACAGTGCTCAGAGTGATAGTGCCCATGGTGGCAGTGCCCATGGTGACACTGCCCATGGTGACAATGCCCATGATGACAGTGCCCATGGAGTCAGTGCCCACAGAGCCATTGCCTATGGTAACAGTGCTCACAGTGACAGTACCCATGGTAACAGTGACCATGGTGAGAGTGCTCATGGTGATAGTGTCTATGGTGACAGATCACACTGTGACAGTCCGCATTGTGCCAGTACCAATAGTGACAGTGCCCATGGTGACATTGACCATGGTGAGAGTGATCACGGTGCTAGTGCTCACAGTAATAGTGCTCATGGTGACAGTGCCGACAGTGAAGGTGCTCACGGTGACAGTGCCTCTGGTGATAGTGCCCATGGTGAGAGTCCGCCCATTGATAGTGCCCATGGTGGCAGTTCCCATTGTGAAAATGCTCATGATGACATTGCCCATGTTGGTAGTCCCCATGGTGACAGTGCTCACGGTGATAGTGACCTTGGTAACTGTGCACATGGTGGCCGTGCCCTTGGTGACAGTGCCAATGATGACAGTACTCATGGTGACAGTTCTCACGGTGATAGTGCCCATGGTGATATTGCACATGGTGGCAGTGAAAAATGGTGACAGTGCCCATGTTGACAGTTCTCATGGTGACAGTGCACACGGTGACAACCCATGCAGACAGTACTCACGGTGACAGTTCTCATGGTTGCAGTACCCATGGTGACAGTGCTCACAGTGATACTGCCCATGGTGGCAGTGCCCATGGTGACAGTGCCCATGGTGACACTGCCCATGATGACAGTGCCCATGGTGAAAGTTCCCACGGCGCCATTGCCTATGGTGACAGTGCTCATGGTAACAGTGCCCATGGTGACAGTGACCATGGTGAGAGTGCTCACACTGATAGTGCCCATGGTGACAGGGCTCATGGTGCCAGTCCGCATTGTGCCAGTACCCATGGCGACAGTGCTCATGGTGACACTGACCACAGTGAGAGTGCTCACTGTGATAGAGCTCACGGTAATAGTGCTCATGGTGACAGTGCAAATGGTGACAATACCCATGGTGACAGTACTCATGTTGAAAATACCCATGGTGGCAGTTCTCATGGTGACAGTGCTCATAATAGCAGTGCCCAAGGTGGCAGTCCTCGTGGTGACAGTGCTAATGGTGACAGTGCTCTTGGTGGCAGTTCCCATGGGGACAGTACCGATGGTGACCCTGTGCATTGTTACAGTGCCCATGGTAACCGTGCTCACGGTGGTAGTGCACATCGTGACAGTGCCCATGGTGGCAGTTCACCTGGTGACAGTGCTAAATCGTGACAGTGCACATGCTGACAGTGCTCACGGTGATAGTGCCCATGGTGACAGTGCCCACGGTGATAATGGGCATTATTACAGTGTTCATCGTGACAGAGCCCAAGGTGGCAGTGGCCATGGTGACAGTGCCCACAATGACAGTGCCCATGGTAACAGTGCCGACAGTGACAGTGCCCATGGTGACACTTCTCACAGTGAATGTGCCCATGGGGACAGTTACCATGATGAGATTTCTCACGGTGATAGTGCCCGTTGTGACAGTGCTCACAGTGACAATGCCCATGGTGCCACTGCCCATAGAGACATTCCGCACGGTCACTTTTCTCACGGTGAAAGTACCTATGGTGACACTGCACCTGGTGGCAGTGCAAAATGGTGACAGTGCCCATGGTGACATTGCTCATAGTAACTTTGCTTACAGTGATAGTCCTTACGGTGACAGTGTGCACAGTGACACTGCACACAGTTGCAGTGTTCATGGTGACAGTGTTCACGGTGATACTTTCCATGGTGATAGTGCCCATGGTGACACTGCACATGGTGGCAGTGAAAAATGGTGACAGTGCCCCTGTTGTCAGTTCTCATGGTGACCGTGCACATGGTGACAACCCGTGCAGACTGTACTCATGGTGACAGTACTCACGGTGACAGTTCTCATGTTTGCAGTATCCATGGTGACAGTGCTCACAGTGATAGTGCCCATGGTGAGAGTGCCCATGATGACAGGGCCCATGGTGCCATTGCCTATGGTGACAGTGCTCATGGTAACAGTGCCCAAGGTGACAGTGACCATGGTGAGAGTGCTCACACTGATGGTGCCCATGGTGACAGTGCTCATGGTGTCTGTCTACATTGTGCCAGTACCCATGGCAACAGTGCTCATGGTGACAGGGACCACAGTGAGAGAGCTCACGGTGAGAGTGCTCACGGTAATAGTGCTCATGGTGACAGTGCAAATGGTGACAATACCATGGTGACAGTACTCATGTTGAAAATACCCATGGTGGCAGTTCTCATAGCGACAGATCTCATGGTGACATTGCTCATAATAGCAGTGCCCAGGTGCCAGTGCTCGTGGTGACGGTGCTAATGGTGACAGTGCTCTTGGTGGCAGTTCCCATCGGGACAATACTGATGGTGACACTGTGCATTGTTACAGTGCCCATGGTAACCGTGTTCACGGTGATAGTGCACATCGTGACAGTGCCCATGGTGGTAGTTCACCTGGTGACAGTGCTAAATAGTGACAGTGCACATGCTGACAGTGCTCACGGTGATAGTGCCCATGGTGACAGTGCACACGGTGATAATGGGCATTGTTACAGAGTTCATGGTGACAGCACACGGTGGCAGTGGCCATGGAGACAGTGCCCACAATGACAGTGCCGACAGTGACAGTGCCCATGGTGACACTTCTCATGGTGACAGTACCCATGGGGACAGTTAGCATGGTGAGATTTCTAACGGTGATAGTGCCCGTTGTGCCAGTGCTCACAGTAACAATGCCCATGGGGCCAGTGCCCATAGAGTCATTCCGCACGGTCACATTTCTCACGGTGAAAGTGCCTATGGTGATATTAACCATGGTGACACTGCACATGGTGGCAGAGCAAAATGGTGACAGTGCCCATGGTGACATTGCTCATGGTGACTTTGCTTACGGTGATAGTCCTTACAGTGACAGTACGCATGTTGACACTGCACACAGTGACAGTGTTCATGGTGAAAGTGTTCACGGTGATAGTTCCCATGGTGAGATTGTCCTGGTAACAGTGCCCATAGTCACAATTCTCATGGTGTAGTGCTCACAGTGACAGTGCCCATGGTGTCATGCCCATGGTGACAGTGCTCATGGTGACAGTGCTCATGTTGGCAGAGCCATAAATAAGAGTGCTCATTGTGGCAGTGCTCATGGTGTCCGTGCTCATGGTGACAGTGCCCATGATTACAGTGTTTATGGTGATAGATGTCACGGTGTCAGTGCCCACGCGGAGAGTGCCAAGGCTGACAAAGCCCAGGGTGATACTTCCCATTGTGACAGTGCCCACGGTGACAGTGCCCATGGTGACAGTGCCGATGGTGAGAGTGCCAATAGTGACAGTGCTCATGGTGAAACTGCCCACAGAGACATCGCCCATGGTGATAGTGTTCATGGTGACAACCCCACGGTGACAGTGCCAATGTTGATAGTCCCAGTGGTGACAGGTCTTACATTGAATGTGACCATGGTGTCTGTGCTCATGGTGACAGTGCTCAAGGTTATAGTCTCCATGTTGACAGTGCCGATGGTGACAATTCTCACGGTGACAGGGCCTATGGTGAAAATTCTCATAGTGACAGTGTTCACGGTGACAGTGCCCATGGTGCTATTACCCATGGTGACAGTTCTCATAGTGAAACTGCCCATGTTGACACTGCCCATGGTGGCAGTGCAAAATGGTGACAGTGCCCATGGTGATATTGCTCATGGTGACATTGCTTATGGTGATAGTGTGTATGGTGAAACTGCACACAGTGACATTGCTCATGGTGACAGTGTTCATGGCGTTAGTTCCTATGGTGAATGTGACCATGGGGACAGTGCCCATAGTCACAATTCTCATGGGGTAGTGCTCACGGTGACAGTGCCCATGGTGACAATACACAGGGTGACAGTATTCATGGTGACATTGCTCATGGTGAGAGTGCCCATGTTCACAACTGTCACGGTGATAGTTCCCATGGTGACAATACCCAGGGTAACAGAGCTGATGGTAAAAGTGTTCACGGTGACAGTGCCCATGGTGACAGTACCTAAGGTGACAATTCCCATGGTGAGACTGCTCATAGACAGTGCCCATGGTGACAATACCCAGCGTGTCCTGTCCATGGTGACAGTGATCATGGTGACACATCTCATGAGGACAGTGCCATAAGTGGCAGTGTTCATGGTGACAGTGCCCATGGTGACAGTGCCTATGGTGATAGATATCATGGTGGCTGTGCCCAGGGAGACATTGCCCACGCTGACAAGACCCATGGTGATACTTCCCATTGTGACAGTGCCATCGGTGGCAGAGCCCATGGTGACAGTGCCCAAGATCACAGAGCCCATGGTGAGAGTGCTAACGGTGACTGTGCCCATGGTGACAGCACCCAGTGTGAAAATGCCCATTGTGACAGTGCTCACGGTGACCATGCCAATGGTGATAGTGCCAATAGTGAGAGTGCTCACGGTGACACTGCCCATGGACACACTGCCCATTGTGATAGTGCCCATCATGACAACCCCTCGGAGGCAGTGCCAATGGTGAGAGTCCCCGTGGTGACAGTTCTCATGGTGAAAGTGATCCTTTTGAAATTGCTCATGGTGACAGTGCTCATGGTGACAGTGCTCAAGGTGATAGTCTCCATGTTGACAGTGTGCATGGTGACTGTTCTCACGGTGACAGTGCCTATGGTGATTATGCTCTTAGTGACAGTGCTCATGGTGACAGTGCCCATGGTGACAGTGACCACGGTGACTGTTCTCACCGTGGTAGTGCCCATGGTGACAGTGTTCATGACAGTCCGCATTAAGGCTGTGCCCGTGGTGACATTGCTAATGGTGATAATTCTCACGGTGATAGTACGCACGTTGAAAATGACAAAGGTGACAACACCCAGGTGATAATAATCATGGTGAAAGTGCCCATGGTGGCAGTTCTCATACTGACAGTTCTTGTGACAGTGCTCATGGTGGCAGTGCTCGTGGTGACAGTGCTCTTGGTGACAGTGCTCATGGTGGCAGTGCCCATGGTGAGACTACCGATGGTGACCCTGCCCATGGTGACAGTGCACATGGTCATGGTGCCTCTGGTGGCAGTGCAATATAGTGAGAATGCCCATGATGATATTGCTCATGGTGATAGTGCCCATGGTGAGAGTGCCCATGGTTCCAGTGCTCATGGTGACAGTGCCCTTGGTGACAGTGCACACCATGAGAGTGCCCATGGTGTCTGTGCCCATGGTGACAGTTCTTATCATGAGAGTGTTCACGGTAGCAGTGTTCATGGTAATAGTGCTCACGGAGGCATTGCCCACAATGAGAGTGCCCACGGTGAGAATACTGACTGTGACAGTGCCCATGATGACTTTTCTCTCTGTGACAGTGCCCTTGGGGACAGTTAGCATGGTGAGATTTCTCACAGTGATAGTGCACATTGTTTCAGTGCTCATAGTGACAAGACCCTAGGCGCCAGTGCCCATCATGGCATTGCTCACGGTGATATTTCTCACGGTGACAGTGCCCATGGTGATATTACCCATGGTGACAGTACTCAGTGATCAAGTGCTCATGGTGACATGGCATAAGGTGATAATGCTCACGGTGGCAGTGCAAAATGGTGACAGTGCCCATGGGGACATTGCTTAATGTGATAGTCCTTGTGGTGACATTGTGCATGGTGACATTGCCCACCATGACAGTGCTCTTGTTGACAGTGCTCATGGTGATAGTGCCAATGTTGGAAGTGCCCATCGTGAAAGTGTCCATGGTGACAGTTCTTATGATGAGAGTGGTCAGAGTGGCAGTGCTCATGGTGAAAGTGCCCATGGTGACAGAGCCCACGGTGACAGTGTCCATAGATATAGTGTCCATGGTGACAGTACTAACAGTGAAATTGTCCATGGGGACACTGCCCATGGTGAACGTGCCCATGGTCACAACACTCACGGTGATAGTGCTCACGGTGAGAGTGGCCATGGTGACAGTGACCACGGTGAGAGTTCTAATGGTGATACTGCCCATGATGACAGTGCTCATGGTGACAGTCCACATTGTACCAGTGCCCAAGGTGACAGTGCTCATGGTGACAGTGCCCAAAGTCACAATACCCATGGTGACAGTGCCCAGGCTGACAGTTCTCAAGGTGATAGTGCCCATGGTGACAGTGCACATGGTGATACAGAGAATGGGGACAGTGCTTATGGTGACAGTGGTCATGGTTGCAGTACCCATGGTGATAGTGCTGAAACTGACAGTGCCCTTGGGGATAGTGCCCATGGTGAGTGTGCTCGTGTTAATTGTGTCCATGGTGGCAGTTCCCATTGTGAAAGTGCTCATGATGACAGTGCCCATGTGGGTAGTTCCCATGGTGACAGTGCTCATGGTGATAGTGACCATGTTAACAGTGCACATGGTGGCTGTGCCCTTGGTGACAGTGCCCATGATGACAGTATTCATGGTGACAGTGCTCACGGTGATAATGCCCATGGTGGCAGTGCACATGGTGGTAGTGCACATGGTGGCAGTGAAAAATGGGGACAGTTCCCATGCTGACAGTTCTCATTGTGACAATGCAAACGGTCACAACCGATGCTGACACTGCTCATGGTAGCTGTACCCTTGGTGACAGTGCTCAGAGTGATAGTGCCCATGGTGGCAGTGCCCATGGTGACACTGCCCATGGTGACAATGCCCATGATGACAGTGCCCATGGAGTCAGTGCCCACGGAGCCATTGCCTATGGTAACAGTGCTCACAGTGACAGTACCCATGGTAACAGTGACCATGGTGAGAGTGCTCATGGTGATAGTGTCTATGGTGACAGATCACACTGTGACAGTCCGCATTGTGCCAGTACCAATAGTGACAGTGCCCATGGTGACATTGACCATGGTGAGAGTGATCACGGTGCTAGTGCTCACAGTAATAGTGCTCATGGTGACAGTGCCGACAGTGAAGGTGCTCACGGTGACAGTGCCTCTGGTGATAGTGCCCATGGTGAGAGTCCGCCCATTGATAGTGCCCATGGTGGCAGTTCCCATTGTGAAAATGCTCATGATGACATTGCCCATGTTGGTAGTCCCCATGGTGACAGTGCTCACGGTGATAGTGACCTTGGTAACTGTGCACATGGTGGCCGTGCCCTTGGTGACAGTGCCAATGATGACAGTACTCATGGTGACAGTTCTCACGGTGATAGTGCCCATGGTGATATTGCACATGGTGGCAGTGAAAAATGGTGACAGTGCCCATGTTGACAGTTCTCATGGTGACAGTGCACACGGTGACAACCCATGCAGACAGTACTCACGGTGACAGTTCTCATGGTTGCAGTACCCATGGTGACAGTGCTCACAGTGATACTGCCCATGGTGGCAGTGCCCATGGTGACAGTGCCCATGGTGACACTGCCCATGATGACAGTGCCCATGGTGAAAGTTCCCACGGCGCCATTGCCTATGGTGACAGTGCTCATGGTAACAGTGCCCATGGTGACAGTGACCATGGTGAGAGTGCTCACACTGATAGTGCCCATGGTGACAGGGCTCATGGTGCCAGTCCGCATTGTGCCAGTACCCATGGCGACAGTGCTCATGGTGACACTGACCACAGTGAGAGTGCTCACTGTGATAGAGCTCACGGTAATAGTGCTCATGGTGACAGTGCAAATGGTGACAATACCCATGGTGACAGTACTCATGTTGAAAATACCCATGGTGGCAGTTCTCATGGTGACAGTGCTCATAATAGCAGTGCCCAAGGTGGCAGTCCTCGTGGTGACAGTGCTAATGGTGACAGTGCTCTTGGTGGCAGTTCCCATGGGGACAGTACCGATGGTGACCCTGTGCATTGTTACAGTGCCCATGGTAACCGTGCTCACGGTGGTAGTGCACATCGTGACAGTGCCCATGGTGGCAGTTCACCTGGTGACAGTGCTAAATCGTGACAGTGCACATGCTGACAGTGCTCACGGTGATAGTGCCCATGGTGACAGTGCCCACGGTGATAATGGGCATTATTACAGTGTTCATCGTGACAGAGCCCAAGGTGGCAGTGGCCATGGTGACAGTGCCCACAATGACAGTGCCCATGGTAACAGTGCCGACAGTGACAGTGCCCATGGTGACACTTCTCACAGTGAATGTGCCCATGGGGACAGTTACCATGATGAGATTTCTCACGGTGATAGTGCCCGTTGTGACAGTGCTCACAGTGACAATGCCCATGGTGCCACTGCCCATAGAGACATTCCGCACGGTCACTTTTCTCACGGTGAAAGTACCTATGGTGACACTGCACCTGGTGGCAGTGCAAAATGGTGACAGTGCCCATGGTGACATTGCTCATAGTAACTTTGCTTACAGTGATAGTCCTTACGGTGACAGTGTGCACAGTGACACTGCACACAGTTGCAGTGTTCATGGTGACAGTGTTCACGGTGATACTTTCCATGGTGATAGTGCCCATGGTGACACTGCACATGGTGGCAGTGAAAAATGGTGACAGTGCCCCTGTTGTCAGTTCTCATGGTGACCGTGCACATGGTGACAACCCGTGCAGACTGTACTCATGGTGACAGTACTCACGGTGACAGTTCTCATGTTTGCAGTATCCATGGTGACAGTGCTCACAGTGATAGTGCCCATGGTGAGAGTGCCCATGATGACAGGGCCCATGGTGCCATTGCCTATGGTGACAGTGCTCATGGTAACAGTGCCCAAGGTGACAGTGACCATGGTGAGAGTGCTCACACTGATGGTGCCCATGGTGACAGTACTCATGGTGTCTGTCTACATTGTGCCAGTACCCATGGCAACAGTGCTCATGGTGACAGGGACCACAGTGAGAGAGCTCACGGTGAGAGTGCTCACGGTAATAGTGCTCATGGTGACAGTGCAAATGGTGACAATACCATGGTGACAGTACTCATGTTGAAAATACCCATGGTGGCAGTTCTCATAGCGACAGATCTCATGGTGACATTGCTCATAATAGCAGTGCCCAGGTGCCAGTGCTCGTGGTGACGGTGCTAATGGTGACAGTGCTCTTGGTGGCAGTTCCCATCGGGACAATACTGATGGTGACACTGTGCATTGTTACAGTGCCCATGGTAACCGTGTTCACGGTGATAGTGCACATCGTGACAGTGCCCATGGTGGTAGTTCACCTGGTGACAGTGCTAAATAGTGACAGTGCACATGCTGACAGTGCTCACGGTGATAGTGCCCATGGTGACAGTGCACACGGTGATAATGGGCATTGTTACAGAGTTCATGGTGACAGCACACGGTGGCAGTGGCCATGGAGACAGTGCCCACAATGACAGTGCCCATGGTGACAGTGCCGACAGTGACAGTGCCCATGGTGACACTTCTCATGGTGACAGTGCCCATGGGGACAGTTAGCATGGTGAGATTTCTAACGGTGATAGAGCCCGTTGTGCCAGTGCTCACAGTAACAATGCCCATGGGGCCAGTGCCCATAGAGTCATTCCGCACGGTCACATTTCTCACGGTGAAAGTGCCTATGGTGATATTAACCATGGTGACACTGCACATGGTGGCAGAGCAAAATGGTGACAGTGCCCATGCCATGGTGACATTGCTCATGGTGACTTTGCTTACGGTGATAGTCCTTACAGTGACAGTAAGCTTGGTGACACTGCACACAGTGACAGTGTTCATGGTGAAAGTGTTCATGGTGATAGTTCCCATGGTGAGATTGTCCTGGTAACAGTGCCCATAGTCACAATTCTCATGGTGTAGTGCTCACATTTACAGTGCCCATGGTGTCATGCCCATGGTGACAGTGCTCATGGTGACAGTGCTCATGTTGGCAGAGCCATAAATAAGAGTGCTCATTGTGGCAGTGCTCATGGTGTCTGTGCTCATGGTGACAGTGCCCATGATTACAGTGTTTATGGTGATAGATGTCACGGTGTCAGTGCCCACGCGGAGAGTGCCAAGGCTGACAAAGCCCAGGGTGATACTTCCCATTGTGACAGTGCCCACGGTGACAGTGCCCATGGTGACAGCACCCAGTGTGACAAGGCGCATGGTGACAGTGCTCACGGTGACAGTGCCCATGGTGACAGTGCGAATAGTGACAGTGCTCATGGTGAAACTGCCCACAGAGACATCGCCCATGGTGATAGTGTTCATGGTGACAACCCCACGGTGACAGTGCCAATGTTGATAGTCCCAGTGGTGACAGGTCTTACATTGAATGTGACCATGGTGTCTGTGCTCATGGTGACAGTGCTCAAGGTTATAGTCTCCATGTTGACAGTGCCGATGGTGACAATTCTCACGGTGACAGGGCCTATGGTGAAAATTCTCATAGTGACAGTGTTCACGGTGACAGTGCCCATGGTGCTATTACCCATGGTGACAGTTCTCATAGTGAAACTGCCCATGTTGACACTGCCCATGGTGGCAGTGCAAAATGGTGACAGTGCCCATGGTGATATTGCTCATGGTGACATTGCTTATGGTGATAGTGTGTATGGTGAAACTGCACACAGTGACATTGCTCATGGTGACAGTGTTCATGGCGTTAGTTCCTATGGTGAATGTGACCATGGGGACAGTGCCCATAGTCACAATTCTCATGGGGTAGTGCTCACGGTGACAGTGCCCATGGTGACAATACACAGGGTGACAGTATTCATGGTGACATTGCTCATGGTGAGAGTGCCCATGTTCACAACTGTCACGGTGATAGTTCCCATGGTGACAATACCCAGGGTAACAGAGCTGATGGTAAAAGTGTTCACGGTGACAGTGCCCATGGTGACAGTACCTAAGGTGACAATTCCCATGGTGAGACTGCTCATAGACAGTGCCCATGGTGACAATACCCAGCGTGTCCTGTCCATGGTGACAGTGATCATGGTGACACATCTCATGAGGACAGTGCCATAAGTGGCAGTGCTCATGGTGACAGTGCCCATGGTGACAGTGCCTATGGTGATAGATATCATGGTGGCTGTGCCCAGGGAGACATTTCCCACGCTGACAAGACCCATGGTGATACTTCCCATTGTGACAGTGCCATCGGTGGCAGAGCCCATGGTGACAGTGCCCAAGATCACAGAGCCCATGGTGAGAGTGCTAATGGTGACTGTGCCCATGGTGACAGCACCCAGTGTGAAAATGCCCATTGTGACAGTGCTCACGGTGACCATGCCAATGGTGATAGTGCCAATAGTGAGAGTGCTCACGGTGACACTGCCCATGGACACACTGCCCATTGTGATAGTGCCCATCATGACAACCCCTCGGAGGCAGTGCCAATGGTGAGAGTCCCCGTGGTGACAGTTCTCATGGTGAAAGTGATCCTTTTGAAATTGCTCATGGTGACAGTGCTCATGGTGACAGTGCTCAAGGTGATAGTCTCCATGTTGACAGTGTGCATGGTGACTGTTCTCACGGTGACAGTGCCTATGGTGATTATGCTCTTAGTGACAGTGCTCATGGTGACAGTGCCCATGGTGACAGTGACCACGGTGACTGTTCTCACCGTGGTAGTGCCCATGGTGACAGTGTTCATGACAGTCCGCATTAAGGCTGTGCCCGTGGTGACATTGCTAATGGTGATAATTCTCACGGTGATAGTACGCACGTTGAAAATGACAAAGGTGACAACACCCAGGTGATAATAATCATGGTGAAAGTGCCCATGGTGGCAGTTCTCATACTGACAGTTCTTGTGACAGTGCTCATGGTGGCAGTGCTCGTGGTGACAGTGCTCTTGGTGACAGTGCTCATGGTGGCAGTGCCCATGGTGAGACTACCGATGGTGACCCTGCCCATGGTGACAGTGCACATGGTCATGGTGCCTCTGGTGGCAGTGCAATATAGTGAGAATGCCCATGATGATATTGCTCATGGTGATAGTGCCCATGGTGAGAGTGCCCATGGTTCCAGTGCTCATGGTGACAGTGCCCATTGTGACAGTGCCCTTGGTGACTGTGCACACCATGAGAGTGCCCATGGTGTCTGTGCCCATGGTGACAGTTCTTATCATGAGAGTGTTCACGGTAGCAGTGTTCATGGTAATAGTGCTCAAGGAGGCATTGCCCACAATGAGAGTGCCCACGGTGAGAATACTGACTGTGACAGTGCCCATGATGACTTTTCTCTCTGTGACAGTGCCCTTGGGGACAGTTAGCACGGTGAGATTTCTCACAGTGATAGTGCACATTGTTTCAGTGCTCATAGTGACAAGACCCTAGGCGCCAGTGCCCATCATGGCATTGCTCACGGTGATATTTCTCACGGTGACAGTGCCCATGGTGATATTACCCATGGTGACAGTACTCAGTGATCAAGTGCTCATGGTGACATGGCATAAGGTGATAATGCTCACGGTGGCAGTGCAAAATGGTGACAGTGCCCATGGGGACATTGCTTAATGTGATAGTCCTTGTGGTGACATTGTGCATGGTGACATTGCCCACCATGACAGTGCTCTTGTTGACAGTGCTCATGGTGATAGTGCCAATGTTGGAAGTGCCCATCGTGAAAGTGTCCATGGTGACAGTTCTTATGATGAGAGTGGTCAGAGTGGCAGTGCTCATGGTGAAAGTGCCCATGGTGACAGAGCCCACGGTGACAGTGTCCATAGTTATAGTGTCCATGGTGACAGTACTAACAGTGAAATTGTCCATGGGGACACTGCCCATGGTGAAAGTGCCCATGGTCACAACACTCACGGTGATAGTGCTCACAGTGAGAGTGGCCATGGTGACAGTGACCACGGTGACAGTTCTAATGGTGATACTGCCAGTGATGACAGTGCTCTGGTGACAGTCCACATTGTACCAGTGCCGAAGGTGACAGTGCTCATGGTGACAGTGCCCAAAGTCACAATACCCATGGTGACAGTGCCCAGGCTGACAGTTCTCAAGGTGATAGTGCCCATGGTGACAGTGCACATGGTGATACAGAGAATGGGGACAGTGCTTATGGTGACAGTGGTCATGGTTGCAGTACCCATGGTGATAGTGCTGAAACTGACAGTGCCCTTGGGGATAGTGCCCATGGTGAGTGTGCTCGTGTTAATTGTGTCCATGGTGGCAGTTCCCATTGTGAAAGTGCTCATGATGACAGTGCCCATGTGGGTAGTTCCCATGGTGACAGTGCTCATGGTGATAGTGACCATGTTAAGAGTGCACATGGTGGCTGTGCCCTTGGTGACAGTGCCCATGATGACAGTATTCATGGTGACAGTGCTCACGGTGATAATGCCCATGGTGGCAGTGCACATGGTGGTAGTGCACATGGTGGCAGTGAAAAATGGGGACAGTTCCCATGCTGACAGTTCTCATTGTGACAATGCACACGGTCACAACCGATGCTGACACTGCTCATGGTAGCTGTACCCTTGGTGACAGTGCTCAGAGTGATAGTGCCCATGGTGGCAGTGTCCATGGTGACACTGCCCATGGAGACAATGCCCATGATGACAGTGCCCATGGAGTCAGTGCCCACGGAGTCATTGCCTATGGTAACAGTGCTCACAGTGACAGTACCCATGGTAACAGTGACCATGGTGAGAGTGCTCATGGTGATAGTGTCTATGGTGACAGATCACACTGTGACAGTCCGCATTGTGCCAGTACCAATAGTGACAGTGCCTATGGTGATAGTGTCTATGGTGACAGATCACACTGTGACAGTCCGCATTGTGCCAGTACCAATAGTGACAGTGCCCATGGTGACATTGACCATGGTGAGAGTGATCACGGTGCTTGTGCTCACAGTAATAGTGCTCATGGTGACAGTGCCGACAGTGAAGGTGCTCACGGTGACAGTGCCTCTGGTGATAGTGCCCATGGTGAGAGTCCGCCCATTGATAGTGCCCATGGTGGCAGTTCCCATTGTGAAAATGCTCATGATGACATTGCCCATGTTGGTAGTCCCCATGGTGACAGTGCTCACGGTGATAGTGACCTTGGTAACTGTGCACATGGTGGCTGTGCTCTTGGTGACAGTGCCAATGATGACAGTACTCATGGTGACAGTTCTCACGGTGATAGTGCCCATGGTGATATTGCACATGGTGGCAGTGAAAAATGGTGACAGTGCCCATGTTGACAGTTCTCATGGTGACAGTGCACACGGTGACAACCCATGCAGACAGTACTCATGGTGACAGTTCTCATGGTTGCAGTACCCATGGTGACAGTGCTCACAGTGATACTGCCCATGGTGGCAGTGCCCATGGTGACACTGCCCATGATGACAGTGCCCATGGTGAAAGTTCCCACGGCGCCATTGCCTATGGTGACAGTGCTCATGGTAACAGTGCCCATGGTGACAGTGACCATGGTGAGAGTGCTCACACTGATAGTGCCCATGGTGACAGGGCTCATGGTGCCAGTCCGCATTGTGCCAGTACCCATGGCGACAGTGCTCATGGTGACACTGACCACAGTGAGAGTGCTCACTGTGATAGAGCTCACGGTAATAGTGCTCATGGTGACAGTGCAAATGGTGACAATACCCATGGTGACAGTACTCATGTTGAAAATACCCATGGTGGCAGTTCTCATGGTGACAGTGCTCATAATAGCAGTGCCCAAGGTGGCAGTCCTCGTGGTGACAGTGCTAATGGTGACAGTGCTCTTGGTGGCAGTTCCCATGGGGACAGTACCGATGGTGACCCTGTGCATTGTTACAGTGCCCATGGTAACCGTGCTCACGGTGGTAGTGCACATCGTGACAGTGCCCATGGTGGCAGTTCACCTGGTGACAGTGCTAAATCGTGACAGTGCACATGCTGACAGTGCTCACGGTGATAGTGCCCATGGTGACAGTGCCCACGGTGATAATGGGTATTATTACAGTGTTCATCTTGACAGAGCCCAAGGTGGCAGTGGCCATGGTGACAGTGCCCACAATGACAGTGCCCATGGTAACAGTGCCGACAGTGACAGTGCCCATGGTGACACTTCTCACAGTGAATGTGCCCATGGGGACAGTTACCATGATGAGATTTCTCACGGTGATAGTGCCCGTTGTGACAGTGCTCACACTGACAATGCCCATGGTGCCACTGCCCATAGAGACATTCCGCACGGTCACTTTTCTCACGGTGAAAGTACCTATGGTGACACTAAACCTGGTGGCAGTGCAAAATGGTGACAGTGCCCATGGTGACATTGCTCATAGTGACTTTGCTTACAGTGATAGTCCTTACGGTGACAGTGTGCATGGTGACACTGCACACAGTTGCAGTGTTCATGGTGACAGTGTTCACGGTGATACTTTCCATGGTGATAGTGCCCATGGTGACACTGCACATGGTGGCAGTGAAAAATGGTGACAGTGCCCCTGTTGTCAGTTCTCATGGTGACCGTGCACATGGTGACAACCCGTGCAGACTGTACTCATGGTGACAGTACTCACGGTGACAGTTCTCATGTTTGCAGTATCCATGGTGACAGTGCTCACAGTGATAGTGCCCATGGTGAGAGTGCCCATGATGACAGGGCCCATGGTGCCATTGCCTATGGTGACAGTGCTCATGGTAACAGTGCCCAAGGTGACAGTGACCATGGTGAGAGTGCTCACACTGATGGTGCCCATGGTGACAGTGCTCATGGTGTCTGTCTACATTGTGCCAGTACCCATGGCAACAGTGCTCATGGTGACAGGGACCACAGTGAGAGAGCTCACGGTGAGAGTGCTCACGGTAATAGTGCTCATGGTGACAGTGCAAATGGTGACAATACCATGGTGACAGTACTCATGTTGAAAATACCCATGGTGGCAGTTCTCATAGCGACAGATCTCATGGTGACATTGCTCATAATAGCAGTGCCCAGGTGCCAGTGCTCGTGGTGACGGTGCTAATGGTGACAGTGCTCTTGGTGGCAGTTCCCATCGGGACAATACTGATGGTGACACTGTGCATTGTTACAGTGCCCATGGTAACCGTGTTCACGGTGATAGTGCACATCGTGACAGTGCCCATGGTGGTAGTTCACCTGGTGACAGTGCTAAATAGTGACAGTGCACATGCTGACAGTGCTCACGGTGATAGTGCCCATGGTGACAGTGCACACGGTGATAATGGGCATTGTTACAGAGTTCATGGTGACAGCACACGGTGGCAGTGGCCATGGAGACAGTGCCCACAATGACAGTGCCGACAGTGACAGTGCCCATGGTGACACTTCTCATGGTGACAGTACCCATGGGGACAGTTAGCATGGTGAGATTTCTAACGGTGATAGTGCCCGTTGTGCCAGTGCTCACAGTAACAATGCCCATGGGGCCAGTGCCCATAGAGTCATTCCGCACGGTCACATTTCTCACGGTGAAAGTGCCTATGGTGATATTAACCATGGTGACACTGCACATGGTGGCAGAGCAAAATGGTGACAGTGCCCATGGTGACATTGCTCATGGTGACTTTGCTTACGGTGATAGTCCTTACAGTGACAGTACGCATGTTGACACTGCACACAGTGACAGTGTTCATGGTGAAAGTGTTCACGGTGATAGTTCCCATGGTGAGATTGTCCTGGTAACAGTGCCCATAGTCACAATTCTCATGGTGTAGTGCTCACAGTGACAGTGCCCATGGTGTCATGCCCATGGTGACAGTGCTCATGGTGACAGTGCTCATGTTGGCAGAGCCATAAATAAGAGTGCTCATTGTGGCAGTGCTCATGGTGTCCGTGCTCATGGTGACAGTGCCCATGATTACAGTGTTTATGGTGATAGATGTCACGGTGTCAGTGCCCACGCGGAGAGTGCCAAGGCTGACAAAGCCCAGGGTGATACTTCCCATTGTGACAGTGCCCACGGTGACAGTGCCCATGGTGACAGTGCCGATGGTGAGAGTGCCAATAGTGACAGTGCTCATGGTGAAACTGCCCACAGAGACATCGCCCATGGTGATAGTGTTCATGGTGACAACCCCACGGTGACAGTGCCAATGTTGATAGTCCCAGTGGTGACAGGTCTTACATTGAATGTGACCATGGTGTCTGTGCTCATGGTGACAGTGCTCAAGGTTATAGTCTCCATGTTGACAGTGCCGATGGTGACAATTCTCACGGTGACAGGGCCTATGGTGAAAATTCTCATAGTGACAGTGTTCACGGTGACAGTGCCCATGGTGCTATTACCCATGGTGACAGTTCTCATAGTGAAACTGCCCATGTTGACACTGCCCATGGTGGCAGTGCAAAATGGTGACAGTGCCCATGGTGATATTGCTCATGGTGACATTGCTTATGGTGATAGTGTGTATGGTGAAACTGCACACAGTGACATTGCTCATGGTGACAGTGTTCATGGCGTTAGTTCCTATGGTGAATGTGACCATGGGGACAGTGCCCATAGTCACAATTCTCATGGGGTAGTGCTCACGGTGACAGTGCCCATGGTGACAATACACAGGGTGACAGTATTCATGGTGACATTGCTCATGGTGAGAGTGCCCATGTTCACAACTGTCACGGTGATAGTTCCCATGGTGACAATACCCAGGGTAACAGAGCTGATGGTAAAAGTGTTCACGGTGACAGTGCCCATGGTGACAGTACCTAAGGTGACAATTCCCATGGTGAGACTGCTCATAGACAGTGCCCATGGTGACAATACCCAGCGTGTCCTGTCCATGGTGACAGTGATCATGGTGACACATCTCATGAGGACAGTGCCATAAGTGGCAGTGTTCATGGTGACAGTGCCCATGGTGACAGTGCCTATGGTGATAGATATCATGGTGGCTGTGCCCAGGGAGACATTGCCCACGCTGACAAGACCCATGGTGATACTTCCCATTGTGACAGTGCCATCGGTGGCAGAGCCCATGGTGACAGTGCCCAAGATCACAGAGCCCATGGTGAGAGTGCTAACGGTGACTGTGCCCATGGTGACAGCACCCAGTGTGAAAATGCCCATTGTGACAGTGCTCACGGTGACCATGCCAATGGTGATAGTGCCAATAGTGAGAGTGCTCACGGTGACACTGCCCATGGACACACTGCCCATTGTGATAGTGCCCATCATGACAACCCCTCGGAGGCAGTGCCAATGGTGAGAGTCCCCGTGGTGACAGTTCTCATGGTGAAAGTGATCCTTTTGAAATTGCTCATGGTGACAGTGCTCATGGTGACAGTGCTCAAGGTGATAGTCTCCATGTTGACAGTGTGCATGGTGACTGTTCTCACGGTGACAGTGCCTATGGTGATTATGCTCTTAGTGACAGTGCTCATGGTGACAGTGCCCATGGTGACAGTGACCACGGTGACTGTTCTCACCGTGGTAGTGCCCATGGTGACAGTGTTCATGACAGTCCGCATTAAGGCTGTGCCCGTGGTGACATTGCTAATGGTGATAATTCTCACGGTGATAGTACGCACGTTGAAAATGACAAAGGTGACAACACCCAGGTGATAATAATCATGGTGAAAGTGCCCATGGTGGCAGTTCTCATACTGACAGTTCTTGTGACAGTGCTCATGGTGGCAGTGCTCGTGGTGACAGTGCTCTTGGTGACAGTGCTCATGGTGGCAGTGCCCATGGTGAGACTACCGATGGTGACCCTGCCCATGGTGACAGTGCACATGGTCATGGTGCCTCTGGTGGCAGTGCAATATAGTGAGAATGCCCATGATGATATTGCTCATGGTGATAGTGCCCATGGTGAGAGTGCCCATGGTTCCAGTGCTCATGGTGACAGTGCCCTTGGTGACAGTGCACACCATGAGAGTGCCCATGGTGTCTGTGCCCATGGTGACAGTTCTTATCATGAGAGTGTTCACGGTAGCAGTGTTCATGGTAATAGTGCTCACGGAGGCATTGCCCACAATGAGAGTGCCCACGGTGAGAATACTGACTGTGACAGTGCCCATGATGACTTTTCTCTCTGTGACAGTGCCCTTGGGGACAGTTAGCATGGTGAGATTTCTCACAGTGATAGTGCACATTGTTTCAGTGCTCATAGTGACAAGACCCTAGGCGCCAGTGCCCATCATGGCATTGCTCACGGTGATATTTCTCACGGTGACAGTGCCCATGGTGATATTACCCATGGTGACAGTACTCAGTGATCAAGTGCTCATGGTGACATGGCATAAGGTGATAATGCTCACGGTGGCAGTGCAAAATGGTGACAGTGCCCATGGGGACATTGCTTAATGTGATAGTCCTTGTGGTGACATTGTGCATGGTGACATTGCCCACCATGACAGTGCTCTTGTTGACAGTGCTCATGGTGATAGTGCCAATGTTGGAAGTGCCCATCGTGAAAGTGTCCATGGTGACAGTTCTTATGATGAGAGTGGTCAGAGTGGCAGTGCTCATGGTGAAAGTGCCCATGGTGACAGAGCCCACGGTGACAGTGTCCATAGATATAGTGTCCATGGTGACAGTACTAACAGTGAAATTGTCCATGGGGACACTGCCCATGGTGAACGTGCCCATGGTCACAACACTCACGGTGATAGTGCTCACGGTGAGAGTGGCCATGGTGACAGTGACCACGGTGAGAGTTCTAATGGTGATACTGCCCATGATGACAGTGCTCATGGTGACAGTCCACATTGTACCAGTGCCCAAGGTGACAGTGCTCATGGTGACAGTGCCCAAAGTCACAATACCCATGGTGACAGTGCCCAGGCTGACAGTTCTCAAGGTGATAGTGCCCATGGTGACAGTGCACATGGTGATACAGAGAATGGGGACAGTGCTTATGGTGACAGTGGTCATGGTTGCAGTACCCATGGTGATAGTGCTGAAACTGACAGTGCCCTTGGGGATAGTGCCCATGGTGAGTGTGCTCGTGTTAATTGTGTCCATGGTGGCAGTTCCCATTGTGAAAGTGCTCATGATGACAGTGCCCATGTGGGTAGTTCCCATGGTGACAGTGCTCATGGTGATAGTGACCATGTTAACAGTGCACATGGTGGCTGTGCCCTTGGTGACAGTGCCCATGATGACAGTATTCATGGTGACAGTGCTCACGGTGATAATGCCCATGGTGGCAGTGCACATGGTGGTAGTGCACATGGTGGCAGTGAAAAATGGGGACAGTTCCCATGCTGACAGTTCTCATTGTGACAATGCAAACGGTCACAACCGATGCTGACACTGCTCATGGTAGCTGTACCCTTGGTGACAGTGCTCAGAGTGATAGTGCCCATGGTGGCAGTGCCCATGGTGACACTGCCCATGGTGACAATGCCCATGATGACAGTGCCCATGGAGTCAGTGCCCACGGAGCCATTGCCTATGGTAACAGTGCTCACAGTGACAGTACCCATGGTAACAGTGACCATGGTGAGAGTGCTCATGGTGATAGTGTCTATGGTGACAGATCACACTGTGACAGTCCGCATTGTGCCAGTACCAATAGTGACAGTGCCCATGGTGACATTGACCATGGTGAGAGTGATCACGGTGCTAGTGCTCACAGTAATAGTGCTCATGGTGACAGTGCCGACAGTGAAGGTGCTCACGGTGACAGTGCCTCTGGTGATAGTGCCCATGGTGAGAGTCCGCCCATTGATAGTGCCCATGGTGGCAGTTCCCATTGTGAAAATGCTCATGATGACATTGCCCATGTTGGTAGTCCCCATGGTGACAGTGCTCACGGTGATAGTGACCTTGGTAACTGTGCACATGGTGGCCGTGCCCTTGGTGACAGTGCCAATGATGACAGTACTCATGGTGACAGTTCTCACGGTGATAGTGCCCATGGTGATATTGCACATGGTGGCAGTGAAAAATGGTGACAGTGCCCATGTTGACAGTTCTCATGGTGACAGTGCACACGGTGACAACCCATGCAGACAGTACTCACGGTGACAGTTCTCATGGTTGCAGTACCCATGGTGACAGTGCTCACAGTGATACTGCCCATGGTGGCAGTGCCCATGGTGACAGTGCCCATGGTGACACTGCCCATGATGACAGTGCCCATGGTGAAAGTTCCCACGGCGCCATTGCCTATGGTGACAGTGCTCATGGTAACAGTGCCCATGGTGACAGTGACCATGGTGAGAGTGCTCACACTGATAGTGCCCATGGTGACAGGGCTCATGGTGCCAGTCCGCATTGTGCCAGTACCCATGGCGACAGTGCTCATGGTGACACTGACCACAGTGAGAGTGCTCACTGTGATAGAGCTCACGGTAATAGTGCTCATGGTGACAGTGCAAATGGTGACAATACCCATGGTGACAGTACTCATGTTGAAAATACCCATGGTGGCAGTTCTCATGGTGACAGTGCTCATAATAGCAGTGCCCAAGGTGGCAGTCCTCGTGGTGACAGTGCTAATGGTGACAGTGCTCTTGGTGGCAGTTCCCATGGGGACAGTACCGATGGTGACCCTGTGCATTGTTACAGTGCCCATGGTAACCGTGCTCACGGTGGTAGTGCACATCGTGACAGTGCCCATGGTGGCAGTTCACCTGGTGACAGTGCTAAATCGTGACAGTGCACATGCTGACAGTGCTCACGGTGATAGTGCCCATGGTGACAGTGCCCACGGTGATAATGGGCATTATTACAGTGTTCATCGTGACAGAGCCCAAGGTGGCAGTGGCCATGGTGACAGTGCCCACAATGACAGTGCCCATGGTAACAGTGCCGACAGTGACAGTGCCCATGGTGACACTTCTCACAGTGAATGTGCCCATGGGGACAGTTACCATGATGAGATTTCTCACGGTGATAGTGCCCGTTGTGACAGTGCTCACAGTGACAATGCCCATGGTGCCACTGCCCATAGAGACATTCCGCACGGTCACTTTTCTCACGGTGAAAGTACCTATGGTGACACTGCACCTGGTGGCAGTGCAAAATGGTGACAGTGCCCATGGTGACATTGCTCATAGTAACTTTGCTTACAGTGATAGTCCTTACGGTGACAGTGTGCACAGTGACACTGCACACAGTTGCAGTGTTCATGGTGACAGTGTTCACGGTGATACTTTCCATGGTGATAGTGCCCATGGTGACACTGCACATGGTGGCAGTGAAAAATGGTGACAGTGCCCCTGTTGTCAGTTCTCATGGTGACCGTGCACATGGTGACAACCCGTGCAGACTGTACTCATGGTGACAGTACTCACGGTGACAGTTCTCATGTTTGCAGTATCCATGGTGACAGTGCTCACAGTGATAGTGCCCATGGTGAGAGTGCCCATGATGACAGGGCCCATGGTGCCATTGCCTATGGTGACAGTGCTCATGGTAACAGTGCCCAAGGTGACAGTGACCATGGTGAGAGTGCTCACACTGATGGTGCCCATGGTGACAGTACTCATGGTGTCTGTCTACATTGTGCCAGTACCCATGGCAACAGTGCTCATGGTGACAGGGACCACAGTGAGAGAGCTCACGGTGAGAGTGCTCACGGTAATAGTGCTCATGGTGACAGTGCAAATGGTGACAATACCATGGTGACAGTACTCATGTTGAAAATACCCATGGTGGCAGTTCTCATAGCGACAGATCTCATGGTGACATTGCTCATAATAGCAGTGCCCAGGTGCCAGTGCTCGTGGTGACGGTGCTAATGGTGACAGTGCTCTTGGTGGCAGTTCCCATCGGGACAATACTGATGGTGACACTGTGCATTGTTACAGTGCCCATGGTAACCGTGTTCACGGTGATAGTGCACATCGTGACAGTGCCCATGGTGGTAGTTCACCTGGTGACAGTGCTAAATAGTGACAGTGCACATGCTGACAGTGCTCACGGTGATAGTGCCCATGGTGACAGTGCACACGGTGATAATGGGCATTGTTACAGAGTTCATGGTGACAGCACACGGTGGCAGTGGCCATGGAGACAGTGCCCACAATGACAGTGCCCATGGTGACAGTGCCGACAGTGACAGTGCCCATGGTGACACTTCTCATGGTGACAGTGCCCATGGGGACAGTTAGCATGGTGAGATTTCTAACGGTGATAGAGCCCGTTGTGCCAGTGCTCACAGTAACAATGCCCATGGGGCCAGTGCCCATAGAGTCATTCCGCACGGTCACATTTCTCACGGTGAAAGTGCCTATGGTGATATTAACCATGGTGACACTGCACATGGTGGCAGAGCAAAATGGTGACAGTGCCCATGCCATGGTGACATTGCTCATGGTGACTTTGCTTACGGTGATAGTCCTTACAGTGACAGTAAGCTTGGTGACACTGCACACAGTGACAGTGTTCATGGTGAAAGTGTTCATGGTGATAGTTCCCATGGTGAGATTGTCCTGGTAACAGTGCCCATAGTCACAATTCTCATGGTGTAGTGCTCACATTTACAGTGCCCATGGTGTCATGCCCATGGTGACAGTGCTCATGGTGACAGTGCTCATGTTGGCAGAGCCATAAATAAGAGTGCTCATTGTGGCAGTGCTCATGGTGTCTGTGCTCATGGTGACAGTGCCCATGATTACAGTGTTTATGGTGATAGATGTCACGGTGTCAGTGCCCACGCGGAGAGTGCCAAGGCTGACAAAGCCCAGGGTGATACTTCCCATTGTGACAGTGCCCACGGTGACAGTGCCCATGGTGACAGCACCCAGTGTGACAAGGCGCATGGTGACAGTGCTCACGGTGACAGTGCCCATGGTGACAGTGCGAATAGTGACAGTGCTCATGGTGAAACTGCCCACAGAGACATCGCCCATGGTGATAGTGTTCATGGTGACAACCCCACGGTGACAGTGCCAATGTTGATAGTCCCAGTGGTGACAGGTCTTACATTGAATGTGACCATGGTGTCTGTGCTCATGGTGACAGTGCTCAAGGTTATAGTCTCCATGTTGACAGTGCCGATGGTGACAATTCTCACGGTGACAGGGCCTATGGTGAAAATTCTCATAGTGACAGTGTTCACGGTGACAGTGCCCATGGTGCTATTACCCATGGTGACAGTTCTCATAGTGAAACTGCCCATGTTGACACTGCCCATGGTGGCAGTGCAAAATGGTGACAGTGCCCATGGTGATATTGCTCATGGTGACATTGCTTATGGTGATAGTGTGTATGGTGAAACTGCACACAGTGACATTGCTCATGGTGACAGTGTTCATGGCGTTAGTTCCTATGGTGAATGTGACCATGGGGACAGTGCCCATAGTCACAATTCTCATGGGGTAGTGCTCACGGTGACAGTGCCCATGGTGACAATACACAGGGTGACAGTATTCATGGTGACATTGCTCATGGTGAGAGTGCCCATGTTCACAACTGTCACGGTGATAGTTCCCATGGTGACAATACCCAGGGTAACAGAGCTGATGGTAAAAGTGTTCACGGTGACAGTGCCCATGGTGACAGTACCTAAGGTGACAATTCCCATGGTGAGACTGCTCATAGACAGTGCCCATGGTGACAATACCCAGCGTGTCCTGTCCATGGTGACAGTGATCATGGTGACACATCTCATGAGGACAGTGCCATAAGTGGCAGTGCTCATGGTGACAGTGCCCATGGTGACAGTGCCTATGGTGATAGATATCATGGTGGCTGTGCCCAGGGAGACATTTCCCACGCTGACAAGACCCATGGTGATACTTCCCATTGTGACAGTGCCATCGGTGGCAGAGCCCATGGTGACAGTGCCCAAGATCACAGAGCCCATGGTGAGAGTGCTAATGGTGACTGTGCCCATGGTGACAGCACCCAGTGTGAAAATGCCCATTGTGACAGTGCTCACGGTGACCATGCCAATGGTGATAGTGCCAATAGTGAGAGTGCTCACGGTGACACTGCCCATGGACACACTGCCCATTGTGATAGTGCCCATCATGACAACCCCTCGGAGGCAGTGCCAATGGTGAGAGTCCCCGTGGTGACAGTTCTCATGGTGAAAGTGATCCTTTTGAAATTGCTCATGGTGACAGTGCTCATGGTGACAGTGCTCAAGGTGATAGTCTCCATGTTGACAGTGTGCATGGTGACTGTTCTCACGGTGACAGTGCCTATGGTGATTATGCTCTTAGTGACAGTGCTCATGGTGACAGTGCCCATGGTGACAGTGACCACGGTGACTGTTCTCACCGTGGTAGTGCCCATGGTGACAGTGTTCATGACAGTCCGCATTAAGGCTGTGCCCGTGGTGACATTGCTAATGGTGATAATTCTCACGGTGATAGTACGCACGTTGAAAATGACAAAGGTGACAACACCCAGGTGATAATAATCATGGTGAAAGTGCCCATGGTGGCAGTTCTCATACTGACAGTTCTTGTGACAGTGCTCATGGTGGCAGTGCTCGTGGTGACAGTGCTCTTGGTGACAGTGCTCATGGTGGCAGTGCCCATGGTGAGACTACCGATGGTGACCCTGCCCATGGTGACAGTGCACATGGTCATGGTGCCTCTGGTGGCAGTGCAATATAGTGAGAATGCCCATGATGATATTGCTCATGGTGATAGTGCCCATGGTGAGAGTGCCCATGGTTCCAGTGCTCATGGTGACAGTGCCCATTGTGACAGTGCCCTTGGTGACTGTGCACACCATGAGAGTGCCCATGGTGTCTGTGCCCATGGTGACAGTTCTTATCATGAGAGTGTTCACGGTAGCAGTGTTCATGGTAATAGTGCTCAAGGAGGCATTGCCCACAATGAGAGTGCCCACGGTGAGAATACTGACTGTGACAGTGCCCATGATGACTTTTCTCTCTGTGACAGTGCCCTTGGGGACAGTTAGCACGGTGAGATTTCTCACAGTGATAGTGCACATTGTTTCAGTGCTCATAGTGACAAGACCCTAGGCGCCAGTGCCCATCATGGCATTGCTCACGGTGATATTTCTCACGGTGACAGTGCCCATGGTGATATTACCCATGGTGACAGTACTCAGTGATCAAGTGCTCATGGTGACATGGCATAAGGTGATAATGCTCACGGTGGCAGTGCAAAATGGTGACAGTGCCCATGGGGACATTGCTTAATGTGATAGTCCTTGTGGTGACATTGTGCATGGTGACATTGCCCACCATGACAGTGCTCTTGTTGACAGTGCTCATGGTGATAGTGCCAATGTTGGAAGTGCCCATCGTGAAAGTGTCCATGGTGACAGTTCTTATGATGAGAGTGGTCAGAGTGGCAGTGCTCATGGTGAAAGTGCCCATGGTGACAGAGCCCACGGTGACAGTGTCCATAGTTATAGTGTCCATGGTGACAGTACTAACAGTGAAATTGTCCATGGGGACACTGCCCATGGTGAAAGTGCCCATGGTCACAACACTCACGGTGATAGTGCTCACAGTGAGAGTGGCCATGGTGACAGTGACCACGGTGACAGTTCTAATGGTGATACTGCCAGTGATGACAGTGCTCTGGTGACAGTCCACATTGTACCAGTGCCGAAGGTGACAGTGCTCATGGTGACAGTGCCCAAAGTCACAATACCCATGGTGACAGTGCCCAGGCTGACAGTTCTCAAGGTGATAGTGCCCATGGTGACAGTGCACATGGTGATACAGAGAATGGGGACAGTGCTTATGGTGACAGTGGTCATGGTTGCAGTACCCATGGTGATAGTGCTGAAACTGACAGTGCCCTTGGGGATAGTGCCCATGGTGAGTGTGCTCGTGTTAATTGTGTCCATGGTGGCAGTTCCCATTGTGAAAGTGCTCATGATGACAGTGCCCATGTGGGTAGTTCCCATGGTGACAGTGCTCATGGTGATAGTGACCATGTTAAGAGTGCACATGGTGGCTGTGCCCTTGGTGACAGTGCCCATGATGACAGTATTCATGGTGACAGTGCTCACGGTGATAATGCCCATGGTGGCAGTGCACATGGTGGTAGTGCACATGGTGGCAGTGAAAAATGGGGACAGTTCCCATGCTGACAGTTCTCATTGTGACAATGCACACGGTCACAACCGATGCTGACACTGCTCATGGTAGCTGTACCCTTGGTGACAGTGCTCAGAGTGATAGTGCCCATGGTGGCAGTGTCCATGGTGACACTGCCCATGGAGACAATGCCCATGATGACAGTGCCCATGGAGTCAGTGCCCACGGAGTCATTGCCTATGGTAACAGTGCTCACAGTGACAGTACCCATGGTAACAGTGACCATGGTGAGAGTGCTCATGGTGATAGTGTCTATGGTGACAGATCACACTGTGACAGTCCGCATTGTGCCAGTACCAATAGTGACAGTGCCTATGGTGATAGTGTCTATGGTGACAGATCACACTGTGACAGTCCGCATTGTGCCAGTACCAATAGTGACAGTGCCCATGGTGACATTGACCATGGTGAGAGTGATCACGGTGCTTGTGCTCACAGTAATAGTGCTCATGGTGACAGTGCCGACAGTGAAGGTGCTCACGGTGACAGTGCCTCTGGTGATAGTGCCCATGGTGAGAGTCCGCCCATTGATAGTGCCCATGGTGGCAGTTCCCATTGTGAAAATGCTCATGATGACATTGCCCATGTTGGTAGTCCCCATGGTGACAGTGCTCACGGTGATAGTGACCTTGGTAACTGTGCACATGGTGGCTGTGCTCTTGGTGACAGTGCCAATGATGACAGTACTCATGGTGACAGTTCTCACGGTGATAGTGCCCATGGTGATATTGCACATGGTGGCAGTGAAAAATGGTGACAGTGCCCATGTTGACAGTTCTCATGGTGACAGTGCACACGGTGACAACCCATGCAGACAGTACTCATGGTGACAGTTCTCATGGTTGCAGTACCCATGGTGACAGTGCTCACAGTGATACTGCCCATGGTGGCAGTGCCCATGGTGACACTGCCCATGATGACAGTGCCCATGGTGAAAGTTCCCACGGCGCCATTGCCTATGGTGACAGTGCTCATGGTAACAGTGCCCATGGTGACAGTGACCATGGTGAGAGTGCTCACACTGATAGTGCCCATGGTGACAGGGCTCATGGTGCCAGTCCGCATTGTGCCAGTACCCATGGCGACAGTGCTCATGGTGACACTGACCACAGTGAGAGTGCTCACTGTGATAGAGCTCACGGTAATAGTGCTCATGGTGACAGTGCAAATGGTGACAATACCCATGGTGACAGTACTCATGTTGAAAATACCCATGGTGGCAGTTCTCATGGTGACAGTGCTCATAATAGCAGTGCCCAAGGTGGCAGTCCTCGTGGTGACAGTGCTAATGGTGACAGTGCTCTTGGTGGCAGTTCCCATGGGGACAGTACCGATGGTGACCCTGTGCATTGTTACAGTGCCCATGGTAACCGTGCTCACGGTGGTAGTGCACATCGTGACAGTGCCCATGGTGGCAGTTCACCTGGTGACAGTGCTAAATCGTGACAGTGCACATGCTGACAGTGCTCACGGTGA
Organism: Mesoplodon mirus; assembly: GCF_964341445.2. Classification (NCBI taxonomy): domain Eukaryota; kingdom Metazoa; phylum Chordata; class Mammalia; order Artiodactyla; family Ziphiidae; genus Mesoplodon; species Mesoplodon mirus. Next base: position 216,965 of record NW_028295487.1, read on the forward strand.
TAGTGCCCATGGTGACAGTGCCCACGGTGATAATGGGTATTATTACAGTGTTCATCTTGACAGAGCCCAAGGTGGCAGTGGCCATGGTGACAGTGCCCACAATGACAGTGCCCATGGTAACAGTGCCGACAGTGACAGTGCCCATGGTGACACTTCTCACAGTGAATGTGCCCATGGGGACAGTTACCATGATGAGATTTCTCACGGTGATAGTGCCCGTTGTGACAGTGCTCACACTGACAATGCCCATGGTGCCACTGCCCATAGAGACATTCCGCACGGTCACTTTTCTCACGGTGAAAGTACCTATGGTGACACTGCACCTGGTGGCAGTGCAAAATGGTGACAGTGCCCATGGTGACATTGCTCATAGTGACTTTGCTTACAGTGATAGTCCTTACGGTGACAGTGTGCATGGTGACACTGCACACAGTTGCAGTGTTCATGGTGACAGTGTTCACGGTGATACTTTCCATGGTGATAGTGCCCATGGTGACACTGCACATGGTGGCAGTGAAAAATGGTGACAGTGCCCCTGTTGTCAGTTCTCATGGTGACCGTGCACATGGTGACAACCCGTGCAGACTGTACTCATGGTGACAGTACTCACGGTGACAGTTCTCATGTTTGCAGTATCCATGGTGACAGTGCTCACAGTGATAGTGCCCATGGTGAGAGTGCCCATGATGACAGGGCCCATGGTGCCATTGCCTATGGTGACAGTGCTCATGGTAACAGTGCCCAAGGTGACAGTGACCATGGTGAGAGTGCTCACACTGATGGTGCCCATGGTGACAGTGCTCATGGTGTCTGTCTACATTGTGCCAGTACCCATGGCAACAGTGCTCATGGTGACAGGGACCACAGTGAGAGAGCTCACGGTGAGAGTGCTCACGGTAATAGTGCTCATGGTGACAGTGCAAATGGTGACAATACCATGGTGACAGTACTCATGTTGAAAATACCCATGGTGGCAGTTCTCATAGCGACAGAACTCATGGTGACATTGCTCATAATAGCAGTGCCCAGGTGCCAGTGCTCGTGGTGACGGTGCTAATGGTGACAGTGCTCTTGGTGGCAGTTCCCATCGGGACAATACTGATGGTGACACTGTGCATTGTTACAGTGACCATGGTAACCGTGTTCACGGTGATAGTGCACATCGTGACAGTGCCCATGGTGGTAGTTCACCTGGTGACAGTGCTAAATAGTGACAGTGCACATGCTGACAGTGCTCACGGTGATAGTGCCCATGGTGACAGTGCACACGGTGATAATGGGCATTGTTACAGAGTTCATGGTGACAGCACACGGTGGCAGTGGCCATGGAGACAGTGCCCACAATGACAGTGCCCATGGTGACAGTGCCGACAGTGACAGTGCCCATGGTGACACTTCTCATGGTGACAGTACCCATGGGGACAGTTAGCATGGTGAGATTTCTAACGGTGATAGTGCCCGTTGTGCCAGTGCTCACAGTAACAATGCCCATGGGGCCAGTGCCCATAGAGTCATTCCGCACGGTCACATTTCTCACGGTGAAAGTGCCTATGGTGATATTAACCATGGTGACACTGCACATGGTGGCAGAGCAAAATGGTGACAGTGCCCATGGTGACATTGCTCATGGTGACTTTGCTTACGGTGATAGTCCTTACAGTGACAGTACGCATGGTGACACTGCACACAGTGACAGTGTTCATGGTGAAAGTGTTCACGGTGATAGTTCCCATGGTGAGATTGTCCTGGTAACAGTGCCCATAGTCACAATTCTCATGGTGTAGTGCTCACAGTGACAGTGCCCATGGTGTCATGCCCATGGTGACAGTGATCATGGTGACAATGCTCATGTTGGCAGAGCCATAAATAAGAGTGCTCATTGTGGCAGTGCTCATGGTGTCCGTGCTCATGGTGACAGTGCCCATGATTACAGTGTTTATGGTGATAGATGTCACGGTGTCAGTGCCCACGCGGAGAGTGCCAAGGCTGACAAAGCCCAGGGTGATACTTCCCATTGTGACAGTGCCCACGGTGACAGTGCCCATGGTGACAGCACCCAGTGTGACAAGGCGCATGGTGACAGTGCTCACGGTGACAGTGCCCATGGTGACAGTGCCGATGGTGAGAGTGCCAATAGTGACAGTGCTCATGGTGAAACTGCCCACAGAGACATCGCCCATGGTGATAGTGTTCATGGTGACAACCCCACGGTGACAGTGCCAATGTTGATAGTCCCAGTGGTGACAGGTCTTACATTGAATGTGACCATGGTGTCTGTGCTCATGGTGACAGTGCTCAAGGTTATAGTCTCCATGTTGACAGTGCCGATGGTGACAATTCTCACGGTGACAGGGCCTATGGTGAAAATTCTCATAGTGACAGTGTTCACGGTGACAGTGCCCATGGTGCTATTACCCATGGTGACAGTTCTCATAGTGAAACTGCCCATGTTGACACTGCCCATGGTGGCAGTGCAAAATGGTGACAGTGCCCATGGTGATATTGCTCATGGTGACATTGCTTATGGTGATAGTGTGTATGGTGAAACTGCACACAGTGACATTGCTCATGGTGACAGTGTTCATGGCGTTAGTTCCTATGGTGAATGTGACCATGGGGACAGTGCCCATAGTCACAATTCTCATGGGGTAGTGCTCACGGTGACAGTGCCCATGGTGACAATACACAGGGTGACAGTATTCATGGTGACATTGCTCATGGTGAGAGTGCCCATGTTCACAACTGTCACGGTGATAGTTCCCATGGTGACAATACCCAGGGTAACAGAGCTGATGGTAAAAGTGTTCACGGTGACAGTGCCCATGGTGACAGTACCTAAGGTGACAATTCCCATGGTGAGACTGCTCATAGACAGTGCCCATGGTGACAATACCCAGCGTGTCCTGTCCATGGTGACAGTGATCATGGTGACACATCTCATGAGGACAGTGCCATAAGTGGCAGTGCTCATGGTGACAGTGCCCATGGTGACAGTGCCTATGGTGATAGATATCATGGTGGCTGTGCCCAGGGAGACATTGCCCACGCTGACAAGACCCATGGTGATACTTCCCATTGTGACAGTGCCATCGGTGGCAGAGCCCATGGTGACAGTGCCCAAGATCACAGAGCCCATGGTGAGAGTGCTAACGGTGACTGTGCCCATGGTGACAGCACCCAGTGTGAAAATGCCCATTGTGACAGTGCTCACGGTGACCATGCCAATGGTGATAGTGCCAATAGTGAGAGTGCTCACGGTGACACTGCCCATGGACACACTGCCCATTGTGATAGTGCCCATCATGACAACCCCTCGGAGGCAGTGCCAATGGTGAGAGTCCCCGTGGTGACAGTTCTCATGGTGAAAGTGATCCTTTTGAAATTGCTCATGGTGACAGTGCTCATGGTGACAGTGCTCAAGGTGATAGTCTCCATGTTGACAGTGTGCATGGTGACTGTTCTCACGGTGACAGTGCCTATGGTGATTATGCTCTTAGTGACAGTGCTCATGGTGACAGTGCCCATGGTGACAGTGACCACGGTGACTGTTCTCACCGTGGTAGTGCCCATGGTGACAGTGTTCATGACAGTCCGCATTAAGGCTGTGCCCGTGGTGACATTGCTAATGGTGATAATTCTCACGGTGATAGTACGCACGTTGAAAATGACAAAGGTGACAACACCCAGGTGATAATAATCATGGTGAAAGTGCCCATGGTGGCAGTTCTCATACTGACAGTTCTTGTGACAGTGCTCATGGTGGCAGTGCTCGTGGTGACAGTGCTCTTGGTGACAGTGCTCATGGTGGCAGTGCCCATGGTGAGACTACCGATGGTGACCCTGCCCATGGTGACAGTGCACATGGTCATGGTGCCTCTGGTGGCAGTGCAATATAGTGAGAATGCCCATGATGATATTGCTCATGGTGATAGTGCCCATGGTGAGAGTGCCCATGGTTCCAGTGCTCATGGTGACAGTGCCCATTGTGACAGTGCCCTTGGTGACAGTGCACACCATGAGAGTGCCCATGGTGTCTGTGCCCATGGTGACAGTTCTTATCATGAGAGTGTTCACGGTAGCAGTGTTCATGGTAATAGTGCTCACGGAGGCATTGCCCACAATGAGAGTGCCCACGGTGAGAATACTGACTGTGACAGTGCCCATGATGACTTTTCTCTCTGTGACAGTGCCCTTGGGGACAGTTAGCACGGTGAGATTTCTCACAGTGATAGTGCACATTGTTTCAGTGCTCATAGTGACAAGACCCTAGGCGCCAGTGCCCATCATGGCATTGCTCACGGTGATATTTCTCACGGTGACAGTGCCCATGGTGATATTACCCATGGTGACAGTACTCAGTGATCAAGTGCTCATGGTGACATGGCATAAGGTGATAATGCTCACGGTGGCAGTGCAAAATGGTGACAGTGCCCATGGGGACATTGCTTAATGTGATAGTCCTTGTGGTGACATTGTGCATGGTGACATTGCCCACCATGACAGTGCTCTTGTTGACAGTGCTCATGGTGATAGTGCCAATGTTGGAAGTGCCCATCGTGAAAGTGTCCATGGTGACAGTTCTTATGATGAGAGTGGTCAGAGTGGCAGTGCTCATGGTGAAAGTGCCCATGGTGACAGAGCCCACGGTGACAGTGTCCATAGTTATAGTGTCCATGGTGACAGTACTAACAGTGAAATTGTCCATGGGGACACTGCCCATGGTGAAAGTGCCCATGGTCACAACACTCACGGTGATAGTGCTCACAGTGAGAGTGGCCATGGTGACAGTGACCACGGTGACAGTTCTAATGGTGATACTGCCAGTGATGACAGTGCTCTGGTGACAGTCCACATTATACCAGTGCCCAAGGTGACAGTGCTCATGGTGACAGTGCCCAAAGTCACAATACCCATGGTGACAGTGCCCAGGCTGACAGTTCTCAAGGTGATAGTGCCCATGGTGACAGTGCACATGGTGATACAGAGAATGGGGACAGTGCTTATGGTGACAGTGGTCATGGTTGCAGTACCCATGGTGATAGTGCTGAAACTGACAGTGCCCTTGGGGATAGTGCCCATGGTGAGTGTGCTCGTGTTAATTGTGTCCATGGTGGCAGTTCCCATTGTGAAAGTGCTCATGATGACAGTGCCCATGTGGGTAGTTCCCATGGTGACAGTGCTCATGGTGATAGTGACCATGTTAAGAGTGCACATGGTGGCTGTGCCCTTGGTGACAGTGCCCATGATGACAGTATTCATGGTGACAGTGCTCACGGTGATAATGCCCATGGTGGCAGTGCACATGGTGGTAGTGCACATGGTGGCAGTGAAAAATGGGGACAGTTCCCATGCTGACAGTTCTCATTGTGACAATGCACACGGTCACAACCGATGCTGACACTGCTCATGGTAGCTGTACCCTTGGTGACAGTGCTCAGAGTGATAGTGCCCATGGTGGCAGTGTCCATGGTGACACTGCCCATGGTGACAATGCCCATGATGACAGTGCCCATGGAGTCAGTGCCCACGGAGTCATTGCCTATGGTAACAGTGCTCACAGTGACAGTACCCATGGTAACAGTGACCATGGTGAGAGTGCTCATGGTGATAGTGTCTATGGTGACAGATCACACTGTGACAGTCCGCATTGTGCCAGTACCAATAGTGACAGTGCCCATGGTGACATTGACCATGGTGAGAGTGATCACGGTGCTAGTGCTCACAGTAATAGTGCTCATGGTGACAGTGCCGACAGTGAAGGTGCTCACGGTGACAGTGCCTCTGGTGATAGTGCCCATGGTGAGAGTCCGCCCATTGATAGTGCCCATGGTGGCAGTTCCCATTGTGAAAATGCTCATGATGACATTGCCCATGTTGGTAGTCCCCATGGTGACAGTGCTCACGGTGATAGTGACCTTGGTAACTGTGCACATGGTGGCCGTGCCCTTGGTGACAGTGCCAATGATGACAGTACTCATGGTGACAGTTCTCACGGTGATAGTGCCCATGGTGATATTGCACATGGTGGCAGTGAAAAATGGTGACAGTGCCCATGTTGACAGTTCTCATGGTGACAGTGCACACGGTGACAACCCATGCAGACAGTACTCACGGTGACAGTTCTCATGGTTGCAGTACCCATGGTGACAGTGCTCACAGTGATACTGCCCATGGTGGCAGTGCCCATGGTGACACTGCCCATGATGACAGTGCCCATGGTGAAAGTTCCCACGGCGCCATTGCCTATGGTGACAGTGCTCATGGTAACAGTGCCCATGGTGACAGTGACCATGGTGAGAGTGCTCACACTGATAGTGCCCATGGTGACAGGGCTCATGGTGCCAGTCCGCATTGTGCCAGTACCCATGGCGACAGTGCTCATGGTGACACTGACCACAGTGAGAGTGCTCACTGTGATAGAGCTCACGGTAATAGTGCTCATGGTGACAGTGCAAATGGTGACAATACCCATGGTGACAGTACTCATGTTGAAAATACCCATGGTGGCAGTTCTCATGGTGACAGTGCTCATAATAGCAGTGCCCAAGGTGGCAGTCCTCGTGGTGACAGTGCTAATGGTGACAGTGCTCTTGGTGGCAGTTCCCATGGGGACAGTACCGATGGTGACCATGTGCATTGTTACAGTGCCCATGGTAACCGTCCTCACGGTGGTAGTGCACATCGTGACAGTGCCCATGGTGGCAGTTCACCTGGTGACAGTGCTAAATCGTGACAGTGCACATGCTGACAGTGCTCACGGTGATAGTGCCCATGGTGACAGTGCCCACGGTGATAATGGGTATTATTACAGTGTTCATCTTGACAGAGCCCAAGGTGGCAGTGGCCATGGTGACAGTGCCCACAATGACAGTGCCCATGGTAACAGTGCCGACAGTGACAGTGCCCATGGTGACACTTCTCACAGTGAATGTGCCCATGGGGACAGTTACCATGATGAGATTTCTCACGGTGATAGTGCCCGTTGTGACAGTGCTCACACTGACAATGCCCATGGTGCCACTGCCCATAGAGACATTCCGCACGGTCACTTTTCTCACGGTGAAAGTACCTATGGTGACACTGCACCTGGTGGCAGTGCAAAATGGTGACAGTGCCCATGGTGACATTGCTCATAGTGACTTTGCTTACAGTGATAGTCCTTACGGTGACAGTGTGCATGGTGACACTGCACACAGTTGCAGTGTTCATGGTGACAGTGTTCACGGTGATACTTTCCATGGTGATAGTGCCCATGGTGACACTGCACATGGTGGCAGTGAAAAATGGTGACAGTGCCCCTGTTGTCAGTTCTCATGGTGACCGTGCACATGGTGACAACCCGTGCAGACTGTACTCATGGTGACAGTACTCACGGTGACAGTTCTCATGTTTGCAGTATCCATGGTGACAGTGCTCACAGTGATAGTGCCCATGGTGAGAGTGCCCATGATGACAGGGCCCATGGTGCCATTGCCTATGGTGACAGTGCTCATGGTAACAGTGCCCAAGGTGACAGTGACCATGGTGAGAGTGCTCACACTGATGGTGCCCATGGTGACAGTGCTCATGGTGTCTGTCTACATTGTGCCAGTACCCATGGCAACAGTGCTCATGGTGACAGGGACCACAGTGAGAGAGCTCACGGTGAGAGTGCTCACGGTAATAGTGCTCATGGTGACAGTGCAAATGGTGACAATACCATGGTGACAGTACTCATGTTGAAAATACCCATGGTGGCAGTTCTCATAGCGACAGAACTCATGGTGACATTGCTCATAATAGCAGTGCCCAGGTGCCAGTGCTCGTGGTGACGGTGCTAATGGTGACAGTGCTCTTGGTGGCAGTTCCCATCGGGACAATACTGATGGTGACACTGTGCATTGTTACAGTGACCATGGTAACCGTGTTCACGGTGATAGTGCACATCGTGACAGTGCCCATGGTGGTAGTTCACCTGGTGACAGTGCTAAATAGTGACAGTGCACATGCTGACAGTGCTCACGGTGATAGTGCCCATGGTGACAGTGCACACGGTGATAATGGGCATTGTTACAGAGTTCATGGTGACAGCACACGGTGGCAGTGGCCATGGAGACAGTGCCCACAATGACAGTGCCCATGGTGACAGTGCCGACAGTGACAGTGCCCATGGTGACACTTCTCATGGTGACAGTGCCCATGGGGACAGTTAGCATGGTGAGATTTCTAACGGTGATAGTGCCCGTTGTGCCAGTGCTCACAGTAACAATGCCCATGGGGCCAGTGCCCATAGAGTCATTCCGCACGGTCACATTTCTCACGGTGAAAGTGCCTATGGTGATATTAACCATGGTGACACTGCACATGGTGGCAGAGCAAAATGGTGACAGTGCCCATGGTGACATTGCTCATGGTGACTTTGCTTACGGTGATAGTCCTTACAGTGACAGTACGCATGGTGACACTGCACACAGTGACAGTGTTCATGGTGAAAGTGTTCACGGTGATAGTTCCCATGGTGAGATTGTCCTGGTAACAGTGCCCATAGTCACAATTCTCATGGTGTAGTGCTCACAGTGACAGTGCCCATGGTGTCATGCCCATGGTGACAGTGCTCATGGTGACAGTGCTCATGTTGGCAGAGCCATAAATAAGAGTGCTCATTGTGGCAGTGCTCATGGTGTCCGTGCTCATGGTGACAGTGCCCATGATTACAGTGTTTATGGTGATAGATGTCACGGTGTCAGTGCCCACGCGGAGAGTGCCAAGGCTGACAAAGCCCAGGGTGATACTTCCCATTGGGACAGTGCCCACGGTGACAGTGCCCATGGTGACAGCACCCAGTGTGACAAGGCGCATGGTGACAGTGCTCACGGTGACAGTGCCCATGGTGACAGTGCCGATGGTGAGAGTGCCAATAGTGACAGTGCTCATGGTGAAACTGCCCACAGAGACATCGCCCATGGTGATAGTGTTCATGGTGACAACCCCACGGTGACAGTGCCAATGTTGATAGTCCCAGTGGTGACAGGTCTTACATTGAATGTGACCATGGTGTCTGTGCTCATGGTGACAGTGCTCAAGGTTATAGTCTCCATGTTGACAGTGCCGATGGTGACAATTCTCACGGTGACAGGGCCTATGGTGAAAATTCTCATAGTGACAGTGTTCACGGTGACAGTGCCCATGGTGCTATTACCCATGGTGACAGTTCTCATAGTGAAACTGCCCATGTTGACACTGCCCATGGTGGCAGTGCAAAATGGTGACAGTGCCCATGGTGATATTGCTCATGGTGACATTGCTTATGGTGATAGTGTGTATGGTGAAACTGCACACAGTGACATTGCTCATGGTGACAGTGTTCATGGCGTTAGTTCCTATGGTGAATGTGACCATGGGGACAGTGCCCATAGTCACAATTCTCATGGGGTAGTGCTCACGGTGACAGTGCCCATGGTGACAATACACAGGGTGACAGTATTCATGGTGACATTGCTCATGGTGAGAGTGCCCATGTTCACAACTGTCACGGTGATAGTTCCCATGGTGACAATACCCAGGGTAACAGAGCTGATGGTAAAAGTGTTCACGGTGACAGTGCCCATGGTGACAGTACCTAAGGTGACAATTCCCATGGTGAGACTGCTCATAGACAGTGCCCATGGTGACAATACCCAGCGTGTCCTGTCCATGGTGACAGTGATCATGGTGACACATCTCATGAGGACAGTGCCATAAGTGACAGTGCTCATTGTGGCAGTGCTCATGGTGACAGTGCCCATGGTGACAGTGCCTATGGTGATAGATATCATGGTGGCTGTGCCCAGGGAGACATTGCCCACGCTGACAAGACCCATGGTGATACTTCCCATTGTGACAGTGCCATCGGTGGCAGAGCCCATGGTGACAGTGCCCAAGATCACAGAGCCCATGGTGAGAGTGCTAACGGTGACTGTGCCCATGGTGACAGCACCCAGTGTGAAAATGCCCATTGTGACAGTGCTCACGGTGACCATGCCAATGGTGATAGTGCCAATAGTGAGAGTGCTCACGGTGACACTGCCCATGGACACACTGCCCATTGTGATAGTGCCCATCATGACAACCCCTCGGAGGCAGTGCCAATGGTGAGAGTCCCCGTGGTTACAGTTCTCATGGTGAAAGTGATCCTTTTGAAATTGCTCATGGTGACAGTGCTCATGGTGACAGTGCTCAAGGTGATAGTCTCCATGTTGACAGTGTGCATGGTGACTGTTCTCACGGTGACAGTGCCTATGGTGATTATGCTCTTAGTGACAGTGCTCATGGTGGCAGTGCCCATGGTGAGACTACCGATGGTGACCCTGCCCATGGTGACAGTGCACATGGTCATGGTGCCTCTGGTGGCAGTGCAATATAGTGAGAATGCCCATGATGATATTGCTCATGGTGATAGTGCCCATGGTGAGAGTGCCCATGGTTCCAGTGCTCATGGTGACAGTGCCCTTGGTGACAGTGCACACCATGAGAGTGCCCATGGTGTCTGTGCCCATGGTGACAGTTCTTATCATGAGAGTGTTCACGGTAGCAGTGTTCATGGTAATAGTGCTCACGGAGGCATTGCCCACAATGAGAGTGCCCACGGTGAGAATACTGACTGTGACAGTGCCCATGATGACTTTTCTCTCTGCGACAGTGCCCTTGGGGACAGTTAGCACGGTGAGATTTCTCACAGTGATAGTGCACATTGTTTCAGTGCTCATAGTGACAAGACCCTAGGCGCCAGTGCCCATCATGGCATTGCTCACGGTGATATTTCTCACGGTGACAGTGCCCATGGTGATATTACCCATGGTGACAGTACTCAGTGATCAAGTGCTCATGGTGACATGGCATAAGGTGATAATGCTCACGGTGGCAGTGCAAAATGGTGACAGTGCCCATGGGGACATTGCTTAATGTGATAGTCCTTGTGGTGACATTGTGCATGGTGACATTGCCCACCATGACAGTGCTCTTGTTGACAGTGCTCATGGTGATAGTGCCAATGTTGGAAGTGCCCATCGTGAAAGTGTCCATGGTGACAGTTCTTATGATGAGAGTGGTCAGAGTGGCAGTGCTCATGGTGAAAGTGCCCATGGTGACAGAGCCCACGGTGACAGTGTCCATAGTTATAGTGTCCATGGTGACAGTACTAACAGTGAAATTGTCCATGGGGACACTGCCCATGGTGAACGTGCCCATGGTCACAACACTCACGGTGATAGTGCTCACGGTGAGAGTGGCCATGGTGACAGTGACCACGGTGACAGTTCTAATGGTGATACTGCCCATGATGACAGTGCTCTGGTGACAGTCCACATTGTACCAGTGCCCAAGGTGACAGTGCTCATGGTGTCAGTGCCCAAAGTCACAATACCCATGGTGACAGTGCCCAGGCTGACAGTTCTCAAGGTGATAGTGCCCATGGTGACAGTGCACATGGTGATACAGAGAATGGGGACAGTGCTTATGGTGACAGTGGTCATGGTTGCAGTACCCATGGTGATAGTGCTGAAACTGACAGTGCCCTTGGGGATAGTGCCCATGGTGAGTGTGCTCGTGTTAATTGTGTCCATGGTGGCAGTTCCCATTGTGAAAGTGCTCATGATGACAGTGCCCATGTGGGTAGTTCCCATGGTGACAGTGCTCATGGTGATAGTGACCATGTTAAGAGTGCACATGGTGGCTGTGCCCTTGGTGACAGTGCCCATGATGACAGTATTCATGGTGACAGTGCTCACGGTGATAATGCCCATGGTGGCAGTGCACATGGTGGTAGTGCACATGGTGGCAGTGAAAAATGGGGACAGTTCCCATGCTGACAGTTCTCATTGTGACAATGCACACGGTCACAACCGATGCTGACACTGCTCATGGTAGCTGTACCCTTGGTGACAGTGCTCAGAGTGATAGTGCCCATGGTGGCAGTGCCCATGGTGACACTGCCCATGGTGACAATGCCCATGATGACAGTGCCCATGGAGTCAGTGCCCACAGAGCCATTGCCTATGGTAACAGTGCTCACAGTGACAGTACCCATGGTAACAGTGACCATGGTGAGAGTGCTCATGGTGATAGTGTCTATGGTGACAGATCACACTGTGACAGTCCGCATTGTGCCAGTACCAATAGTGACAGTGCCCATGGTGACATTGACCATGGTGAGAGTGATCACGGTGCTAGTGCTCACAGTAATAGTGCTCATGGTGACAGTGCCGACAGTGAAGGTGCTCACGGTGACAGTGCCTCTGGTGATAGTGCCCATGGTGAGAGTCCGCCCATTGATAGTGCCCATGGTGGCAGTTCCCATTGTGAAAATGTTCATGATGACATTGCCCATGTTGGTAGTCCCTATGGTGACAATGCTCACGGTGATAGTGACCTTGGTAACTGTGCACATGGTGGCCGTGCCCTTGGTGACAGTGCCAATGATGACAGTACTCATGGTGACAGTTCTCACGGTGATAGTGCCCATGGTGATATTGCACATGGTGGCAGTGAAAAATGGTGACAGTGCCCATGTTGACAGTTCTCATGGTGACAGTGCACACGGTGACAACCCATGCAGACAGTACTCACGGTGACAGTTCTCATGGTTGCAGTACCCATGGTGACAGTGCTCACAGTGATACTGCCCATGGTGGCAGTGCCCATGGTGACACTGCCCATGATGACAGTGCCCATGGTGAAAGTTCCCACGGCGCCATTGCCTATGGTGACAGTGCTCATGGTAACAGTGCCCATGGTGACAGTGACCATGGTGAGAGTGCTCACACTGATAGTGCCCATGGTGACAGGGCTCATGGTGCCAGTCCGCATTGTGCCAGTACCCATGGCGACAGTGGTCATGGTGACACTGACCACAGTGAGAGTGCTCACTGTGATAGAGCTCACGGTAATAGTGCTCATGGTGACAGTGCAAATGGTGACAATACCCATGGTGACAGTACTCATGTTGAAAATACCCATGGTGGCAGTTCTCATGGTGACAGTGCTCATAATAGCAGTGCCCAAGGTGGCAGTCCTCGTGGTGACAGTGCTAATGGTGACAGTGCTCTTGGTGGCAGTTCCCATGGGGACAGTACCGATGGTGACCCTGTGCATTGTTACAGTGCCCATGGTAACCGTGCTCACGGTGGTAGTGCACATCGTGACAGTGCCCATGGTGGCAGTTCACCTGGTGACAGTGCTAAATCGTGACAGTGCACATGCTGACAGTGCTCACGGTGATAGTGCCCATGGTGACAGTGCCCACGGTGATAATGGGTATTATTACAGTGTTCATCTTGACAGAGCCCAAGGTGGCAGTGGCCATGGTGACAGTGCCCACAATGACAGTGCCCATGGTAACAGTGCCGACAGTGACAGTGCCCATGGTGACACTTCTCACAGTGAATGTGCCCATGGGGACAGTTACCATGATGAGATTTCTCACGGTGATAGTGCCCGTTGTGACAGTGCTCACACTGACAATGCCCATGGTGCCACTGCCCATAGAGACATTCCGCACGGTCACTTTTCTCACGGTGAAAGTACCTATGGTGACACTGCACCTGGTGGCAGTGCAAAATGGTGACAGTGCCCATGGTGACATTGCTCATAGTGACTTTGCTTACAGTGATAGTCCTTACGGTGACAGTGTGCACGGTGACACTGCACACAGTTGCAGTGTTCATGGTGACAGTGTTCACGGTGATACTTTCCATGGTGATAGTGCCCATGGTGACACTGCACATGGTGGCAGTGAAAAATGGTGACAGTGCCCCTGTTGTCAGTTCTCATGGTGACCGTGCACATGGTGACAACCCGTGCAGACTGTACTCATGGTGACAGTACTCACGGTGACAGTTCTCATGTTTGCAGTATCCATGGTGACAGTGCTCACAGTGATAGTGCCCATGGTGAGAGTGCCCATGATGACAGGGCCCATGGTGCCATTGCCTATGGTGACAGTGCTCATGGTAACAGTGCCCAAGGTGACAGTGACCATGGTGAGAGTGCTCACACTGATGGTGCCCATGGTGACAGTGCTCATGGTGTCTGTCTACATTGTGCCAGTACCCATGGCAACAGTGCTCATGGTGACAGGGACCACAGTGAGAGAGCTCACGGTGAGAGTGCTCACGGTAATAGTGCTCATGGTGACAGTGCAAATGGTGACAATACCATGGTGACAGTACTCATGTTGAAAATACCCATGGTGGCAGTTCTCATAGCGACAGATCTCATGGTGACGTTGCTCATAATAGCAGTGCCCAGGTGCCAGTGCTCGTGGTGACGGTGCTAATGGTGACAGTGCTCTTGGTGGCAGTTCCCATCGGGACAATACTGATGGTGACACTGTGCATTGTTACAGTGCCCATGGTAACCGTGTTCATGGTGATAGTGCACATCGTGACAGTGCCCATGGTGGTAGTTCACCTGGTGACAGTGCTAAATAGTGACAGTGCACATGCTGACAGTGCTCACGGTGATAGTGCCCATGGTGACAGTGCACACGGTAATAATGGGCATTGTTACAGAGTTCATGGTGACAGCACACGGTGGCAGTGGCCATGGAGACAGTGCCCACAATGACAGTGCCCATGGTGACAGTGCCGACAGTGACAGTGCCCATGGTGACACTTCTCATGGTTACAGTGCCCATGGGGACAGTTAGCATGGTGAGATTTCTAACGGTGATAGTGCCCGTTGTGCCAGTGCTCACAGTAACAATGCCCATGGGGCCAGTGCCCATAGAGTCATTCCGCACGGTCACATTTCTCACGGTGAAAGTGCCTATGGTGATATTAACCATGGTGACACTGCACATGGTGGCAGAGCAAAATGGTGACAGTGCCCATGGTGACATTGCTCATGGTGACTTTGCTTACGGTGATAGTCCTTACAGTGACAGTACGCATGGTGACACTGCACACAGTGACAGTGTTCATGGTGAAAGTGTTCACGGTGATAGTTCCCATGGTGAGATTGTCCTGGTAACAGTGCCCATAGTCACAATTCTCATAGTGTAGTGCTCACAGTGACAGTGCCCATGGTGTCATGCCCATGGTGACAGTGCTCATGGTGACAGTGCTCATGTTGGCAGAGCCATAAATAAGAGTGCTCATTGTGGCAGTGCTCATGGTGTCCGTGCTCATGGTGACAGTGCCCATGATTACAGTGTTTATGGTGATAGATGTCACGGTGTCAGTGCCCACGCGGAGAGTGCCAAGGCTGACAAAGCCCAGGGTGATACTTCCCATTGGGACAGTGCCCACGGTGACAGTGCCCATGGTGACAGCACCCAGTGTGACAAGGCGCATGGTGACAGTGCTCACGGTGACAGTGCCCATGTTGACAGTGCCGATGGTGAGAGTGCCAATAGTGACAGTGCTCATGGTGAAACTGCCCACAGAGACATCGCCCATGGTGATAGTGTTCATGGTGACAACCCCACGGTGACAGTGCCAATGTTGATAGTCCCAGTGGTGACAGGTCTTACATTGAATGTGACCATGGTGTCTGTGCTCATGGTGACAGTGCTCAAGGTTATAGTCTCCATGTTGACAGTGCCGATGGTGACAATTCTCACGGTGACAGGGCCTATGGTGAAAATTCTCATAGTGACAGTGTTCACGGTGACAGTGCCCATGGTGCTATTACCCATAGTGACAGTTCTCATAGTGAAACTGCCCATGTTGACACTGCCCATGGTGGCAGTGCAAAATGGTGACAGTGCCCATGGTGATATTGCTCATGGTGACATTGCTTATGGTGATAGTGTGTATGGTGAAACTGCACACAGTGACATTGCTCATGGTGACAGTGTTCATGGCGTTAGTTCCTATGGTGAATGTGACCATGGGGACAGTGCCCATAGTCACAATTCTCATGGTGTAGTGCTCACGGTGACAGTGCCCATGGTGACAATACACAGGGTGACAGTATTCATGGTGACATTGCTCATGGTGAGAGTGCCCATGTTCACAACTGTCACGGTGATAGTTCCCATGGTGACAATACCCAGGGTAACAGAGCTGATGGTAAAAGTGTTCACGGTGACAGTGCCCATGGTGACAGTACCTAAGGTGACAATTCCCATGGTGAGACTGCTCATAGACAGTGCCCATGGTGACAATACCCAGCGTGTCCTGTCCATGGTGACAGTGATCATGGTGACACATCTCATGAGGACAGTGCCATAAGTGACAGTGCTCATTGTGGCAGTGCTCATGGTGACAGTGCCCATGGTGACAGTGCCTATGGTGATAGATATCATGGTGGCTGTGCCCAGGGAGACATTGCCCACGCTGACAAGACCCATGGTGATACTTCCCATTGTGACAGTGCCATCGGTGGCAGAGCCCATGGTGACAGTGCCCAAGATCACAGAGCCCATGGTGAGAGTGCTAACGGTGACTGTGCCCATGGTGACAGCACCCAGTGTGAAAATGCCCATTGTGACAGTGCTCACGGTGACCATGCCAATGGTGATAGTGCCAATAGTGAGAGTGCTCACGGTGACACTGCCCATGGACACACTGCCCATTGTGATAGTGCCCATCATGACAACCCCTCGGAGGCAGTGCCAATGGTGAGAGTCCCCGTGGTGACAGTTCTCATGGTGAAAGTGATCCTTTTGAAATTGCTCATGGTGACAGTGCTCATGGTGACAGTGCTCAAGGTGATAGTCTCCATGTTGACAGTGTGCATGGTGACTGTTCTCACGGTGACAGTGCCTATGGTGATTATGCTCTTAGTGACAGTGCTCATGGTGACAGTGCCCATGGTGACAGTGACCACGGTGACTGTTCTCACCGTGGTAGTGCCCATGGTGACAGTGTTCATGACAGTCCGCATTAAGGCTGTGCCCGTGGTGACATTGCTAATGGTGATAATTCTCACGGTGATAGTACGCACGTTGAAAATGACAAAGGTGACAACACCCAGGTGATAATAATCATGGTGAAAGTGCCCATGGTGGCAGTTCTCATACTGACAGTTCTTGTGACAGTGCTCATGGTGGCAGTGCTCGTGGTGACAGTGCTCTGGGTGACAGTGCTCATGGTGGCAGTGCCCATGGTGAGACTACCGATGGTGACCCTGCCCATGGTGACAGTGCACATGGTCATGGTGCCTCTGGTGGCAGTGCAATATAGTGAGAATGCCCATGATGATATTGCTCATGGTGATAGTGCCCATGGTGAGAGTGCCCATGGTTCCAGTGCTCATGGTGACAGTGCCCTTGGTGACAGTGCACACCATGAGAGTGCCCATGGTGTCTGTGCCCATGGTGACAGTTCTTATCATGAGAGTGTTCACGGTAGCAGTGTTCATGGTAATAGTGCTCACGGAGGCATTGCCCACAATGAGAGTGCCCACGGTGAGAATACTGACTGTGACAGTGCCCATGATGACTTTTCTCTCTGTGACAGTGCCCTTGGGGACAGTTAGCACGGTGAGATTTCTCACAGTGATAGTGCACATTGTTTCAGTGCTCATAGTGACAAGACCCTAGGCGCCAGTGCCCATCATGGCATTGCTCACGGTGATATTTCTCACGGTGACAGTGCCCATGGTGATATTACCCATGGTGACAGTACTCAGTGATCAAGTGCTCATGGTGACATGGCATAAGGTGATAATGCTCACGGTGGCAGTGCAAAATGGTGACAGTGCCCATGGGGACATTGCTTAATGTGATAGTCCTTGTGGTGACATTGTGCATGGTGACATTGCCCACCATGACAGTGCTCTTGTTGACAGTGCTCATGGTGATAGTGCCAATGTTGGAAGTGCCCATCGTGAAAGTGTCCATGGTGACAGTTCTTATGATGAGAGTGGTCAGAGTGGCAGTGCTCATGGTGAAAGTGCCCATGGTGACAGAGCCCACGGTGACAGTGTCCATAGTTATAGTGTCCATGGTGACAGTACTAACAGTGAAATTGTCC
Source organism: Mesoplodon mirus (assembly GCF_964341445.2). Classification (NCBI taxonomy): domain Eukaryota; kingdom Metazoa; phylum Chordata; class Mammalia; order Artiodactyla; family Ziphiidae; genus Mesoplodon; species Mesoplodon mirus. The sequence continues at coordinate 234,901 of NW_028295487.1, forward strand.
ATGGGGACACTGCCCATGGTGAAAGTGCCCATGGTCACAACACTCATGGTGATAGTGCTCACGGTGAGAGTGGCCATGGTGACAGTGACCACGGTGACAGTTCTAATGGTGATACTGCCCATGATGACAGTGCTCATGGTGACAGTCCACATTGTACCAGTGCCCAAGGTGACAGTGCTCATGGTGACAGTGCCCAAAGTCACAATACCCATGGTGACAGTGCCCAGGCTGACAGTTCTCAAGGTGATAGTGCCCATGGTGACAGTGCACATGGTGATACAGAGAATGGGGACAGTGCTTATGGTGACAGTGGTCATGGTTGCAGTACCCATGGTGATAGTGCTGAAACTGACAGTGCCCTTGGGGATAGTGCCCATGGTGAGTGTGCTCGTGTTAATTGTGTCCATGGTGGCAGTTCCCATTGTGAAAGTGCTCATGATGACAGTGCCCATGTGGGTAGTTCCCATGGTGACAGTGCTCATGGTGATAGTGACCATGTTAAGAGTGCACATGGTGGCTGTGCCCTTGGTGACAGTGCCCATGATGACAGTATTCATGGTGACAGTGCTCACGGTGATAGTGACCATGGTGAGAGTGCACATGGTGGTAGTGCACATGGTGGCAGTGAAAAATGGTGACAGTTCCCATGCTGACAGTTCTCATTGTGACAATGCACACGGTCACAACCGATGCTGACACTGCTCATGGTAGCTGTACCCTTGGTGACAGTGCTCAGAGTGATAGTGCCCATGGTGGCAGTGTCCATGGTGACACTGCCCATGGTGACAATGCCCATGATGACAGTGCCCATGGAGTCAGTGCCCACGGAGCCATTGCCTATGGTAACAGTGCTCACAGTGACAGTACCCATGGTAACAGTGACCATGGTGAGAGTGCTCATGGTGATAGTGTCTATGGTGACAGATCACACTGTGACAGTCCGCATTGTGCCAGTACCAATAGTGACAGTGCCCATGGTGACATTGACCACGGTGAGAGTGATCACGGTGCTAGTGCTCACAGTAATAGTGCTCATGGTGACAGTGCCGACAGTGAAGGTGCTCACGGTGACAGTGCCTCTGGTGATAGTGCCCATGGTGAGAGTCCGCCCATTGATAGTGCCCATGGTGGCAGTTCCCATTGTGAAAATGCTCATGATGACATTGCCCATGTTGGTAGTCCCCATGGTGACAGTGCTCACGGTGATAGTGACCTTGGTAACTGTGCACATGGTGGCCGTGCCCTTGGTGACAGTGCCAATGATGACAGTACTCATGGTGACAGTTCTCACGGTGATAGTGCCCATGGTGATATTGCACATGGTGGCAGTGAAAAATGGTGACAGTGCCCATGTTGACAGTTCTCATGGTGACAGTGCACACGGTGACAACCCATGCAGACAGTACTCACGGTGAGAGTTCTCATGGTTGCAGTACCCATGGTGACAGTGCTCACAGTGATACTGCCCATGGTGGCAGTGCCCATGGTGACAGTGCCCATGGTGACACTGCCCATGATGACAGTGCCCATGGTGAAAGTTCCCACGGCGCCATTGCCTATGGTGACAGTGCTCATGGTAACAGTGCCCATGGTGACAGTGACCATGGTGAGAGTGCTCACACTGATAGTGCCCATGGTGACAGGGCTCATGGTGCCAGTCCGCATTGTGCCAGTACCCATGGCGACAGTGCTCATGGTGACACTGACCACAGTGAGAGTGCTCACTGTGATAGAGCTCACGGTAATAGTGCTCATGGTGACAGTGCAAAGGGTGACAATACCCATGGTGACAGTACTCATGTTGAAAATACCCATGGTGGCAGTTCTCATGGTGACAGTGCTCATAATAGCAGTGCCCAAGGTGGCAGTCCTCGTGGTGACAGTGCTAATGGTGACAGTGCTCTTGGTGGCAGTTCCCATGGGGACAGTACCGATGGTGACCCTGTGCATTGTTACAGTGCCCATGGTAACCGTGCTCACGGTGGTAGTGCACATCGTGACAGTGCCCATGGTGGCAGTTCACCTGGTGACAGTGCTAAATCGTGACAGTGCACATGCTGACAGTGCTCACGGTGATAGTGCCCATGGTGACAGTGCCCACGGTGATAATGGGTATTATTACAGTGTTCATCTTGACAGAGCCCAAGGTGGCAGTGGCCATGGTGACAGTGCCCACAATGACAGTGCCCATGGTAACAGTGCCGACAGTGACAGTGCCCATGGTGACACTTCTCACAGTGAATGTGCCCATGGGGACAGTTACCATGATGAGATTTCTCACGGTGATAGTGCCCGTTGTGACAGTGCTCACAGTGACAATGCCCATGGTGCCACTGCCCATAGAGACATTCCGCACGGTCACTTTTCTCACGGTGAAAGTACCTATGGTGACACTGCACCTGGTGGCAGTGCAAAATGGTGACAGTGCCCATGGTGACATTGCTCATAGTGACTTTGCTTACAGTGATAGTCCTTACGGTGACAGTGTGCACGGTGACACTGCACACAGTTGCAGTGTTCATGGTGACAGTGTTCACGGTGATACTTTCCATGGTGATAGTGCCCATGGTGACACTGCACATGGTGGCAGTGAAAAATGGTGACAGTGCCCCTGTTGTCAGTTCTCATGGTGACCGTGCACATGGTGACAACCCGTGCAGACTGTACTCATGGTGACAGTACTCACGGTGACAGTTCTCATGTTTGCAGTATCCATGGTGACAGTGTTCACAGTGATAGTGCCCATGGTGAGAGTGCCCATGATGACAGGGCCCATGGTGCCATTGCCTATGGTGACAGTGCTCATGGTAACAGTGCCCAAGGTGACAGTGACCATGGTGAGAGTGCTCACACTGATGGTGCCCATGGTGACAGTGCTCATGGTGTCTGTCTACATTGTGCCAGTACCCATGGCAACAGTGCTCATGGTGACAGGGACCACAGTGAGAGAGCTCACGGTGAGAGTGCTCACGGTAATAGTGCTCATGGTGACAGTGCAAATGGTGACAATACCATGGTGACAGTACTCATGTTGAAAATACCCATGGTGGCAGTTCTCATAGCGACAGATCTCATGGTGACATTGCTCATAATAGCAGTGCCCAGGTGCCAGTGCTCGTGGTGACGGTGCTAATGGTGACAGTGCTCTTGGTGGCAGTTCCCATCGGGACAATACTGATGGTGACACTGTGCATTGTTACAGTGCCCATGGTAACCGTGTTCACGGTGATAGTGCACATCGTGACAGTGCCCATGGTGGTAGTTCACCTGGTGACAGTGCTAAATAGTGACAGTGCACATGCTGACAGTGCTCACGGTGATAGTGCCCATGGTGACAGTGCACACGGTCATAATGGGCATTGTTACAGAGTTCATGGTGACAGCACACGGTGGCAGTGGCCATGGAGACAGTGCCCACAATGACAGTGCCCATGGTGACAGTGCCGACAGTGACAGTGCCCATGGTGACACTTCTCATGGTGACAGTGCCCATGGGGACAGTTAGCATGGTGAGATTTCTAATGGTGATAGTGCCCGTTGTGCCAGTGCTCACAGTAACAATGCCCATGGGGCCAGTGCCCATAGAGTCATTCCGCACGGTCACATTTCTCACGGTGAAAGTGCCTATGGTGATATTAACCATGCTGACACTGCACATGGTGGCAGAGCAAAATGGTGACAGTGCCCATGGTGACATTGCTCATGGTGACTTTGCTTACGGTGATAGTCCTTACAGTGACAGTACGCATGGTGACACTGCACACAGTGACAGTGTTCATGGTGAAAGTGTTCACGGTGATAGTTCCCATGGTGAGATTGTCCTGGTAACAGTGCCCATAGTCACAATTCTCATGGTGTAGTGCTCACAGTGACAGTGCCCATGGTGTCATGCCCATGGTGACAGTGCTCATGGTGACAGTGCTCATGTTGGCAGAGCCATAAATAAGAGTGCTCATTGTGGCAGTGCTCATGGTGTCCGTGCTCATGGTGACAGTGCCCATGATTACAGTGTTTATGGTGATAGATGTCACGGTGTCAGTGCCCACGCGGAGAGTGCCAAGGCTGACAAAGCCCAGGGTGATACTTCCCATTGTGACAGTGCCCACGGTGACAGTGCCCATGGTGACAGCACCCAGTGTGACAAGGCGCATGGTGACAGTGCTCACGGTGACAGTGCCCATGGTGACAGTGCCGATGGTGAGAGTGCCAATAGTGACAGTGCTCATGGTGAAACTGCCCACAGAGACATCGCCCATGGTGATAGTGTTCATGGTGACAACCCCACGGTGACAGTGCCAATGTTGATAGTCCCAGTGGTGACAGGTCTTACATTGAATGTGACCATGGTGTCTGTGCTCATGGTGACAGTGCTCAAGGTTATAGTCTCCATGTTGACAGTGCCGATGGTGACAATTCTCACGGTGACAGGGCCTGTGGTGAAAATTCTCATAGTGACAGTGTTCACGGTGACAGTGCCCATGGTGCTATTACCCATGGTGACAGTTCTCATAGTGAAACTGCCCATGTTGACACTGCCCATGGTGGCAGTGCAAAATGGTGACAGTGCCCATGGTGATATTGCTCATGGTGACATTGCTTATGGTGATAGTGTGTATGGTGAAACTGCACACAGTGACTTTGCTCATGGTGACAGTGTTCATGGCGTTAGTTCCTATCGTGAATGTGACCATGGGGACAGTGCCCATAGTCACAATTCTCATGGTGTAGTGCTCACGGTGACAGTGCCCATGGTGACAATACACAGGGTGACAGTATTCATGGTGACATTGCTCATGGTGAGAGTGCCCATGTTCACAACTGTCACGGTGATAGTTCCCATGGTGACAATACCCAGGGTAACAGAGCTGATGGTAAAAGTGTTCACGGTGACAGTGCCCATGGTGACAGTACCTAAGGTGACAATTCCCATGGTGAGACTGCTCATAGACAGTGCCCATGGTGACAATACCCAGCGTGTCCTGTCCATGGTGACAGTGATCATGGTGACACATCTCATGAGGACAGTGCCATAAGTGACAGTGCTCATTGTGGCAGTGCTCATGGTGACAGTGCCCATGGTGACAGTGCCTATGGTGATAGATATCATGGTGGCTGTGCCCAGGGAGACATTGCCCACGCTGACAAGACCCATGGTGATACTTCCCATTGTGACAGTGCCATCGGTGGCAGAGCCCATGGTGACAGTGCCCAAGATCACAGAGCCCATGGTGAGAGTGCTAACGGTGACTGTGCCCATGGTGACAGCACCCAGTGTGAAAATGCCCATTGTGACAGTGCTCACGGTGACCATGCCAATGGTGATAGTGCCAATAGTGAGAGTGCTCACGGTGACACTGCCCATGGACACACTGCCCATTGTGATAGTGCCCATCATGACAACCCCTCGGAGGCAGTGCCAATGGTGAGAGTCCCCGTGGTGACAGTTCTCATGGTGAAAGTGATCCTTTTGAAATTGCTCATGGTGACAGTGCTCATGGTGACAGTGCTCAAGGTGATAGTCTCCATGTTGACAGTGTGCATGGTGACTGTTCTCACGGTGACAGTGCCTATGGTGATTATGCTCTTAGTGACAGTGCTCATGGTGACAGTGCCCATGGTGACAGTGACCACGGTGACTGTTCTCACCGTGGTAGTGCCCATGGTGACAGTGTTCATGATGACAGTCCGCATTAAGGCTGTGCCCGTGGTGACATTGCTAATGGTGATAATTCTCACGGTGATAGTACGCACGTTGAAAATGACAAAGGTGACAACACCCAGGTGATAATAATCATGGTGAAAGTGCCCATGGTGGCAGTTCTCATACTGACAGTTCTTGTGACAGTGCTCATGGTGGCAGTGCTCGTGGTGACAGTGCTCTTGGTGACAGTGCTCATGGTGGCAGTGCCCATGGTGAGACTACCGATGGTGACCCTGCCCATGGTGACAGTGCACATGGTCATGGTGCCTCTGGTGGCAGTGCAATATAGTGAGAATGCCCATGATGATATTGCTCATGGTGATAGTGCCCATGGTGAGAGTGCCCATGGTTCCAGTGCTCATGGTGACAGTGCCCATTGTGACAGTGCCCTTGGTGACAGTGCACACCATGAGAGTGCCCATGGTGTCTGTGCCCATGGTGACAGTTCTTATCATGAGAGTGTTCACGGTAGCAGTGTTCATGGTAATAGTGCTCACGGAGGCATTGCCCACAATGAGAGTGCCCACGGTGAGAATACTGACTGTGACAGTGCCCATGATGACTTTTCTCTCTGTGACAGTGCCCTTGGGGACAGTTAGCACGGTGAGATTTCTCACAGTGATAGTGCACATTGTTTCAGTGCTCATAGTGACAAGACCCTAGGCGCCAGTGCCCATCATGGCATTGCTCACGGTGATATTTCTCACGGTGACAGTGCCCATGGTGATATTACCCATGGTGACAGTACTCAGTGATCAAGTGCTCATGGTGACATGGCATAAGGTGATAATGCTCATGGTGGCAGTGCAAAATGGTGACAGTGCCCATGGGGACATTGCTTAATGTGATAGTCCTTGTGGTGACATTGTGCATGGTGACATTGCCCACCATGACAGTGCTCTTGTTGACAGTGCTCATGGTGATAGTGCCAATGTTGGAAGTGCCCATCGTGAAAGTGTCCATGGTGACAGTTCTTATGATGAGAGTGGTCAGAGTGGCAGTGCTCATGGTGAAAGTGCCCATGGTGACAGAGCCCACGGTGACAGTGTCCATAGTTATAGTGTCCATGGTGACAGTACTAACAGTGAAATTGTCCATGGGGACACTGCCCATGGTGAAAGTGCCCATGGTCACAACACTCACGGTGATAGTGCTCACGGTGAGAGTGGCCATGGTGACAGTGACCACAGTGACAGTTCTAATGGTGATACTGCCCATGATGACAGTGCTCATGGTGACAGTCCACATTGTACCAGTGCCCAAGGTGACAGTGCTCATGGTGACAGTGCCCAAAGTCACAATACCCATGGTGACAGTGCCCAGGCTGACAGTTCTCAAGGTGATAGTGCCCATGGTGACAGTGCACATGGTGATACAGAGAATGGGGACAGTGCTTATGGTGACAGTGGTCATGGTTGCAGTACCCATGGTGATAGTGCTGAAACTGACAGTGCCCTTGGGGATAGTGCCCATGGTGAGTGTGCTCGTGTTAATTGTGTCCATGGTGGCAGTTCCCATTGTGAAAGTGCTCATGATGACAGTGCCCATGTGGGTAGTTCCCATGGTGACAGTGCTCATGGTGATAGTGACCATGTTAAGAGTGCACATGGTGGCTGTGCCCTTGGTGACAGTGCCCATGATGACAGTATTCATGGTGACAGTGCTCACGGTGATAGTGACCATGGTGAGAGTGCACATGGTGGTAGTGCACATGGTGGCAGTGAAAAATGGTGACAGTTCCCATGCTGACAGTTCTCATTGTGACAATGCACACGGTCACAACCGATGCTGACACTGCTCATGGTAGCTGTACCCTTGGTGACAGTGCTCAGAGTGATAGTGCCCATGGTGGCAGTGTCCATGGTGACACTGCCCATGGTGACAATGCCCATGATGACAGTGCCCATGGAGTCAGTGCCCACGGAGCCATTGCCTATGGTAACAGTGCTCACAGTGACAGTACCCATGGTAACAGTGACCATGGTGAGAGTGCTCATGGTGATAGTGTCTATGGTGACAGATCACACTGTGACAGTCCGCATTGTGCCAGTACCAATAGTGACAGTGCCCATGGTGACATTGACCACGGTGAGAGTGATCACGGTGCTAGTGCTCACAGTAATAGTGCTCATGGTGACAGTGCCGACAGTGAAGGTGCTCACGGTGACAGTGCCTCTGGTGATAGTGCCCATGGTGAGAGTCCGCCCATTGATAGTGCCCATGGTGGCAGTTCCCATTGTGAAAATGCTCATGATGACATTGCCCATGTTGGTAGTCCCCATGGTGACAGTGCTCACGGTGATAGTGACCTTGGTAACTGTGCACATGGTGGCCGTGCCCTTGGTGACAGTGCCAATGATGACAGTACTCATGGTGACAGTTCTCACGGTGATAGTGCCCATGGTGATATTGCACATGGTGGCAGTGAAAAATGGTGACAGTGCCCATGTTGACAGTTCTCATGGTGACAGTGCACACGGTGACAACCCATGCAGACAGTACTCACGGTGAGAGTTCTCATGGTTGCAGTACCCATGGTGACAGTGCTCACAGTGATACTGCCCATGGTGGCAGTGCCCATGGTGACAGTGCCCATGGTGACACTGCCCATGATGACAGTGCCCATGGTGAAAGTTCCCACGGCGCCATTGCCTATGGTGACAGTGCTCATGGTAACAGTGCCCATGGTGACAGTGACCATGGTGAGAGTGCTCACACTGATAGTGCCCATGGTGACAGGGCTCATGGTGCCAGTCCGCATTGTGCCAGTACCCATGGCGACAGTGCTCATGGTGACACTGACCACAGTGAGAGTGCTCACTGTGATAGAGCTCACGGTAATAGTGCTCATGGTGACAGTGCAAAGGGTGACAATACCCATGGTGACAGTACTCATGTTGAAAATACCCATGGTGGCAGTTCTCATGGTGACAGTGCTCATAATAGCAGTGCCCAAGGTGGCAGTCCTCGTGGTGACAGTGCTAATGGTGACAGTGCTCTTGGTGGCAGTTCCCATGGGGACAGTACCGATGGTGACCCTGTGCATTGTTACAGTGCCCATGGTAACCGTGCTCACGGTGGTAGTGCACATCGTGACAGTGCCCATGGTGGCAGTTCACCTGGTGACAGTGCTAAATCGTGACAGTGCACATGCTGACAGTGCTCACGGTGATAGTGCCCATGGTGACAGTGCCCACGGTGATAATGGGTATTATTACAGTGTTCATCTTGACAGAGCCCAAGGTGGCAGTGGCCATGGTGACAGTGCCCACAATGACAGTGCCCATGGTAACAGTGCCGACAGTGACAGTGCCCATGGTGACACTTCTCACAGTGAATGTGCCCATGGGGACAGTTACCATGATGAGATTTCTCACGGTGATAGTGCCCGTTGTGACAGTGCTCACAGTGACAATGCCCATGGTGCCACTGCCCATAGAGACATTCTGCACGGTCACTTTTCTCACGGTGAAAGTACCTATGGTGACACTGCACCTGGTGGCAGTGCAAAATGGTGACAGTGCCCATGGTGACATTGCTCATAGTGACTTTGCTTACAGTGATAGTCCTTACGGTGACAGTGTGCACAGTGACACTGCACACAGTTGCAGTGTTCATGGTGACAGTGTTCACGGTGATACTTTCCATGGTGATAGTGCCCATGGTGACACTGCACATGGTGGCAGTGAAAAATGGTGACAGTGCCCCTGTTGTCAGTTCTCATGGTGACCGTGCACATGGTGACAACCCGTGCAGACTGTACTCATGGTGACAGTACTCACGGTGACAGTTCTCATGTTTGCAGTATCCATGGTGACAGTGCTCACAGTGATAGTGCCCATGGTGAGAGTGCCCATGATGACAGGGCCCATGGTGCCATTGCCTATGGTGACAGTGCTCATGGTAACAGTGCCCAAGGTGACAGTGACCATGGTGAGAGTGCTCACACTGATGGTGCCCATGGTGACAGTGCTCATGGTGTCTGTCTACATTGTGCCAGTACCCATGGCAACAGTGCTCATGGTGACAGGGACCACAGTGAGAGAGCTCACGGTGAGAGTGCTCACGGTAATAGTGCTCATGGTGACAGTGCAAATGGTGACAATACCATGGTGACAGTACTCATGTTGAAAATACCCATGGTGGCAGTTCTCATAGCGACAGATCTCATGGTGACATTGCTCATAATAGCAGTGCCCAGGTGCCAGTGCTCGTGGTGACGGTGCTAATGGTGACAGTGCTCTTGGTGGCAGTTCCCATCGGGACAATACTGATGGTGACACTGTGCATTGTTACAGTGCCCATGGTAACCGTGTTCACGGTGATAGTGCACATCGTGACAGTGCCCATGGTGGTAGTTCACCTGGTGACAGTGCTAAATAGTGACAGTGCACATGCTGACAGTGCTCACGGTGATAGTGCCCATGGTGACAGTGCACACGGTCATAATGGGCATTGTTACAGAGTTCATGGTGACAGCACACGGTGGCAGTGGCCATGGAGACAGTGCCCACAATGACAGTGCCCATGGTGACAGTGCCGACAGTGACAGTGCCCATGGTGACACTTCTCATGGTGACAGTGCCCATGGGGACAGTTAGCATGGTGAGATTTCTAACGGTGATAGTGCCCGTTGTGCCAGTGCTCACAGTAACAATGCCCATGGGGCCAGTGCCCATAGAGTCATTCCGCACGGTCACATTTCTCACGGTGAAAGTGCCTATGGTGATATTAACCATGGTGACACTGCACATGGTGGCAGAGCAAAATGGTGACAGTGCCCATGGTGACATTGCTCATGGTGACTTTGCTTACGGTGATAGTCCTTACAGTGACAGTACGCATGGTGACACTGCACACAGTGACAGTGTTCATGGTGAAAGTGTTCACGGTGATAGTTCCCATGGTGAGATTGTCCTGGTAACAGTGCCCATAGTCACAATTCTCATGGTGTAGTGCTCACAGTGACAGTGCCCATGGTGTCATGCCCATGGTGACAGTGCTCATGGTTACAGTGCTCATGTTGGCAGAGCCATAAATAAGAGTGCTCATTGTGGCAGTGCTCATGGTGTCCGTGCTCATGGTGACAGTGCCCATGATTACAGTGTTTATGGTGATAGATGTCACGGTGTCAGTGCCCACGCGGAGAGTGCCAAGGCTGACAAAGCCCAGGGTGATACTTCCCATTGTGACAGTGCCCACGGTGACAGTGCCCATGGTGACAGCACCCAGTGTGACAATGTGCATGGTGACAGTGCTCACGGTGACAGTGCCCATGGTGACAGTGCCGATGGTGAGAGTGCCAATAGTGACAGTGCTCATGGTGAAACTGCCCACAGAGACATCGCCCATGGTGATAGTGTTCATGGTGACAACCCCACGGTGACAGTGCCAATGTTGATAGTCCCAGTGGTGACAGGTCTTACATTGAATGTGACCATGGTGTCTGTGCTCATGGTGACAGTGCTCAAGGTTATAGTCTCCATGTTGACAGTGCCGATGGTGACAATTCTCACGGTGACAGGGCCTATGGTGAAAATTCTCATAGTGACAGTGTTCACGGTGACAGTGCCCATGGTGCTATTACCCATGGTGACAGTTCTCATAGTGAAACTGCCCATGTTGACACTGCCCATGGTGGCAGTGCAAAATGGTGACAGTGCCCATGGTGATATTGCTCATGGTGACATTGCTTATGGTGATAGTGTGTATGGTGAAACTGCACACAGTGACATTGCTCATGGTGACAGTGTTCATGGCGTTAGTTCCTATGGTGAATGTGACCATGGGGACAGTGCCCATAGTCACAATTCTCATGGGGTAGTGCTCACGGTGACGGTGCCCATGGTGACAATACACAGGGTGACAGTATTCCTGGTGACATTGCTCATGGTGAGAGTGCCCATGTTCACAACTGTCACGGTGATAGTTCCCATGGTGACAATACCCAGGGTAACAGAGCTGATGGTAAAAGTGTTCACGGTGACAGTGCCCATGGTGACAGTACCTAAGGTGACAATTCCCATGGTGAGACTGCTCATAGACAGTGCCCATGGTGACAATACCCAGCGTGTCCTGTCCATGGTGACAGTGATCATGGTGACACATCTCATGAGGACAGTGCCATAAGTGACAGTGCTCATGGTGACAGTGCCCATGGTGACAGTGCCTATGGTGATAGATATCATGGTGGCTGTGCCCAGGGAGACATTGCCCACGCTGACAAGACCCATGGTGATACTTCCCATTGTGACAGTGCCATCGGTGGCAGAGCCCATGGTGACAGTGCCCAAGATCACAGAGCCCATGGTGAGAGTGCTAACGGTGACTGTGCCCATGGTGACAGCACCCAGTGTGAAAATGCCCATTGTGACAGTGCTCACGGTGACCATGCCAATGGTGATAGTGCCAATAGTGAGAGTGCTCACGGTGACACTGCCCATGGACACACTGCCCATTGTGATAGTGCCCATCATGACAACCCCTCGGACGCAGTGCCAATGGTGAGAGTCCCCGTGGTGACAGTTCTCATGGTGAAAGTGATCCTTTTGAAATTGCTCATGGTGACAGTGCTCATGGTGACAGTGCTCAAGGTGATAGTCTCCATGTTGACAGTGTGCATGGTGACTGTTCTCACGGTGACAGTGCCTATGGTGATTATGCTCTTAGTGACAGTGCTCATGGTGACAGTGCCCATGGTGACAGTGACCACGGTGACTGTTCTCACCGTGGTAGTGCCCATGGTGACAGTGTTCATGATGACAGTCCGCATTAAGGCTGTGCCCGTGGTGACATTGCTAATGGTGATAATTCTCACGGTGATAGTACGCACGTTGAAAATGACAAAGGTGACAACACCCAGGTGATAATAATCATGGTGAAAGTGCCCATGGTGGCAGTTCTCATACTGACAGTTCTTGTGACAGTGCTCATGGTGGCAGTGCTCGTGGTGACAGTGCTCTTGGTGACAGTGCTCATGGTGGCAGTGCCCATGGTGAGACTACCGATGGTGACCCTGCCCATGGTGACAGTGCACATGGTCATGGTGCCTCTGGTGGCAGTGCAATATAGTGAGAATGCCCATGATGATATTGCTCATGGTGATAGTGCCCATGGTGAGAGTGCCCATGGTTCCAGTGCTCATGGTGACAGTGCCCATTGTGACAGTGCCCTTGGTGACAGTGCACACCATGAGAGTGCCCATGGTGTCTGTGCCCATGGTGACAGTTCTTATCATGAGAGTGTTCACGGTAGCAGTGTTCATGGTAATAGTGCTCACGGAGGCATTGCCCACAATGAGAGTGCCCACGGTGAGAATACTGACTGTGACAGTGCCCATGATGACTTTTCTCTCTGTGACAGTGCCCTTGGGGACAGTTAGCACGGTGAGATTTCTCACAGTGATAGTGCACATTGTTTCAGTGCTCATAGTGACAAGACCCTAGGCGCCAGTGCCCATCATGGCATTGCTCACGGTGATATTTCTCACGGTGACAGTGCCCATGGTGATATTACCCATGGTGACAGTACTCAGTGATCAAGTGCTCATGGTGACATGGCATAAGGTGATAATGCTCACGGTGGCAGTGCAAAATGGTGACAGTGCCCATGGGGACATTGCTTAATGTGATAGTCCTTGTGGTGGCATTGTGCATGGTGACATTGCCCACCATGACAGTGCTCTTGTTGACAGTGCTCATGGTGATAGTGCCAATGTTGGAAGTGCCCATCGTGAAAGTGTCCATGGTGACAGTTCTTATGATGAGAGTGGTCAGAGTGGCAGTGCTCATGGTGAAAGTGCCCATGGTGACAGAGCCCACGGTGACAGTGTCCATAGTTATAGTGTCCATGGTGACAGTACTAACAGTGAAATTGTCCATGGGGACACTGCCCATGGTGAAAGTGCCCATGGTCACAACACTCACGGTGATAGTGCTCACGGTGAGAGTGGCCATGGTGACAGTGACCACGGTGACAGTTCTAATGGTGATACTGCCCATGATGACAGTGCTCTGGTGACAGTCCACATTGTACCAGTGCCCAAGGTGACAGTGCTCATGGTGACAGTGCCCAAAGTCACAATACCCATGGTGACAGTGCCCAGGCTGACAGTTCTCAAGGTGATAGTGCCCATGGTGACAGTGCACATGGTGATACAGAGAATGGGGACAGTGCTTATGGTGACAGTGGTCATGGTTGCAGTACCCATGGTGATAGTGCTGAAACTGACAGTGCCCTTGGGGATAGTGCCCATGGTGAGTGTGCTCGTGTTAATTGTGTCCATGGTGGCAGTTCCCATTGTGAAAGTGCTCATGATGACAGTGCCCATGTGGGTAGTTCCCATGGTGACAGTGCTCATGGTGATAGTGACCATGTTAAGAGTGCACATGGTGGCTGTGCCCTTGGTGACAGTGCCCATGATGACAGTATTCATGGTGACAGTGCTCACGGTGATAATGCCCATGGTGGCAGTGCACATGGTGGTAGTGCACATGGTGGCAGTGAAAAATGGTGACAGTTCCCATGCTGACAGTTCTCATTGTGACAATGCACACGGTCACAACCGATGCTGACACTGCTCATGGTAGCTGTACCCTTGGTGACAGTGCTCAGAGTGATAGTGCCAATGGTGGCAGTGCCCATGGTGACACTGCCCATGGTGACAATGCCCATGATGACAGTGCTCATGGTGACAGTGCTCATGTTGGCAGAGCCATAAATAAGAGTGCTCATTGTGGCAGTGCTCATGGTGTCCGTGCTCATGGTGACAGTGCCCATGATTACAGTGTTTATGGTGATAGATGTCACGGTGTCAGTGCCCACGCGGAGAGTGCCAAGGCTGACAAAGCCCAGGGTGATACTTCCCATTGTGACAGTGCCCACGGTGACAGTGCCCATGGTGACAGCACCCAGTGTGACAAGGCGCATGGTGACAGTGCTCACGGTGACAGTGCCCATGGTGACAGTGCCGATGGTGAGAGTGCCAATAGTGACAGTGCTCATGGTGAAACTGCCCACAGAGACATCGCCCATGGTGATAGTGTTCATGGTGACAACCCCACGGTGACAGTGCCAATGTTGATATTCCCAGTGGTGACAGGTCTTACATTGAATGTGACCATGGTGTCTGTGCTCATGGTGACAGTGCTCAAGGTTATAGTCTCCATGTTGACAGTGCCGATGGTGACAATTCTCACGGTGACAGGGCCTATGGTGAAAATTCTCATAGTGACAGTGTTCACGGTGACAGTGCCCATGGTGCTATTACCCATGGTGACAGTTCTCATAGTGAAACTGCCCATGTTGACACTGCCCATGGTGGCAGTGCAAAATGGTGACAGTGCCCATGGTGATATTGCTCATGGTGACATTGCTTATGGTGATAGTGTGTATGGTGAAACTGCACACAGTGACATTGCTCATGGTGACAGTGTTCATGGCGTTAGTTCCTATGGTGAATGTGACCATGGGGACAGTGCCCATAGTCACAATTCTCATGGGGTAGTGCTCACGGTGACAGTGCCCATGGTGACAATACACAGGGTGACAGTATTCATGGTGACATTGCTCATGGTGAGAGTGCCCATGTTCACAACTGTCACGGTGATAGTTCCCATGGTGACAATACCCAGGGTAACAGAGCTGATGGTAAAAGTGTTCACGGTGACAGTGCCCATGGTGACAGTACCTAAGGTGACAATTCCCATGGTGAGACTGCTCATAGACAGTGCCCATGGTGACAATACCCAGCGTGTCCTGTCCATGGTGACAGTGATCATGGTGACACATCTCATGAGGACAGTGCCATAAGTGACAGTGCTCATTGTGGCAGTGCTCATGGTGACAGTGCCCATGGTGACAGTGCCTATGGTGATAGATATCATGGTGGCTGTGCCCAGGGAGACATTGCCCACGCTGACAAGACCCATGGTGATACTTCCCATTGTGACAGTGCCATCGGTGGCAGAGCCCATGGTGACAGTGCCCAAGATCACAGAGCCCATGGTGAGAGTGCTAACGGTGACTGTGCCCATGGTGACAGCACCCAGTGTGAAAATGCCCATTGTGACAGTGCTCACGGTGACCATGCCAATGGTGATAGTGCCAATAGTGAGAGTGCTCACGGTGACACTGCCCATGGACACACTGCCCATTGTGATAGTGCCCATCATGACAACCCCTCGGAGGCAGTGCCAATGGTGAGAGTCCCCGTGGTGACAGTTCTCATGGTGAAAGTGATCCTTTTGAAATTGCTCATGGTGACAGTGCTCATGGTGACAGTGCTCAAGGTGATAGTCTCCATGTTGACAGTGTGCATGGTGACTGTTCTCACGGTGACAGTGCCTATGGTGATTATGCTCTTAGTGACAGTGCTCATGGTGACAGTGCCCATGGTGACAGTGACCACGGTGACTGTTCTCACCGTGGTAGTGCCCATGGTGACAGTGTTCATGATGACAGTCCGCATTAAGGCTGTGCCCGTGGTGACATTGCTAATGGTGATAATTCTCACGGTGATAGTACGCACGTTGAAAATGACAAAGGTGACAACACCCAGGTGATAATAATCATGGTGAAAGTGCCCATGGTGGCAGTTCTCATACTGACAGTTCTTGTGACAGTGCTCATGGTGGCAGTGCTCGTGGTGACAGTGCTCTTGGTGACAGTGCTCATGGTGGCAGTGCCCATGGTGACAGTGCACATGGTCATGGTGCCTCTGGTGGCAGTGCAATATAGTGAGAATGCCCATGATGATATTGCTCATGGTGATAGTGCCCATGGTGAGAGTGCCCATGGTTCCAGTGCTCATGGTGACAGTGCCCATTGTGACAGTGCCCTTGGTGACAGTGCACACCATGAGAGTGCCCATGGTGTCTGTGCCCATGGTGACAGTTCTTATCATGAGAGTGTTCACGGTAGCAGTGTTCATGGTAATAGTGCTCACGGAGGCATTGCCCACAATGAGAGTGCCCACGGTGAGAATACTGACTGTGACAGTGCCCATGATGACTTTTCTCTCTGTGACAGTGCCCTTGGGGACAGTTAGCATGGTGAGATTTCTCACAGTGATAGTGCACATTGTTTCAGTGCTCATAGTGACAAGACCCTAGGCGCCAGTGCCCATCATGGCATTGCTCACGGTGATATTTCTCACGGTGACAGTGCCCATGGTGATATTACCCATGGTGACAGTACTCAGTGATCAAGTGCTCATGGTGACATGGCATAAGGTGATAATGCTCACGGTGGCAGTGCAAAATGGTGACAGTGCCCATGGTGAGAGTGCTCACACTGATGGTGCCCATGGTGACAGTGCTCATGGTGTCTGTCTACATTGTGCCAGTACCCATGGCAACAGTGCTCATGGTGACAGGGACCACAGTGAGAGAGCTCACGGTGAGAGTGCTCACGGTAATAGTGCTCATGGTGACAGTGCAAATGGTGACAATACCATGGTGACAGTACTCATGTTGAAAATACCCATGGTGGCAGTTCTCATAGCGACAGATCTCATGGTGACATTGCTCATAATAGCAGTGCCCAGGTGCCAGTGCTCGTGGTGACGGTGCTAATGGTGACAGTGCTCTTGGTGGCAGTTCCCATCGGGACAATACTGATGGTGACACTGTGCATTGTTACAGTGCCCATGGTAACCGTGTTCACGGTGATAGTGCACATCGTGACAGTGCCCATGGTGGTAGTTCACCTGGTGACAGTGCTAAATAGTGACAGTGCACATGCTGACAGTGCTCACGGTGATAGTGCCCATGGTGACAGTGCACACGGTCATAATGGGCATTGTTACAGAGTTCATGGTGACAGCACACGGTGGCAGTGGCCATGGAGACAGTGCCCACAATGACAGTGCCCATGGTGACAGTGCCGACAGTGACAGTGCCCATGGTGACACTTCTCATGGTGACAGTGCCCATGGGGACAGTTAGCATGGTGAGATTTCTAACGGTGATAGTGCCCGTTGTGCCAGTGCTCACAGTAACAATGCCCATGGGGCCAGTGCCCATAGAGTCATTCCGCACGGTCACATTTCTCACGGTGAAAGTGCCTATGGTGATATTAACCATGGTGACACTGCACATGGTGGCAGAGCAAAATGGTGACAGTGCCCATGGTGACATTGCTCATGGTGACTTTGCTTACGGTGATAGTCCTTACAGTGACAGTACGCATGGTGACACTGCACACAGTGACAGTGTTCATGGTGAAAGTGTTCACGGTGATAGTTCCCATGGTGAGATTGTCCTGGTAACAGTGCCCATAGTCACAATTCTCATGGTGTAGTGCTCACAGTGACAGTGCCCATGGTGTCATGCCCATGGTGACAGTGCTCATGGTTACAGTGCTCATGTTGGCAGAGCCATAAATAAGAGTGCTCATTGTGGCAGTGCTCATGGTGTCCGTGCTCATGGTGACAGTGCCCATGATTACAGTGTTTATGGTGATAGATGTCACGGTGTCAGTGCCCACGCGGAGAGTGCCAAGGCTGACAAAGCCCAGGGTGATACTTCCCATTGTGACAGTGCCCACGGTGACAGTGCCCATGGTGACAGCACCCAGTGTGACAATGTGCATGGTGACAGTGCTCACGGTGACAGTGCCCATGGTGACAGTGCCGATGGTGAGAGTGCCAATAGTGACAGTGCTCATGGTGAAACTGCCCACAGAGACATCGCCCATGGTGATAGTGTTCATGGTGACAACCCCACGGTGACAGTGCCAATGTTGATAGTCCCAGTGGTGACAGGTCTTACATTGAATGTGACCATGGTGTCTGTGCTCATGGTGACAGTGCTCAAGGTTATAGTCTCCATGTTGACAGTGCCGATGGTGACAATTCTCACGGTGACAGGGCCTATGGTGAAAATTCTCATAGTGACAGTGTTCACGGTGACAGTGCCCATGGTGCTATTACCCATGGTGACAGTTCTCATAGTGAAACTGCCCATGTTGACACTGCCCATGGTGGCAGTGCAAAATGGTGACAGTGCCCATGGTGATATTGCTCATGGTGACATTGCTTATGGTGATAGTGTGTATGGTGAAACTGCACACAGTGACATTGCTCATGGTGACAGTGTTCATGGCGTTAGTTCCTATGGTGAATGTGACCATGGGGACAGTGCCCATAGTCACAATTCTCATGGTGTAGTGCTCACGGTGACAGTGCCCATGGTGACAATACACAGGGTGACAGTATTCATGGTGACATTGCTCATGGTGAGAGTGCCCATGTTCACAACTGTCACGGTGATAGTTCCCATGGTGACAATACCCAGGGTAACAGAGCTGATGGTAAAAGTGTTCACAGTGACAGTGCCCATGGTGACAGTACCTAACGTGACAATTCCCATGGTGAGACTGCTCATAGACAGTGCCCATGGTGACAATACCCAGCGTGTCCTGTCCATGGTGACAGTGATCATGGTGACACATCTCATGAGGACAGTGCCATAAGTGACAGTGCTCATTGTGGCAGTGCTCATGGTGACAGTGCCCATGGTGACAGTGCCTATGGTGATAGATATCATGGTGGCTGTGCCCAGGGAGACATTGCCCACGCTGACAAGACCCATGGTGATACTTCCCATTGTGACAGTGCCATCGGTGGCAGAGCCCATGGTGACAGTGCCCAAGATCACAGAGCCCATGGTGAGAGTGCTAACGGTGACTGTGCCCATGGTGACAGCACCCAGTGTGAAAATGCCCATTGTGACAGTGCTCACGGTGACCATGCCAATGGTGATAGTGCCAATAGTGAGAGTGCTCACGGTGACACTGCCCATGGACACACTGCCCATTGTGATAGTGCCCATCATGACAACCCCTCGGAGGCAGTGCCAATGGTGAGAGTCCCCGTGGTGACAGTTCTCATGGTGAAAGTGATCCTTTTGAAATTGCTCATGGTGACAGTGCTCATGGTGACAGTGCTCAAGGTGATAGTCTCCATGTTGACAGTGTGCATGGTGACTGTTCTCACGGTGACAGTGCCTATGGTGATTATGCTCTTAGTGACAGTGCTCATGGTGACAGTGCCCATGGTGACAGTGACCACGGTGACTGTTCTCACCGTGGTAGTGCCCATGGTGACAGTGTTCATGATGACAGTCCGCATTAAGGCTGTGCCCGTGGTGACATTGCTAATGGTGATAATTCTCACGGTGATAGTACGCACGTTGAAAATGACAAAGGTGACAACACCCAGGTGATAATAATCATGGTGAAAGTGCCCATGGTGGCAGTTCTCATACTGACAGTTCTTGTGACAGTGCTCATGGTGGCAGTGCTCGTGGTGACAGTGCTCTTGGTGACAGTGCTCATGGTGGCAGTGCCCATGGTGAGACTACCGATGGTGACCCTGCCCATGGTGACAGTGCACATGGTCATGGTGCCTCTGGTGGCAGTGCAATATAGTGAGAATGCCCATGATGATATTGCTCATGGTGATAGTGCCCATGGTGAGAGTGCCCATGGTTCCAGTGCTCATGGTGACAGTGCCCATTGTGACAGTGCCCTTGGTGACAGTGCACACCATGAGAGTGCCCATGGTGTCTGTGCCCATGGTGACAGTTCTTATCATGAGAGTGTTCACGGTAGCAGTGTTCATGGTAATAGTGCTCACGGAGGCATTGCCCACAATGAGAGTGCCCACGGTGAGAATACTGACTGTGACAGTGCCCATGATGACTTTTCTCTCTGTGACAGTGCCCTTGGGGACAGTTAGCACGGTGAGATTTCTCACAGTGATAGTGCACATTGTTTCAGTGCTCATAGTGACAAGACCCTAGGCGCCAGTGCCCATCATGGCATTGCTCACGGTGATATTTCTCACGGTGACAGTGCCCATGGTGATATTACCCATGGTGACAGTACTCAGTGATCAAGTGCTCATGGTGACATGGCATAAGGTGATAATGCTCACGGTGGCAGTGCAAAATGGTGACAGTGCCCATGGGGACATTGCTTAATGTGATAGTCCTTGTGGTGACATTGTGCATGGTGACATTGCCCACCATGACAGTGCTCTTGTTGACAGTGCTCATGGTGATAGTGCCAATGTTGGAAGTGCCCATCGTGAAAGTGTCCATGGTGACAGTTCTTATGATGAGAGTGGTCAGAGTGGCAGTGCTCATGGTGAAAGTGCCCATGGTGACAGAGCCCACGGTGACAGTGTCCATAGTTATAGTGTCCATGGTGACAGTACTAACAGTGAAATTGTCCATGGGGACACTGCCCATGGTGAAAGTGCCCATGGTCACAACACTCACGGTGATAGTGCTCACGGTGAGAGTGGCCATGGTGACAGTGACCACGGTGACAGTTCTAATGGTGATACTGCCCATGATGACAGTGCTCTGGTGACAGTCCACATTGTACCAGTGCCCAAGGTGACAGTGCTCATGGTGACAGTGCCCAAAGTCACAATACCCATGGTGACAGTGCCCAGGCTGACAGTTCTCAAGGTGATAGTGCCCATGGTGACAGTGCACATGGTGATACAGAGAATGGGGACAGTGCTTATGGTGACAGTGGTCATGGTTGCAGTACCCATGGTGATAGTGCTGAAACTGACAGTGCCCTTGGGGATAGTGCCCATGGTGAGTGTGCTCGTGTTAATTGTGTCCATGGTGGCAGTTCCCATTGTGAAAGTGCTCATGATGACAGTGCCCATGTGGGTAGTTCCCATGGTGACAGTGCTCATGGTGATAGTGACCATGTTAACAGTGCACATGGTGGCTGTGCCCTTGGTGACAGTGCCCATGATGACAGTATTCATGGTGACAGTGCTCACGGTGATAATGCCCATGGTGGCAGTGCACATGGTGGTAGTGCACATGGTGGCAGTGAAAAATGGTGACAGTTCCCATGCTGACAGTTCTCATTGTGACAATGCACACGGTCACAACCGATGCTGACACTGCTCATGGTAGCTGTACCCTTGGTGACAGTGCTCAGAGTGATAGTGCCCATGGTGGCAGTGCCCATGGTGACACTGCCCATGGTGACAATGCCCATGATGACAGTGCTCATGGTGACAGTGCTCATGTTGGCAGAGCCATAAATAAGAGTGCTCATTGTGGCAGTGCTCATGGTGTCCGTGCTCATGGTGACAGTGCCCATGATTACAGTGTTTATGGTGATAGATGTCACGGTGTCAGTGCCCACGCGGAGAGTGCCAAGGCTGACAAAGCCCAGGGTGATACTTCCCATTGTGACAGTGCCCACGGTGACAGTGCCCATGGTGACAGCACCCAGTGTGACAAGGCGCATGGTGACAGTGCTCACGGTGACAGTGCCCATGGTGACAGTGCCGATGGTGAGAGTGCCAATAGTGACAGTGCTCATGGTGAAACTGCCCACAGAGACATCGCCCATGGTGATAGTGTTCATGGTGACAACCCCACGGTGACAGTGCCAATGTTGATAGTCCCAGTGGTGACAGGTCTTACATTGAATGTGACCATGGTGTCTGTGCTCATGGTGACAGTGCTCAAGGTTATAGTCTCCATGTTGACAGTGCCGATGGTGACAATTCTCACGGTGACAGGGCCTATGGTGAAAATTCTCATAGTGACAGTGTTCACGGTGACAGTGCCCATGGTGCTATTACCCATGGTGACAGTACTCATAGTGAAACTGCCCAGGTTGACACTGCCCATGGTGGCAGTGCAAAATGGTGACAGTGCCCATGGTGATATTGCTCATGGTGACATTGCTTATGGTGATAGTGTGTATGGTGAAACTGCACACAGTGACATTGCTCATGGTGACAGTGTTCATGGCGTTAGTTCCTATGGTGAATGTGACCATGGGGACAGTGCCCATAGTCACAATTCTCATGGTGTAGTGCTCACGGTGACAGTGCCCATGGTGACAATACACAGGGTGACAGTATTCATGGTGACATTGCTCATGGTGAGAGTGCCCATGTTCACAACTGTCACGGTGATAGTTCCCATGGTGACAATACCCAGGGTAACAGAGCTGATGGTAAAAGTGTTCACGGTGACAGTGCCCATGGTGACAGTACCTAAGGTGACAATTCCCATGGTGAGACTGCTCATAGACAGTGCCCATGGTGACAATACCCAGCGTGTCCTGTCCATGGTGACAGTGATCATGGTGACACATCTCATGAGGACAGTGCCATAAGTGACAGTGCTCATTGTGGCAGTGCTCATGGTGACAGTGCCCATGGTGACAGTGCCTATGGTGATAGATATCATGGTGGCTGTGCCCAGGGAGACATTGTCCACGCTGACAAGACCCATGGTGATACTTCCCATTGTGACAGTGCCATCGGTGGCAGAGCCCATGGTGACAGTGCCCAAGATCACAGAGCCCATGGTGAGAGTGCTAACGGTGACTGTGCCCAAGGTGACAGCACCCAGTGTGACAATGCCCATTGTGACAGTGCTCACGGTGACCATGCCAATGGTGATAGTGCCAATAGTGAGAGTGCTCACGGTGACACTGCCCATGGACACACTGCCCATTGTGATAGTGCCCATCATGACAACCCCTCGGAGGCAGTGCCAATGGTGAGAGTCCCCGTGGTGACAGTTCTCATGGTGAAAGTGATCCTTTTGAAATTGCTCATGGTGACAGTGCTCATGGTGACAGTGCTCAAGGTGATAGTCTCCATGTTGACAGTGTGCATGGTGACTGTTCTCACGGTGACAGTGCCTATGGTGATTATGCTCTTAGTGACAGTGCTCATGGTGACAGTGCCCATGGTGACAGTGACCACGGTGACTGTTCTCACCGTGGTAGTGCCCATGGTGACAGTGTTCATGATGACAGTCCGCATTAAGGCTGTGCCCGTGGTGACATTGCTAATGGTGATAATTCTCACGGTGATAGTACGCACGTTGAAAATGACAAAGGTGACAACACCCAGGTGATAATAATCATGGTGAAAGTGCCCATGGTGGCAGTTCTCATACTGACAGTTCTTGTGACAGTGCTCATGGTGGCAGTGCTCGTGGTGACAGTGCTCTTGGTGACAGTGCTCATGGTGGCAGTGCCCATGGTGAGACTACCGATGGTGACCCTGCCCATGGTGACAGTGCACATGGTCATGGTGCCTCTGGTGGCAGTGCAATATAGTGAGAATGCCCATGATGATATTGCTCATGGTGATAGTGCCCATGGTGAGAGTGCCCATGGTTCCAGTGCTCATGGTGACAGTGCCCATTGTGACAGTGCCCTTGGTGACAGTGCACACCATGAGAGTGCCCATGGTGTCTGTGCCCATGGTGACAGTTCTTATCATGAGAGTGTTCACGGTAGCAGTGTTCATGGTAATAGTGCTCACGGAGGCATTGCCCACAATGAGAGTGCCCACGGTGAGAATACTGACTGTGACAGTGCCCATGATGACTTTTCTCTCTGTGACAGTGCCCTTGGGGACAGTTAGCACGGTGAGATTTCTCACAGTGATAGTGCACATTGTTTCAGTGCTCATAGTGACAAGACCCTAGGCGCCAGTGCCCATCATGGCATTGCTCACGGTGATATTTCTCACGGTGACAGTGCCCATGGTGATATTACCCATGGTGACAGTACTCAGTGATCAAGTGCTCATGGTGACATGGCATAAGGTGATAATGCTCACGGTGGCAGTGCAAAATGGTGACAGTGCCCATGGGGACATTGCTTAATGTGATAGTCCTTGTGGTGACATTGTGCATGGTGACATTGCCCACCATGACAGTGCTCTTGTTGACAGTGCTCATGGTGATAGTGCCAATGTTGGAAGTGCCCATCGTGAAAGTGTCCATGGTGACAGTTCTTATGATGAGAGTGGTCAGAGTGGCAGTGCTCATGGTGAAAGTGCCCATGGTGACAGAGCCCATGGTGACAGTGTCCATAGTTATAGTGTCCATGGTGACAGTACTAACAGTGAAATTGTCCATGGGGACACTGCCCATGGTGAAAGTGCCCATGGTCACAACACTCACGGTGATAGTGCTCACGGTGAGAGTGGCCATGGTGACAGTGACCATGGTGACAGTTCTAATGGTGATACTGCCCATGATGACAGTGCTCTGGTGACAGTCCACATTGTACCAGTGCCCAAGGTGACAGTGCTCATGGTGACAGTGCCCAAAGTCACAATACCCATGGTGACAGTGCCCAGGCTGACAGTTCTCAAGGTGATAGTGCCCATGGTGACAGTGCACATGGTGATACAGAGAATGGGGACAGTGCTTATGGTGACAGTGGTCATGGTTGCAGTACCCATGGTGATAGTGCTGAAACTGACAGTGCCCTTGGGGATAGTGCCCATGGTGAGTGTGCTCGTGTTAATTGTGTCCATGGTGGCAGTTCCCATTGTGAAAGTGCTCATGATGACAGTGCCCATGTGGGTAGTTCCCATGGTGACAGTGCTCATGGTGATAGTGACCATGTTAAGAGTGCACATGGTGGCTGTGCCCTTGGTGACAGTGCCCATGATGACAGTATTCATGGTGACAGTGCTCACGGTGATAATGCCCATGGTGGCAGTGCACATGGTGGTAGTGCACATGGTGGCAGTGAAAAATGGTGACAGTTCCCATGCTGACAGTTCTCATTGTGACAATGCACACGGTCACAACCGATGCTGACACTGCTCATGGTAGCTGTACCCTTGGTGACAGTGCTCAGAGTGATAGTGCCAATGGTGGCAGTGCCCATGGTGACACTGCCCATGGTGACAATGCCCATGATGACAGTGCTCATGGTGACAGTGCTCATGTTGGCAGAGCCATAAATAAGAGTGCTCATTGTGGCAGTGCTCATGGTGTCCGTGCTCATGGTGACAGTGCCCATGATTACAGTGTTTATGGTGATAGATGTCACGGTGTCAGTGCCCACGCGGAGAGTGCCAAGGCTGACAAAGCCCAGGGTGATACTTCCCATTGTGACAGTGCCCACGGTGACAGTGCCCATGGTGACAGCACCCAGTGTGACAAGGCGCATGGTGACAGTGCTCACGGTGACAGTGCCCATGGTGACAGTGCCGATGGTGAGAGTGCCAATAGTGACAGTGCTCATGGTGAAACTGCCCACAGAGACATCGCCCATGGTGATAGTGTTCATGGTGACAACCCCACGGTGACAGTGCCAATGTTGATAGTCCCAGTGGTGACAGGTCTTACATTGAATGTGACCATGGTGTCTGTGCTCATGGTGACAGTGCTCAAGGTTATAGTCTCCATGTTGACAGTGCCGATGGTGACAATTCTCACGGTGACAGGGCCTATGGTGAAAATTCTCATAGTGACAGTGTTCACGGTGACAGTGCCCATGGTGCTATTACCCATGGTGACAGTACTCATAGTGAAACTGCCCATGTTGACACTGCCCATGGTGGCAGTGCAAAATGGTGACAGTGCCCATGGTGATATTGCTCATGGTGACATTGCTTATGGTGATAGTGTGTATGGTGAAACTGCACACAGTGACATTGCTCATGGTGACAGTGTTCATGGCGTTAGTTCCTATGGTGAATGTGACCATGGGGACAGTGCCCATAGTCACAATTCTCATGGTGTAGTGCTCACGGTGACAGTGCCCATGGTGACAATACACAGGGTGACAGTATTCATGGTGACATTGCTCATGGTGAGAGTGCCCATGTTCACAACTGTCACGGTGATAGTTCCCATGGTGACAATACCCAGGGTAACAGAGCTGATGGTAAAAGTGTTCACAGTGACAGTGCCCATGGTGACAGTACCTAACGTGACAATTCCCATGGTGAGACTGCTCATAGACAGTGCCCATGGTGACAATACCCAGCGTGTCCTGTCCATGGTGACAGTGATCATGGTGACACATCTCATGAGGACAGTGCCATAAGTGACAGTGCTCATTGTGGCAGTGCTCATGGTGACAGTGCCCATGGTGACAGTGCCTATGGTGATAGATATCATGGTGGCTGTGCCCAGGGAGACATTGCCCACGCTGACAAGACCCATGGTGATACTTCCCATTGTGACAGTGCCATCGGTGGCAGAGCCCATGGTGACAGTGCCCAAGATCACAGAGCCCATGGTGAGAGTGCTAACGGTGACTGTGCCCATGGTGACAGCACCCAGTGTGAAAATGCCCATTGTGACAGTGCTCACGGTGACCATGCCAATGGTGATAGTGCCAATAGTGAGAGTGCTCACGGTGACACTGCCCATGGACACACTGCCCATTGTGATAGTGCCCATCATGACAACCCCTCGGAGGCAGTGCCAATGGTGAGAGTCCCCGTGGTGACAGTTCTCATGGTGAAAGTGATCCTTTTGAAATTGCTCATGGTGACAGTGCTCATGGTGACAGTGCTCAAGGTGATAGTCTCCATGTTGACAGTGTGCATGGTGACTGTTCTCACGGTGACAGTGCCTATGGTGATTATGCTCTTAGTGACAGTGCTCATGGTGACAGTGCCCATGGTGACAGTGACCACGGTGACTGTTCTCACCGTGGTAGTGCCCATGGTGACAGTGTTCATGATGACAGTCCGCATTAAGGCTGTGCCCGTGGTGACATTGCTAATGGTGATAATTCTCACGGTGATAGTACGCACGTTGAAAATGACAAAGGTGACAACACCCAGGTGATAATAATCATGGTGAAAGTGCCCATGGTGGCAGTTCTCATACTGACAGTTCTTGTGACAGTGCTCATGGTGGCAGTGCTCGTGGTGACAGTGCTCTTGGTGACAGTGCTCATGGTGGCAGTGCCCATGGTGAGACTACTGATGGTGACCCTGCCCATGGTGACAGTGCACATGGTCATGGTGCCTCTGGTGGCAGTGCAATATAGTGAGAATGCCCATGATGATATTGCTCATGGTGATAGTGCCCATGGTGAGAGTGCCCATGGTTCCAGTGCTCATGGTGACAGTGCCCATTGTGACAGTGCCCTTGGTGACAGTGCACACCATGAGAGTGCCCATGGTGTCTGTGCCCATGGTGACAGTTCTTATCATGAGAGTGTTCACGGTAGCAGTGTTCATGGTAATAGTGCTCACGGAGGCATTGCCCACAATGAGAGTGCCCACGGTGAGAATACTGACTGTGACAGTGCCCATGATGACTTTTCTCTCTGTGACAGTGCCCTTGGGGACAGTTAGCACGGTGAGATTTCTCACAGTGATAGTGCACATTGTTTCAGTGCTCATAGTGACAAGACCCTAGGCGCCAGTGCCCATCATGGCATTGCTCACGGTGATATTTCTCACGGTGACAGTGCCCATGGTGATATTACCCATGGTGACAGTACTCAGTGATCAAGTGCTCATGGTGACATGGCATAAGGTGATAATGCTCACGGTGGCAGTGCAAAATGGTGACAGTGCCCATGGGGACATTGCTTAATGTGATAGTCCTTGTGGTGACATTGTGCATGGTGACATTGCCCACCATGACAGTGCTCTTGTTGACAGTGCTCATGGTGATAGTGCCAATGTTGGAAGTGCCCATCGTGAAAGTGTCCATGGTGACAGTTCTTATGATGAGAGTGGTCAGAGTGGCAGTGCTCATGGTGAAAGTGCCCATGGTGACAGAGCCCACGGTGACAGTGTCCATAGTTATAGTGTCCATGGTGACAGTACTAACAGTGAAATTGTCCATGGGGACACTGCCCATGGTGAAAGTGCCCATGGTCACAACACTCACGGTGATAGTGCTCACGGTGAGAGTGGCCATGGTGACAGTGACCACGGTGACAGTTCTAATGGTGATACTGCCCATGATGACAGTGCTCTGGTGACAGTCCACATTGTACCAGTGCCCAAGGTGACAGTGCTCATGGTGACAGTGCCCAAAGTCACAATACCCATGGTGACAGTGCCCAGGCTGACAGTTCTCAAGGTGATAGTGCCCATGGTGACAGTGCACATGGTGATACAGAGAATGGGGACAGTGCTTATGGTGACAGTGGTCATGGTTGCAGTACCCATGGTGATAGTGCTGAAACTGACAGTGCCCTTGGGGATAGTGCCCATGGTGAGTGTGCTCGTGTTAATTGTGTCCATGGTGGCAGTTCCCATTGTGAAAGTGCTCATGATGACAGTGCCCATGTGGGTAGTTCCCATGGTGACAGTGCTCATGGTGATAGTGACCATGTTAAGAGTGCACATGGTGGCTGTGCCCTTGGTGACAGTGCCCATGATGACAGTATTCATGGTGACAGTGCTCACGGTGATAATGTCCATGGTGGCAGTGCACATGGTGGTAGTGCACATGGTGGCAGTGAAAAATGGTGACAGTTCCCATGCTGACAGTTCTCATTGTGACAATGCACACGGTCACAACCGATGCTGACACTGCTCATGGTAGCTGTACCCTTGGTGACAGTGCTCAGAGTGATAGTGCCCATGGTGGCAGTGCCCATGGTGACACTGCCCATGGTGACAATGCCCATGATGACAGTGCTCATGGTGACAGTGCTCATGTTGGCAGAGCCATAAATAAGAGTGCTCATTGTGGCAGTGCTCATGGTGTCCGTGCTCATGGTGACAGTGCCCATGATTACAGTGTTTATGGTGATAGATGTCACGGTGTCAGTGCCCACGCGGAGAGTGCCAAGGCTGACAAAGCCCAGGGTGATACTTCCCATTGTGACAGTGCCCACGGTGACAGTGCCCATGGTGACAGCACCCAGTGTGACAAGGCGCATGGTGACAGTGCTCACGGTGACAGTGCCCATGGTGACAGTGCCGATGGTGAGAGTGCCAATAGTGACAGTGCTCATGGTGAAACTGCCCACAGAGACATCGCCCATGGTGATAGTGTTCATGGTGACAACCCCACGGTGACAGTGCCAATGTTGATAGTCCCAGTGGTGACAGGTCTTACATTGAATGTGACCATGGTGTCTGTGCTCATGGTGACAGTGCTCAAGGTTATAGTCTCCATGTTGACAGTGCCGATGGTGACAATTCTCACGGTGACAGGGCCTATGGTGAAAATTCTCATAGTGACAGTGTTCACGGTGACAGTGCCCATGGTGCTATTACCCATGGTGACAGTTCTCATAGTGAAACTGCCCATGTTGACACTGCCCATGGTGGCAGTGCAAAATGGTGACAGTGCCCATGGTGATATTGCTCATGGTGACATTGCTTATGGTGATAGTGTGTATGGTGAAACTGCACACAGTGACATTGCTCATGGTGACAGTGTTCATGGCGTTAGTTCCTATGGTGAATGTGACCATGGGGACAGTGCCCATAGTCACAATTCTCATGGTGTAGTGCTCACGGTGACAGTGCCCATGGTGACAATACACAGGGTGACAGTATTCATGGTGACATTGCTCATGGTGAGAGTGCCCATGTTCACAACTGTCACGGTGATAGTTCCCATGGTGACAATACCCAGGGTAACAGAGCTGATGGTAAAAGTGTTCACGGTGACAGTGCCCATGGTGACAGTACCTAAGGTGACAATTCCCATGGTGAGACTGCTCATAGACAGTGCCCATGGTGACAATACCCAGCGTGTCCTGTCCATGGTGACAGTGATCATGGTGACACATCTCATGAGGACAGTGCCATAAGTGACAGTGCTCATTGTGGCAGTGCTCATGGTGACAGTGCCCATGGTGACAGTGCCTATGGTGATAGATATCATGGTGGCTGTGCCCAGGGAGACATTGTCCACGCTGACAAGACCCATGGTGATACTTCCCATT
The DNA here is from genome assembly GCF_964341445.2 of Mesoplodon mirus. NCBI lineage: Eukaryota > Metazoa > Chordata > Mammalia > Artiodactyla > Ziphiidae > Mesoplodon > Mesoplodon mirus. The sequence goes on from NW_028295487.1 coordinate 265,298, forward strand.
GTGACAGTGCCATCGGTGGCAGAGCCCATGGTGACAGTGCCCAAGATCACAGAGCCCATGGTGAGAGTGCTAACGGTGACTGTGCCCAAGGTGACAGCACCCAGTGTGACAATGCCCATTGTGACAGTGCTCACGGTGACCATGCCAATGGTGATAGTGCCAATAGTGAGAGTGCTCACGGTGACACTGCCCATGGACACACTGCCCATTGTGATAGTGCCCATCATGACAACCCCTCGGAGGCAGTGCCAATGGTGAGAGTCCCCGTGGTGACAGTTCTCATGGTGAAAGTGATCCTTTTGAAATTGCTCATGGTGACAGTGCTCATGGTGACAGTGCTCAAGGTGATAGTCTCCATGTTGACAGTGTGCATGGTGACTGTTCTCACGGTGACAGTGCCTATGGTGATTATGCTCTTAGTGACAGTGCTCATGGTGACAGTGCCCATGGTGACAGTGACCACGGTGACTGTTCTCACCGTGGTAGTGCCCATGGTGACAGTGTTCATGATGACAGTCCGCATTAAGGCTGTGCCCGTGGTGACATTGCTAATGGTGATAATTCTCACGGTGATAGTACGCACGTTGAAAATGACAAAGGTGACAACACCCAGGTGATAATAATCATGGTGAAAGTGCCCATGGTGGCAGTTCTCATACTGACAGTTCTTGTGACAGTGCTCATGGTGGCAGTGCTCGTGGTGACAGTGCTCTTGGTGACAGTGCTCATGGTGGCAGTGCCCATGGTGAGACTACCGATGGTGACCCTGCCCATGGTGACAGTGCACATGGTCATGGTGCCTCTGGTGGCAGTGCAATATAGTGAGAATGCCCATGATGATATTGCTCATGGTGATAGTGCCCATGGTGAGAGTGCCCATGGTTCCAGTGCTCATGGTGACAGTGCCCATTGTGACAGTGCCCTTGGTGACAGTGCACACCATGAGAGTGCCCATGGTGTCTGTGCCCATGGTGACAGTTCTTATCATGAGAGTGTTCACGGTAGCAGTGTTCATGGTAATAGTGCTCACGGAGGCATTGCCCACAATGAGAGTGCCCACGGTGAGAATACTGACTGTGACAGTGCCCATGATGACTTTTCTCTCTGTGACAGTGCCCTTGGGGACAGTTAGCACGGTGAGATTTCTCACAGTGATAGTGCACATTGTTTCAGTGCTCATAGTGACAAGACCCTAGGCGCCAGTGCCCATCATGGCATTGCTCACGGTGATATTTCTCACGGTGACAGTGCCCATGGTGATATTACCCATGGTGACAGTACTCAGTGATCAAGTGCTCATGGTGACATGGCATAAGGTGATAATGCTCACGGTGGCAGTGCAAAATGGTGACAGTGCCCATGGGGACATTGCTTAATGTGATAGTCCTTGTGGTGACATTGTGCATGGTGACATTGCCCACCATGACAGTGCTCTTGTTGACAGTGCTCATGGTGATAGTGCCAATGTTGGAAGTGCCCATCGTGAAAGTGTCCATGGTGACAGTTCTTATGATGAGAGTGGTCAGAGTGGCAGTGCTCATGGTGAAAGTGCCCATGGTGACAGAGCCCACGGTGACAGTGTCCATAGTTATAGTGTCCATGGTGACAGTACTAACAGTGAAATTGTCCATGGGGACACTGCCCATGGTGAAAGTGCCCATGGTCACAACACTCACGGTGATAGTGCTCACGGTGAGAGTGGCCATGGTGACAGTGACCACGGTGACAGTTCTAATGGTGATACTGCCCATGATGACAGTGCTCATGGTGACAGTCCACATTGTACCAGTGCCCAAGGTGACAGTGCTCATGGTGACAGTGCCCAAAGTCACAATACCCATGGTGACAGTGCCCAGGCTGACAGTTCTCAAGGTGATAGTGCCCATGGTGACAGTGCACATGGTGATACAGAGAATGGGGACAGTGCTTATGGTGACAGTGGTCATGGTTGCAGTACCCATGGTGATAGTGCTGAAACTGACAGTGCCCTTGGGGATAGTGCCCATGGTGAGTGTGCTCGTGTTAATTGTGTCCATGGTGGCAGTTCCCATTGTGAAAGTGCTCATGATGACAGTGCCCATGTGGGTAGTTCCCATGGTGACAGTGCTCATGGTGATAGTGACCATGTTAACAGTGCACATGGTGGCTGTGCCCTTGGTGACAGTGCCCATGATGACAGTATTCATGGTGACAGTGCTCACGGTGATAATGCCCATGGTGGCAGTGCACATGGTGGTAGTGCACATGGTGGCAGTGAAAAATGGTGACAATTCCCATGCTGACAGTTCTCATTGTGACAATGCACATGGTCAAAACCGATGCTGACACTGCTCATGGTAGCTGTACCCTTGGTGACAGTGCTCAGAGTGATAGTGCCCATGGTGGCAGTGCCCATGGTGACACTGCCCATGGTGACAATGCCCATGATGACAGTGCTCATGTTGGCAGAGCCATAAATAAGAGTGCTCATTGTGGCAGTGCTCATGGTGTCCGTGCTCATGGTGACAGTGCCCATGATTACAGTGTTTATGGTGATAGATGTCACGGTGTCAGTGCCCACGTGGAGAGTGCCAAGGCTGACAAAGCCCAGGGTGATACTTCCCATTGTGACAGTGCCCACGGTGACAGTGCCCATGGTGACAGCACCCAGTGTGACAAGGCGCATGGTGACAGTGCTCACGGTGACAGTGCCCATGGTGACAGTGCCGATGGTGAGAGTGCCAATAGTGACAGTGCTCATGGTGAAACTGCCCACAGAGACATCGCCCATGGTGATAGTGTTCATGGTGACAACCCCACGGTGACAGTGCCAATGTTGATAGTCCCAGTGGTGACAGGTCTTACATTGAATGTGACCATGGTGTCTGTGCTCATGGTGACAGTGCTCAAGGTTATAGTCTCCATGTTGACAGTGCCGATGGTGACAATTCTCACGGTGACAGGGCCTATGGTGAAAATTCTCATAGTGACAGTGTTCACGGTGACAGTGCCCATGGTGCTATTACCCATGGTGACAGTACTCATAGTGAAACTGCCCAGGTTGACACTGCCCATGGTGGCAGTGCAAAATGGTGACAGTGCCCATGGTGATATTGCTCATGGTGACATTGCTTATGGTGATAGTGTGTATGGTGAAACTGCACACAGTGACATTGCTCATGGTGACAGTGTTCATGGCGTTAGTTCCTATGGTGAATGTGACCATGGGGACAGTGCCCATAGTCACAATTCTCATGGTGTAGTGCTCACGGTGACAGTGCCCATGGTGACAATACACAGGGTGACAGTATTCATGGTGACATTGCTCATGGTGAGAGTGCCCATGTTCACAACTGTCACGGTGATAGTTCCCATGGTGACAATACCCAGGGTAACAGAGCTGATGGTAAAAGTGTTCACGGTGACAGTGCCCATGGTGACAGTACCTAAGGTGACAATTCCCATGGTGAGACTGCTCATAGACAGTGCCCATGGTGACAATACCCAGCGTGTCCTGTCCATGGTGACAGTGATCATGGTGACACATCTCATGAGGACAGTGCCATAAGTGACAGTGCTCATTGTGGCAGTGCTCATGGTGACAGTGCCCATGGTGACAGTGCCTATGGTGATAGATATCATGGTGGCTGTGCCCAGGGAGACATTGTCCACGCTGACAAGACCCATGGTGATACTTCCCATTGTGACAGTGCCATCGGTGGCAGAGCCCATGGTGACAGTGCCCAAGATCACAGAGCCCATGGTGAGAGTGCTAACGGTGACTGTGCCCATGGTGACAGCACCCAGTGTGAAAATGCCCATTGTGACAGTGCTCACGGTGACCATGCCAATGGTGATAGTGCCAATAGTGAGAGTGCTCACGGTGACACTGCCCATGGACACACTGCCCATTGTGATAGTGCCCATCATGACAACCCCTCGGAGGCAGTGCCAATGGTGAGAGTCCCCGTGGTGACAGTTCTCATGGTGAAAGTGATCCTTTTGAAATTGCTCATGGTGACAGTGCTCAAGGTGATAGTCTCCATGTTGACAGTGTGCATGGTGACTGTTCTCACGGTGACAGTGCCTATGGTGATTATGCTCTTAGTGACAGTGCTCATGGTGACAGTGCCCATGGTGACAGTGACCACGGTGACTGTTCTCACCGTGGTAGTGCCCATGGTGACAGTGTTCATGATGACAGTCCGCATTAAGGCTGTGCCCGTCGTGACATTGCTAATGGTGATAATTCTCACGGTGATAGTACGCACGTTGAAAATGACAAAGGTGACAACACCCAGGTGATAATAATCATGGTGAAAGTGCCCATGGTGGCAGTTCTCATACTGACAGTTCTTGTGACAGTGCTCATGGTGGCAGTGCTCGTGGTGACAGTGCTCTTGGTGACAGTGCTCATGGTGGCAGTGCCCATGGTGAGACTACCGATGGTGACCCTGCCCATGGTGACAGTGCACATGGTCATGGTGCCTCTGGTGGCAGTGCAATATAGTGAGAATGCCCATGATGATATTGCTCATGGTGATAGTGCCCATGGTGAGAGTGCCCATGGTTCCAGTGCTCATGGTGACAGTGCCCATTGTGACAGTGCCCTTGGTGACAGTGCACACCATGAGAGTGCCCATGGTGTCTGTGCCCATGGTGACAGTTCTTATCATGAGAGTGTTCACGGTAGCAGTGTTCATGGTAATAGTGCTCACGGAGGCATTGCCCACAATGAGAGTGCCCACGGTGAGAATACTGACTGTGACAGTGCCCATGATGACTTTTCTCTCTGTGACAGTGCCCTTGGGGACAGTTAGCACGGTGAGATTTCTCACAGTGATAGTGCACATTGTTTCAGTGCTCATAGTGACAAGACCCTAGGCGCCAGTGCCCATCATGGCATTGCTCACGGTGATATTTCTCACGGTGACAGTGCCCATGGTGATATTACCCATGGTGACAGTACTCAGTGATCAAGTGCTCATGGTGACATGGCATAAGGTGATAATGCTCACGGTGGCAGTGCAAAATGGTGACAGTGCCCATGGGGACATTGCTTAATGTGATAGTCCTTGTGGTGACATTGTGCATGGTGACATTGCCCACCATGACAGTGCTCTTGTTGACAGTGCTCATGGTGATAGTGCCAATGTTGGAAGTGCCCATCGTGAAAGTGTCCATGGTGACAGTTCTTATGATGAGAGTGGTCAGAGTGGCAGTGCTCATGGTGAAAGTGCCCATGGTGACAGAGCCCACGGTGACAGTGTCCATAGTTATAGTGTCCATGGTGACAGTACTAACAGTGAAATTGTCCATGGGGACACTGCCCATGGTGAAAGTGCCCATGGTCACAACACTCACGGTGATAGTGCTCACGGTGAGAGTGGCCATGGTGACAGTGACCACGGTGACAGTTCTAATGGTGATACTGCCCATGATGACAGTGCTCATGGTGACAGTCCACATTGTACCAGTGCCCAAGGTGACAGTGCTCATGGTGACAGTGCCCAAAGTCACAATACCCATGGTGACAGTGCCCAGGCTGACAGTTCTCAAGGTGATAGTGCCCATGGTGACAGTGCACATGGTGATACAGAGAATGGGGACAGTGCTTATGGTGACAGTGGTCATGGTTGCAGTACCCATGGTGATAGTGCTGAAACTGACAGTGCCCTTGGGGATAGTGCCCATGGTGAGTGTGCTCGTGTTAATTGTGTCCATGGTGGCAGTTCCCATTGTGAAAGTGCTCATGATGACAGTGCCCATGTGGGTAGTTCCCATGGTGACAGTGCTCATGGTGATAGTGACCATGTTAACAGTGCACATGGTGGCTGTGCCCTTGGTGACAGTGCCCATGATGACAGTATTCATGGTGACAGTGCTCACGGTGATAATGCCCATGGTGGCAGTGCACATGGTGGTAGTGCACATGGTGGCAGTGAAAAATGGTGACAATTCCCATGCTGACAGTTCTCATTGTGACAATGCACATGGTCAAAACCGATGCTGACACTGCTCATGGTAGCTGTACCCTTGGTGACAGTGCTCAGAGTGATAGTGCCCATGGTGGCAGTGCCCATGGTGACACTGCCCATGGTGACAATGCCCATGATGACAGTGCTCATGGTGACAGTGCTCATGTTGGCAGAGCCATAAATAAGAGTGCTCATTGTGGCAGTGCTCATGGTGTCCGTGCTCATGGTGACAGTGCCCATGATTACAGTGTTTATGGTGATAGATGTCACGGTGTCAGTGCCCACGTGGAGAGTGCCAAGGCTGACAAAGCCCAGGGTGATACTTCCCATTGTGACAGTGCCCACGGTGACAGTGCCCATGGTGACAGCACCCAGTGTGACAAGGCGCATGGTGACAGTGCTCACGGTGACAGTGCCCATGGTGACAGTGCCGATGGTGAGAGTGCCAATAGTGACAGTGCTCATGGTGAAACTGCCCACAGAGACATCGCCCATGGTGATAGTGTTCATGGTGACAACCCCACGGTGACAGTGCCAATGTTGATAGTCCCAGTGGTGACAGGTCTTACATTGAATGTGACCATGGTGTCTGTGCTCATGGTGACAGTGCTCAAGGTTATAGTCTCCATGTTGACAGTGCCGATGGTGACAATTCTCACGGTGACAGGGCCTATGGTGAAAATTCTCATAGTGACAGTGTTCACGGTGACAGTGCCCATGGTGCTATTACCCATGGTGACAGTACTCATAGTGAAACTGCCCAGGTTGACACTGCCCATGGTGGCAGTGCAAAATGGTGACAGTGCCCATGGTGATATTGCTCATGGTGACATTGCTTATGGTGATAGTGTGTATGGTGAAACTGCACACAGTGACATTGCTCATGGTGACAGTGTTCATGGCGTTAGTTCCTATGGTGAATGTGACCATGGGGACAGTGCCCATAGTCACAATTCTCATGGTGTAGTGCTCACGGTGACAGTGCCCATGGTGACAATACACAGGGTGACAGTATTCATGGTGACATTGCTCATGGTGAGAGTGCCCATGTTCACAACTGTCACGGTGATAGTTCCCATGGTGACAATACCCAGGGTAACAGAGCTGATGGTAAAAGTGTTCACGGTGACAGTGCCCATGGTGACAGTACCTAAGGTGACAATTCCCATGGTGAGACTGCTCATAGACAGTGCCCATGGTGACAATACCCAGCGTGTCCTGTCCATGGTGACAGTGATCATGGTGACACATCTCATGAGGACAGTGCCATAAGTGACAGTGCTCATTGTGGCAGTGCTCATGGTGACAGTGCCCATGGTGACAGTGCCTATGGTGATAGATATCATGGTGGCTGTGCCCAGGGAGACATTGTCCACGCTGACAAGACCCATGGTGATACTTCCCATTGTGACAGTGCCATCGGTGGCAGAGCCCATGGTGACAGTGCCCAAGATCACAGAGCCCATGGTGAGAGTGCTAACGGTGACTGTGCCCATGGTGACAGCACCCAGTGTGAAAATGCCCATTGTGACAGTGCTCACGGTGACCATGCCAATGGTGATAGTGCCAATAGTGAGAGTGCTCACGGTGACACTGCCCATGGACACACTGCCCATTGTGATAGTGCCCATCATGACAACCCCTCGGAGGCAGTGCCAATGGTGAGAGTCCCCGTGGTGACAGTTCTCATGGTGAAAGTGATCCTTTTGAAATTGCTCATGGTGACAGTGCTCATGGTGACAGTGCTCAAGGTGATAGTCTCCATGTTGACAGTGTGCATGGTGACTGTTCTCACGGTGACAGTGCCTATGGTGATTATGCTCTTAGTGACAGTGCTCATGGTGACAGTGCCCATGGTGACAGTGACCACGGTGACTGTTCTCACCGTGGTAGTGCCCATGGTGACAGTGTTCATGATGACAGTCCGCATTAAGGCTGTGCCCGTGGTGACATTGCTAATGGTGATAATTCTCACGGTGATAGTACGCACGTTGAAAATGACAAAGGTGACAACACCCAGGTGATAATAATCATGGTGAAAGTGCCCATGGTGGCAGTTCTCATACTGACAGTTCTTGTGACAGTGCTCATGGTGGCAGTGCTCGTGGTGACAGTGCTCTTGGTGACAGTGCTCATGGTGGCAGTGCCCATGGTGAGACTACCGATGGTGACCCTGCCCATGGTGACAGTGCACATGGTCATGGTGCCTCTGGTGGCAGTGCAATATAGTGAGAATGCCCATGATGATATTGCTCATGGTGATAGTGCCCATGGTGAGAGTGCCCATGGTTCCAGTGCTCATGGTGACAGTGCCCATTGTGACAGTGCCCTTGGTGACAGTGCACACCATGAGAGTGCCCATGGTGTCTGTGCCCATGGTGACAGTTCTTATCATGAGAGTGTTCACGGTAGCAGTGTTCATGGTAATAGTGCTCACGGAGGCATTGCCCACAATGAGAGTGCCCACGGTGAGAATACTGACTGTGACAGTGCCCATGATGACTTTTCTCTCTGTGACAGTGCCCTTGGGGACAGTTAGCACGGTGAGATTTCTCACAGTGATAGTGCACATTGTTTCAGTGCTCATAGTGACAAGACCCTAGGCGCCAGTGCCCATCATGGCATTGCTCACGGTGATATTTCTCACGGTGACAGTGCCCATGGTGATATTACCCATGGTGACAGTACTCAGTGATCAAGTGCTCATGGTGACATGGCATAAGGTGATAATGCTCACGGTGGCAGTGCAAAATGGTGACAGTGCCCATGGGGACATTGCTTAATGTGATAGTCCTTGTGGTGACATTGTGCATGGTGACATTGCCCACCATGACAGTGCTCTTGTTGACAGTGCTCATGGTGATAGTGCCAATGTTGGAAGTGCCCATCGTGAAAGTGTCCATGGTGACAGTTCTTATGATGAGAGTGGTCAGAGTGGCAGTGCTCATGGTGAAAGTGCCCATGGTGACAGAGCCCACGGTGACAGTGTCCATAGTTATAGTGTCCATGGTGACAGTACTAACAGTGAAATTGTCCATGGGGACACTGCCCATGGTGAAAGTGCCCATGGTCACAACACTCACGGTGATAGTGCTCACGGTGAGAGTGGCCATGGTGACAGTGACCACGGTGACAGTTCTAATGGTGATACTGCCCATGATGACAGTGCTCATGGTGACAGTCCACATTGTACCAGTGCCCAAGGTGACAGTGCTCATGGTGACAGTGCCCAAAGTCACAATACCCATGGTGACAGTGCCCAGGCTGACAGTTCTCAAGGTGATAGTGCCCATGGTGACAGTGCACATGGTGATACAGAGAATGGGGACAGTGCTTATGGTGACAGTGGTCATGGTTGCAGTACCCATGGTGATAGTGCTGAAACTGACAGTGCCCTTGGGGATAGTGCCCATGGTGAGTGTGCTCGTGTTAATTGTGTCCATGGTGGCAGTTCCCATTGTGAAAGTGCTCATGATGACAGTGCCCATGTGGGTAGTTCCCATGGTGACAGTGCTCATGGTGATAGTGACCATGTTAAGAGTGCACATGGTGGCTGTGCCCTTGGTGACAGTGCCCATGATGACAGTATTCATGGTGACAGTGCTCACGGTGATAATGCCCATGGTGGCAGTGCACATGGTGGTAGTGCACATGGTGGCAGTGAAAAATGGTGACAGTTCCCATGCTGACAGTTCTCATTGTGACAATGCACACGGTCACAACCGATGCTGACACTGCTCATGGTAGCTGTACCCTTGGTGACAGTGCTCAGAGTGATAGTGCCCATGGTGGCAGTGCCCATGGTGACACTGCCCATGGTGACAATGCCCATGATGACAGTGCTCATGGTGACAGTGCTCATGTTGGCAGAGCCATAAATAAGAGTGCTCATTGTGGCAGTGCTCATGGTGTCCGTGCTCATGGTGACAGTGCCCATGATTACAGTGTTTATGGTGATAGATGTCACGGTGTCAGTGCCCACGCGGAGAGTGCCAAGGCTGACAAAGCCCAGGGTGATACTTCCCATTGTGACAGTGCCCACGGTGACAGTGCCCATGGTGACAGCACCCAGTGTGACAAGGCGCATGGTGACAGTGCTCACGGTGACAGTGCCCATGGTGACAGTGCCGATGGTGAGAGTGCCAATAGTGACAGTGCTCATGGTGAAACTGCCCACAGAGACATCGCCCATGGTGATAGTGTTCATGGTGACAACCCCACGGTGACAGTGCCAATGTTGATAGTCCCAGTGGTGACAGGTCTTACATTGAATGTGACCATGGTGTCTGTGCTCATGGTGACAGTGCTCAAGGTTATAGTCTCCATGTTGACAGTGCCGATGGTGACAATTCTCACGGTGACAGGGCCTATGGTGAAAATTCTCATAGTGACAGTGTTCACGGTGACAGTGCCCATGGTGCTATTACCCATGGTGACAGTACTCATAGTGAAACTGCCCAGGTTGACACTGCCCATGGTGGCAGTGCAAAATGGTGACAGTGCCCATGGTGATATTGCTCATGGTGACATTGCTTATGGTGATAGTGTGTATGGTGAAACTGCACACAGTGACATTGCTCATGGTGACAGTGTTCATGGCGTTAGTTCCTATGGTGAATGTGACCATGGGGACAGTGCCCATAGTCACAATTCTCATGGTGTAGTGCTCACGGTGACAGTGCCCATGGTGACAATACACAGGGTGACAGTATTCATGGTGACATTGCTCATGGTGAGAGTGCCCATGTTCACAACTGTCACGGTGATAGTTCCCATGGTGACAATACCCAGGGTAACAGAGCTGATGGTAAAAGTGTTCACGGTGACAGTGCCCATGGTGACAGTACCTAAGGTGACAATTCCCATGGTGAGACTGCTCATAGACAGTGCCCATGGTGACAATACCCAGCGTGTCCTGTCCATGGTGACAGTGATCATGGTGACACATCTCATGAGGACAGTGCCATAAGTGACAGTGCTCATTGTGGCAGTGCTCATGGTGACAGTGCCCATGGTGACAGTGCCTATGGTGATAGATATCATGGTGGCTGTGCCCAGGGAGACATTGTCCACGCTGACAAGACCCATGGTGATACTTCCCATTGTGACAGTGCCATCGGTGGCAGAGCCCATGGTGACAGTGCCCAAGATCACAGAGCCCATGGTGAGAGTGCTAACGGTGACTGTGCCCATGGTGACAGCACCCAGTGTGAAAATGCCCATTGTGACAGTGCTCACGGTGACCATGCCAATGGTGATAGTGCCAATAGTGAGAGTGCTCACGGTGACACTGCCCATGGACACACTGCCCATTGTGATAGTGCCCATCATGACAACCCCTCGGAGGCAGTGCCAATGGTGAGAGTCCCCGTGGTGACAGTTCTCATGGTGAAAGTGATCCTTTTGAAATTGCTCATGGTGACAGTGCTCATGGTGACAGTGCTCAAGGTGATAGTCTCCATGTTGACAGTGTGCATGGTGACTGTTCTCACGGTGACAGTGCCTATGGTGATTATGCTCTTAGTGACAGTGCTCATGGTGACAGTGCCCATGGTGACAGTGACCACGGTGACTGTTCTCACCGTGGTAGTGCCCATGGTGACAGTGTTCATGATGACAGTCCGCATTAAGGCTGTGCCCGTGGTGACATTGCTAATGGTGATAATTCTCACGGTGATAGTACGCACGTTGAAAATGACAAAGGTGACAACACCCAGGTGATAATAATCATGGTGAAAGTGCCCATGGTGGCAGTTCTCATACTGACAGTTCTTGTGACAGTGCTCATGGTGGCAGTGCTCGTGGTGACAGTGCTCTTGGTGACAGTGCTCATGGTGGCAGTGCCCATGGTGAGACTACCGATGGTGACCCTGCCCATGGTGACAGTGCACATGGTCATGGTGCCTCTGGTGGCAGTGCAATATAGTGAGAATGCCCATGATGATATTGCTCATGGTGATAGTGCCCATGGTGAGAGTGCCCATGGTTCCAGTGCTCATGGTGACAGTGCCCATTGTGACAGTGCCCTTGGTGACAGTGCACACCATGAGAGTGCCCATGGTGTCTGTGCCCATGGTGACAGTTCTTATCATGAGAGTGTTCACGGTAGCAGTGTTCATGGTAATAGTGCTCACGGAGGCATTGCCCACAATGAGAGTGCCCACGGTGAGAATACTGACTGTGACAGTGCCCATGATGACTTTTCTCTCTGTGACAGTGCCCTTGGGGACAGTTAGCACGGTGAGATTTCTCACAGTGATAGTGCACATTGTTTCAGTGCTCATAGTGACAAGACCCTAGGCGCCAGTGCCCATCATGGCATTGCTCACGGTGATATTTCTCACGGTGACAGTGCCCATGGTGATATTACCCATGGTGACAGTACTCAGTGATCAAGTGCTCATGGTGACATGGCATAAGGTGATAATGCTCACGGTGGCAGTGCAAAATGGTGACAGTGCCCATGGGGACATTGCTTAATGTGATAGTCCTTGTGGTGACATTGTGCATGGTGACATTGCCCACCATGACAGTGCTCTTGTTGACAGTGCTCATGGTGATAGTGCCAATGTTGGAAGTGCCCATCGTGAAAGTGTCCATGGTGACAGTTCTTATGATGAGAGTGGTCAGAGTGGCAGTGCTCATGGTGAAAGTGCCCATGGTGACAGAGCCCACGGTGACAGTGTCCATAGTTATAGTGTCCATGGTGACAGTACTAACAGTGAAATTGTCCATGGGGACACTGCCCATGGTGAAAGTGCCCATGGTCACAACACTCACGGTGATAGTGCTCACGGTGAGAGTGGCCATGGTGACAGTGACCACGGTGACAGTTCTAATGGTGATACTGCCCATGATGACAGTGCTCATGGTGACAGTCCACATTGTACCAGTGCCCAAGGTGACAGTGCTCATGGTGACAGTGCCCAAAGTCACAATACCCATGGTGACAGTGCCCAGGCTGACAGTTCTCAAGGTGATAGTGCCCATGGTGACAGTGCACATGGTGATACAGAGAATGGGGACAGTGCTTATGGTGACAGTGGTCATGGTTGCAGTACCCATGGTGATAGTGCTGAAACTGACAGTGCCCTTGGGGATAGTGCCCATGGTGAGTGTGCTCGTGTTAATTGTGTCCATGGTGGCAGTTCCCATTGTGAAAGTGCTCATGATGACAGTGCCCATGTGGGTAGTTCCCATGGTGACAGTGCTCATGGTGATAGTGACCATGTTAACAGTGCACATGGTGGCTGTGCCCTTGGTGACAGTGCCCATGATGACAGTATTCATGGTGACAGTGCTCACGGTGATAATGCCCATGGTGGCAGTGCACATGGTGGTAGTGCACATGGTGGCAGTGAAAAATGGTGACAGTTCCCATGCTGACAGTTCTCATTGTGACAATGCACACGGTCACAACCGATGCTGACACTGCTCATGGTAGCTGTACCCTTGGTGACAGTGCTCAGAGTGATAGTGCCCATGGTGGCAGTGCCCATGGTGACACTGCCCATGGTGACAATGCCCATGATGACAGTGCTCATGGTGACAGTGCTCATGTTGGCAGAGCCATAAATAAGAGTGCTCATTGTGGCAGTGCTCATGGTGTCCGTGCTCATGGTGACAGTGCCCATGATTACAGTGTTTATGGTGATAGATGTCACGGTGTCAGTGCCCACGCGGAGAGTGCCAAGGCTGACAAAGCCCAGGGTGATACTTCCCATTGTGACAGTGCCCACGGTGACAGTGCCCATGGTGACAGCACCCAGTGTGACAAGGCGCATGGTGACAGTGCTCACGGTGACAGTGCCCATGGTGACAGTGCCGATGGTGAGAGTGCCAATAGTGACAGTGCTCATGGTGAAACTGCCCACAGAGACATCGCCCATGGTGATAGTGTTCATGGTGACAACCCCACGGTGACAGTGCCAATGTTGATAGTCCCAGTGGTGACAGGTCTTACATTGAATGTGACCATGGTGTCTGTGCTCATGGTGACAGTGCTCAAGGTTATAGTCTCCATGTTGACAGTGCCGATGGTGACAATTCTCACGGTGACAGGGCCTATGGTGAAAATTCTCATAGTGACAGAGTTCACGGTGACAGTGCCCATGGTGCTATTACCCATGGTGACAGTACTCATAGTGAAACTGCCCATGTTGACACTGCCCATGGTGGCAGTGCAAAATGGTGACAGTGCCCATGGTGATATTGCTCATGGTGACATTGCTTATGGTGATAGTGTGTATGGTGAAACTGCACACAGTGACATTGCTCATGGTGACAGTGTTCATGGCGTTAGTTCCTATGGTGAATGTGACCATGGGGACAGTGCCCATAGTCACAATTCTCATGGTGTAGTGCTCACGGTGACAGTGCCCATGGTGACAATACACAGGGTGACAGTATTCATGGTGACATTGCTCATGGTGAGAGTGCCCATGTTCACAACTGTCACGGTGATAGTTCCCATGGTGACAATACCCAGGGTAACAGAGCTGATGGTAAAAGTGTTCACGGTGACAGTGCCCATGGTGACAGTACCTAAGGTGACAATTCCCATGGTGAGACTGCTCATAGACAGTGCCCATGGTGACAATACCCAGCGTGTCCTGTCCATGGTGACAGTGATCATGGTGACACATCTCATGAGGACAGTGCCATAAGTGACAGTGCTCATTGTGGCAGTGCTCATGGTGACAGTGCCCATGGTGACAGTGCCTATGGTGATAGATATCATGGTGGCTGTGCCCAGGGAGACATTGCCCACGCTGACAAGACCCATGGTGATACTTCCCATTGTGACAGTGCCATCGGTGGCAGAGCCCATGGTGACAGTGCCCAAGATCACAGAGCCCATGGTGAGAGTGCTAACGGTGACTGTGCCCATGGTGACAGCACCCAGTGTGAAAATGCCCATTGTGACAGTGCTCACGGTGACCATGCCAATGGTGATAGTGCCAATAGTGAGAGTGCTCACGGTGACACTGCCCATGGACACACTGCCCATTGTGATAGTGCCCATCATGACAACCCCTCGGAGGCAGTGCCAATGGTGAGAGTCCCCGTGGTGACAGTTCTCATGGTGAAAGTGATCCTTTTGAAATTGCTCATGGTGACAGTGCTCAAGGTGATAGTCTCCATGTTGACAGTGTGCATGGTGACTGTTCTCACGGTGACAGTGCCTATGGTGATTATGCTCTTAGTGACAGTGCTCATGGTGACAGTGCCCATGGTGACAGTGACCACCGTGACTGTTCTCACCGTGGTAGTGCCCATGGTGACAGTGTTCATGATGACAGTCCGCATTAAGGCTGTGCCCGTGGTGACATTGCTAATGGTGATAATTCTCACGGTGATAGTACGCACGTTGAAAATGACAAAGGTGACAACACCCAGGTGATAATAATCATGGTGAAAGTGCCCATGGTGGCAGTTCTCATACTGACAGTTCTTGTGACAGTGCTCATGGTGGCAGTGCTCGTGGTGACAGTGCTCTTGGTGACAGTGCTCATGGTGGCAGTGCCCATGGTGAGACTACCGATGGTGACCCTGCCCATGGTGACAGTGCACATGGTCATGGTGCCTCTGGTGGCAGTGCAATATAGTGAGAATGCCCATGATGATATTGCTCATGGTGATAGTGCCCATGGTGAGAGTGCCCATGGTTCCAGTGCTCATGGTGACAGTGCCCATTGTGACAGTGCCCTTGGTGACAGTGCACACCATGAGAGTGCCCATGGTGTCTGTGCCCATGGTGACAGTTCTTATCATGAGAGTGTTCACGGTAGCAGTGTTCATGGTAATAGTGCTCACGGAGGCATTGCCCACAATGAGAGTGCCCACGGTGAGAATACTGACTGTGACAGTGCCCATGATGACTTTTCTCTTTGTGACAGTGCCCTTGGGGACAGTTAGCACGGTGAGATTTCTCACAGTGATAGTGCACATTGTTTCAGTGCTCATAGTGACAAGACCCTAGGCGCCAGTGCCCATCATGGCATTGCTCACGGTGATATTTCTCACGGTGACAGTGCCCATGGTGATATTACCCATGGTGACAGTACTCAGTGATCAAGTGCTCATGGTGACATGGCATAAGGTGATAATGCTCACGGTGGCAGTGCAAAATGGTGACAGTGCCCATGGGGACATTGCTTAATGTGATAGTCCTTGTGGTGACATTGTGCATGGTGACATTGCCCACCATGACAGTGCTCTTGTTGACAGTGCTCATGGTGATAGTGCCAATGTTGGAAGTGCCCATCGTGAAAGTGTCCATGGTGACAGTTCTTATGATGAGAGTGGTCAGAGTGGCAGTGCTCATGGTGAAAGTGCCCATGGTGACAGAGCCCACGGTGACAGTGTCCATAGTTATAGTGTCCATGGTGACAGTACTAACAGTGAAATTGTCCATGGGGACACTGCCCATGGTGAAAGTGCCCATGGTCACAACACTCACGGTGATAGTGCTCACGGTGAGAGTGGCCATGGTGACAGTGACCACGGTGACAGTTCTAATGGTGATACTGCCCATGATGACAGTGCTCATGGTGACAGTCCACATTGTACCAGTGCCCAAGGTGACAGTGCTCATGGTGACAGTGCCCAAAGTCACAATACCCATGGTGACAGTGCCCAGGCTGACAGTTCTCAAGGTGATAGTGCCCATGGTGACAGTGCACATGGTGATACAGAGAATGGGGACAGTGCTTATGGTGACAGTGGTCATGGTTGCAGTACCCATGGTGATAGTGCTGAAACTGACAGTGCCCTTGGGGATAGTGCCCATGGTGAGTGTGCTCGTGTTAATTGTGTCCATGGTGGCAGTTCCCATTGTGAAAGTGCTCATGATGACAGTGCCCATGTGGGTAGTTCCCATGGTGACAGTGCTCATGGTGATAGTGACCATGTTAACAGTGCACATGGTGGCTGTGCCCTTGGTGACAGTGCCCATGATGACAGTATTCATGGTGACAGTGCTCACGGTGATAATGCCCATGGTGGCAGTGCACATGGTGGTAGTGCACATGGTGGCAGTGAAAAATGGTGACAGTTCCCATGCTGACAGTTCTCATTGTGACAATGCACACGGTCACAACCGATGCTGACACTGCTCATGGTAGCTGTACCCTTGGTGACAGTGCTCAGAGTGATAGTGCCCATGGTGGCAGTGCCCATGGTGACACTGCCCATGGTGACAATGCCCATGATGACAGTGCTCATGGTGACAGTGCTCATGTTGGCAGAGCCATAAATAAGAGTGCTCATTGTGGCAGTGCTCATGGTGTCCGTGCTCATGGTGACAGTGCCCATGATTACAGTGTTTATGGTGATAGATGTCACGGTGTCAGTGCCCACGCGGAGAGTGCCAAGGCTGACAAAGCCCAGGGTGATACTTCCCATTGTGACAGTGCCCACGGTGACAGTGCCCATGGTGACAGCACCCAGTGTGACAAGGCGCATGGTGACAGTGCTCACGGTGACAGTGCCCATGGTGACAGTGCCGATGGTGAGAGTGCCAATAGTGACAGTGCTCATGGTGAAACTGCCCACAGAGACATCGCCCATGGTGATAGTGTTCATGGTGACAACCCCACGGTGACAGTGCCAATGTTGATAGTCCCAGTGGTGACAGGTCTTACATTGAATGTGACCATGGTGTCTGTGCTCATGGTGACAGTGCTCAAGGTTATAGTCTCCATGTTGACAGTGCCGATGGTGACAATTCTCACGGTGACAGGGCCTATGGTGAAAATTCTCATAGTGACAGAGTTCACGGTGACAGTGCCCATGGTGCTATTACCCATGGTGACAGTACTCATAGTGAAACTGCCCATGTTGACACTGCCCATGGTGGCAGTGCAAAATGGTGACAGTGCCCATGGTGATATTGCTCATGGTGACATTGCTTATGGTGATAGTGTGTATGGTGAAACTGCACACAGTGACATTGCTCATGGTGACAGTGTTCATGGCGTTAGTTCCTATGGTGAATGTGACCATGGGGACAGTGCCCATAGTCACAATTCTCATGGTGTAGTGCTCACGGTGACAGTGCCCATGGTGACAATACACAGGGTGACAGTATTCATGGTGACATTGCTCATGGTGAGAGTGCCCATGTTCACAACTGTCACGGTGATAGTTCCCATGGTGACAATACCCAGGGTAACAGAGCTGATGGTAAAAGTGTTCACGGTGACAGTGCCCATGGTGACAGTACCTAAGGTGACAATTCCCATGGTGAGACTGCTCATAGACAGTGCCCATGGTGACAATACCCAGCGTGTCCTGTCCATGGTGACAGTGATCATGGTGACACATCTCATGAGGACAGTGCCATAAGTGACAGTGCTCATTGTGGCAGTGCTCATGGTGACAGTGCCCATGGTGACAGTGCCTATGGTGATAGATATCATGGTGGCTGTGCCCAGGGAGACATTGCCCACGCTGACAAGACCCATGGTGATACTTCCCATTGTGACAGTGCCATCGGTGGCAGAGCCCATGGTGACAGTGCCCAAGATCACAGAGCCCATGGTGAGAGTGCTAATGGTGACTGTGCCCATGGTGACAGCACCCAGTGTGAAAATGCCCATTGTGACAGTGCTCACGGTGACCATGCCAATGGTGATAGTGCCAATAGTGAGAGTGCTCACGGTGACACTGCCCATGGACACACTGCCCATTGTGATAGTGCCCATCATGACAACCCCTCGGAGGCAGTGCCAATGGTGAGAGTCCCCGTGGTGACAGTTCTCATGGTGAAAGTGATCCTTTTGAAATTGCTCATGGTGACAGTGCTCATGGTGACAGTGCTCAAGGTGATAGTCTCCATGTTGACAGTGTGCATGGTGACTGTTCTCACGGTGACAGTGCCTATGGTGATTATGCTCTTAGTGACAGTGCTCATGGTGACAGTGCCCATGGTGACAGTGACCACGGTGACTGTTCTCACCGTGGT
Organism: Mesoplodon mirus; assembly: GCF_964341445.2. Taxonomy (NCBI): domain Eukaryota; kingdom Metazoa; phylum Chordata; class Mammalia; order Artiodactyla; family Ziphiidae; genus Mesoplodon; species Mesoplodon mirus. The sequence goes on from NW_028295487.1 coordinate 284,222, forward strand.
AGTGCCCATGGTGACAGTGTTCATGATGACAGTCCGCATTAAGGCTGTGCCCGTGGTGACATTGCTAATGGTGATAATTCTCACGGTGATAGTACGCACGTTGAAAATGACAAAGGTGACAACACCCAAGTGATAATATTCATGGTGAAAGTGCCCATGGTGGCAGTTCTCATACTGACAGTTCTTGTGACAGTGCTCATGGTGGCAGTGCTCGTGGTGACAGTGCTCTTGGTGACAGTGCTCATGGTGGCAGTGCCCATGGTGAGACTACCGATGGTGACCCTGCCCATGGTGACAGTGCACATGGTCATGGTGCCTCTGGTGGCAGTGCAATATAGTGAGAATGCCCATGATGATATTGCTCATGGTGATAGTGCCCATGGTGAGAGTGCCCATGGTTCCAGTGCTCATGGTGACAGTGCCCATTGTGACAGTGCCCTTGGTGACAGTGCACACCATGAGAGTGCCCATGGTGTCTGTGCCCATGGTGACAGTTCTTATCATGAGAGTGTTCACGGTAGCAGTGTTCATGGTAATAGTGCTCACGGAGGCATTGCCCACAATGAGAGTGCCCACGGTGAGAATACTGACTGTGACAGTGCCCATGATGACTTTTCTCTTTGTGACAGTGCCCTTGGGGACAGTTAGCACGGTGAGATTTCTCACAGTGATAGTGCACATTGTTTCAGTGCTCATAGTGACAAGACCCTAGGCGCCAGTGCCCATCATGGCATTGCTCACGGTGATATTTCTCACGGTGACAGTGCCCATGGTGATATTACCCATGGTGACAGTACTCAGTGATCAAGTGCTCATGGTGACATGGCATAAGGTGATAATGCTCACGGTGGCAGTGCAAAATGGTGACAGTGCCCATGGGGACATTGCTTAATGTGATAGTCCTTGTGGTGACATTGTGCATGGTGACATTGCACACCATGACAGTGCTCTTGTTGACAGTGCTCATGGTGATAGTGCCAATGTTGGAAGTGCCCATCGTGAAAGTGTCCATGGTGACAGTTCTTATGATGAGAGTGGTCAGAGTGGCAGTGCTCATGGTGAAAGTGCCCATGGTGACAGAGCCCACGGTGACAGTGTCCATAGTTATAGTGTCCATGGTGACAGTACTAACAGTGAAATTGTCCATGGGGACACTGCCCATGGTGAAAGTGCCCATGGTCACAACACTCACGGTGATAGTGCTCACGGTGAGAGTGGCCATGGTGACAGTGACCACGGTGACAGTTCTAATGGTGATACTGCCCATGATGACAGTGCTCATGGTGACAGTCCACATTGTACCAGTGCCCAAGGTGACAGTGCTCATGGTGACAGTGCCCAAAGTCACAATACCCATGGTGACAGTGCCCAGGCTGACAGTTCTCAAGGTGATAGTGCCCATGGTGACAGTGCACATGGTGATACAGAGAATGGGGACAGTGCTTATGGTGACAGTGGTCATGGTTGCAGTACCCATGGTGATAGTGCTGAAACTGACAGTGCCCTTGGGGATAGTGCCCATGGTGAGTGTGCTCGTGTTAATTGTGTCCATGGTGGCAGTTCCCATTGTGAAAGTGCTCATGATGACAGTGCCCATGTGGGTAGTTCCCATGGTGACAGTGCTCATGGTGATAGTGACCATGTTAACAGTGCACATGGTGGCTGTGCCCTTGGTGACAGTGCCCATGATGACAGTATTCATGGTGACAGTGCTCACGGTGATAATGCCCATGGTGGCAGTGCACATGGTGGTAGTGCACATGGTGGCAGTGAAAAATGGTGACAGTTCCCATGCTGACAGTTCTCATTGTGACAATGCACACGGTCACAACCGATGCTGACACTGCTCATGGTAGCTGTACCCTTGGTGACAGTGCTCAGAGTGATAGTGCCCATGGTGGCAGTGCCCATGGTGACACTGCCCATGGTGACAATGCCCATGATGACAGTGCTCATGGTGACAGTGCTCATGTTGGCAGAGCCATAAATAAGAGTGCTCATTGTGGCAGTGCTCATGGTGTCCGTGCTCATGGTGACAGTGCCCATGATTACAGTGTTTATGGTGATAGATGTCACGGTGTCAGTGCCCACGCGGAGAGTGCCAAGGCTGACAAAGCCCAGGGTGATACTTCCCATTGTGACAGTGCCCACGGTGACAGTGCCCATGGTGACAGCACCCAGTGTGACAAGGCGCATGGTGACAGTGCTCACGGTGACAGTGCCCATGGTGACAGTGCCGATGGTGAGAGTGCCAATAGTGACAGTGCTCATGGTGAAACTGCCCACAGAGACATCGCCCATGGTGATAGTGTTCATGGTGACAACCCCACGGTGACAGTGCCAATGTTGATAGTCCCAGTGGTGACAGGTCTTACATTGAATGTGACCATGGTGTCTGTGCTCATGGTGACAGTGCTCAAGGTTATAGTCTCCATGTTGACAGTGCCGATGGTGACAATTCTCACGGTGACAGGGCCTATGGTGAAAATTCTCATAGTGACAGAGTTCACGGTGACAGTGCCCATGGTGCTATTACCCATGGTGACAGTACTCATAGTGAAACTGCCCATGTTGACACTGCCCATGGTGGCAGTGCAAAATGGTGACAGTGCCCATGGTGATATTGCTCATGGTGACATTGCTTATGGTGATAGTGTGTATGGTGAAACTGCACACAGTGACATTGCTCATGGTGACAGTGTTCATGGCGTTAGTTCCTATGGTGAATGTGACCATGGGGACAGTGCCCATAGTCACAATTCTCATGGTGTAGTGCTCACGGTGACAGTGCCCATGGTGACAATACACAGGGTGACAGTATTCATGGTGACATTGCTCATGGTGAGAGTGCCCATGTTCACAACTGTCACGGTGATAGTTCCCATGGTGACAATACCCAGGGTAACAGAGCTGATGGTAAAAGTGTTCACGGTGACAGTGCCCATGGTGACAGTACCTAAGGTGACAATTCCCATGGTGAGACTGCTCATAGACAGTGCCCATGGTGACAATACCCAGCGTGTCCTGTCCATGGTGACAGTGATCATGGTGACACATCTCATGAGGACAGTGCCATAAGTGACAGTGCTCATTGTGGCAGTGCTCATGGTGACAGTGCCCATGGTGACAGTGCCTATGGTGATAGATATCATGGTGGCTGTGCCCAGGGAGACATTGCCCACGCTGACAAGACCCATGGTGATACTTCCCATTGTGACAGTGCCATCGGTGGCAGAGCCCATGGTGACAGTGCCCAAGATCACAGAGCCCATGGTGAGAGTGCTAATGGTGACTGTGCCCATGGTGACAGCACCCAGTGTGAAAATGCCCATTGTGACAGTGCTCATGGTGACCATGCCAATGGTGATAGTGCCAATAGTGAGAGTGCTCACGGTGACACTGCCCATGGACACACTGCCCATTGTGATAGTGCCCATCATGACAACCCCTCGGAGGCAGTGCCAATGGTGAGAGTCCCCGTGGTGACAGTTCTCATGGTGAAAGTGATCCTTTTGAAATTGCTCATGGTGACAGTGCTCATGGTGACAGTGCTCAAGGTGATAGTCTCCATGTTGACAGTGTGCATGGTGACTGTTCTCACGGTGACAGTGCCTATGGTGATTATGCTCTTAGTGACAGTGCTCATGGTGACAGTGCCCATGGTGACAGTGACCACGGTGACTGTTCTCACCGTGGTAGTGCCCATGGTGACAGTGTTCATGATGACAGTCCGCATTAAGGCTGTGCCCGTGGTGACATTGCTAATGGTGATAATTCTCACGGTGATAGTACGCACGTTGAAAATGACAAAGGTGACAACACCCAAGTGATAATATTCATGGTGAAAGTGCCCATGGTGGCAGTTCTCATACTGACAGTTCTTGTGACAGTGCTCATGGTGGCAGTGCTCGTGGTGACAGTGCTCTTGGTGACAGTGCTCATGGTGGCAGTGCCCATGGTGAGACTACCGATGGTGACCCTGCCCATGGTGACAGTGCACATGGTCATGGTGCCTCTGGTGGCAGTGCAATATAGTGAGAATGCCCATGATGATATTGCTCATGGTGATAGTGCCCATGGTGAGAGTGCCCATGGTTCCAGTGCTCATGGTGACAGTGCCCATTGTGACAGTGCCCTTGGTGACAGTGCACACCATGAGAGTGCCCATGGTGTCTGTGCCCATGGTGACAGTTCTTATCATGAGAGTGTTCACGGTAGCAGTGTTCATGGTAATAGTGCTCACGGAGGCATTGCCCACAATGAGAGTGCCCACGGTGAGAATACTGACTGTGACAGTGCCCATGATGACTTTTCTCTCTGTGACAGTGCCCTTGGGGACAGTTAGCACGGTGAGATTTCTCACAGTGATAGTGCACATTGTTTCAGTGCTCATAGTGACAAGACCCTAGGCGCCAGTGCCCATCATGGCATTGCTCACGGTGATATTTCTCACGGTGACAGTGCCCATGGTGATATTACCCATGGTGACAGTACTCAGTGATCAAGTGCTCATGGTGACATGGCATAAGGTGATAATGCTCACGGTGGCAGTGCAAAATGGTGACAGTGCCCATGGGGACATTGCTTAATGTGATAGTCCTTGTGGTGACATTGTGCATGGTGACATTGCCCACCATGACAGTGCTCTTGTTGACAGTGCTCATGGTGATAGTGCCAATGTTGGAAGTGCCCATCGTGAAAGTGTCCATGGTGACAGTTCTTATGATGAGAGTGGTCAGAGTGGCAGTGCTCATGGTGAAAGTGCCCATGGTGACAGAGCCCACGGTGACAGTGTCCATAGTTATAGTGTCCATGGTGACAGTACTAACAGTGAAATTGTCCATGGGGACACTGCCCATGGTGAAAGTGCCCATGGTCACAACACTCACGGTGATAGTGCTCACGGTGAGAGTGGCCATGGTGACAGTGACCACGGTGACAGTTCTAATGGTGATACTGCCCATGATGACAGTGCTCATGGTGACAGTCCACATTGTACCAGTGCCCAAGGTGACAGTGCTCATGGTGACAGTGCCCAAAGTCACAATACCCATGGTGACAGTGCCCAGGCTGACAGTTCTCAAGGTGATAGTGCCCATGGTGACAGTGCACATGGTGATACAGAGAATGGGGACAGTGCTTATGGTGACAGTGGTCATGGTTGCAGTACCCATGGTGATAGTGCTGAAACTGACAGTGCCCTTGGGGATAGTGCCCATGGTGAGTGTGCTCGTGTTAATTGTGTCCATGGTGGCAGTTCCCATTGTGAAAGTGCTCATGATGACAGTGCCCATGTGGGTAGTTCCCATGGTGACAGTGCTCATGGTGATAGTGACCATGTTAACAGTGCACATGGTGGCTGTGCCCTTGGTGACAGTGCCCATGATGACAGTATTCATGGTGACAGTGCTCACGGTGATAATGCCCATGGTGGCAGTGCACATGGTGGTAGTGCACATGGTGGCAGTGAAAAATGGTGACAGTTCCCATGCTGACAGTTCTCATTGTGACAATGCACACGGTCACAACCGATGCTGACACTGCTCATGGTAGCTGTACCCTTGGTGACAGTGCTCAGAGTGATAGTGCCCATGGTGGCAGTGCCCATGGTGACACTGCCCATGGTGACAATGCCCATGATGACAGTGCTCATGGTGACAGTGCTCATGTTGGCAGAGCCATAAATAAGAGTGCTCATTGTGGCAGTGCTCATGGTGTCCGTGCTCATGGTGACAGTGCCCATGATTACAGTGTTTATGGTGATAGATGTCACGGTGTCAGTGCCCACGCGGAGAGTGCCAAGGCTGACAAAGCCCAGGGTGATACTTCCCATTGTGACAGTGCCCACGGTGACAGTGCCCATGGTGACAGCACCCAGTGTGACAAGGCGCATGGTGACAGTGCTCACGGTGACAGTGCCCATGGTGACAGTGCCGATGGTGAGAGTGCCAATAGTGACAGTGCTCATGGTGAAACTGCCCACAGAGACATCGCCCATGGTGATAGTGTTCATGGTGACAACCCCACGGTGACAGTGCCAATGTTGATAGTCCCAGTGGTGACAGGTCTTACATTGAATGTGACCATGGTGTCTGTGCTCATGGTGACAGTGCTCAAGGTTATAGTCTCCATGTTGACAGTGCCGATGGTGACAATTCTCACGGTGACAGGGCCTATGGTGAAAATTCTCATAGTGACAGAGTTCACGGTGACAGTGCCCATGGTGCTATTACCCATGGTGACAGTACTCATAGTGAAACTGCCCATGTTGACACTGCCCATGGTGGCAGTGCAAAATGGTGACAGTGCCCATGGTGATATTGCTCATGGTGACATTGCTTATGGTGATAGTGTGTATGGTGAAACTGCACACAGTGACATTGCTCATGGTGACAGTGTTCATGGCGTTAGTTCCTATGGTGAATGTGACCATGGGGACAGTGCCCATAGTCACAATTCTCATGGTGTAGTGCTCACGGTGACAGTGCCCATGGTGACAATACACAGGGTGACAGTATTCATGGTGACATTGCTCATGGTGAGAGTGCCCATGTTCACAACTGTCACGGTGATAGTTCCCATGGTGACAATACCCAGGGTAACAGAGCTGATGGTAAAAGTGTTCACGGTGACAGTGCCCATGGTGACAGTACCTAAGGTGACAATTCCCATGGTGAGACTGCTCATAGACAGTGCCCATGGTGACAATACCCAGCGTGTCCTGTCCATGGTGACAGTGATCATGGTGACACATCTCATGAGGACAGTGCCATAAGTGACAGTGCTCATTGTGGCAGTGCTCATGGTGACAGTGCCCATGGTGACAGTGCCTATGGTGATAGATATCATGGTGGCTGTGCCCAGGGAGACATTGCCCACGCTGACAAGACCCATGGTGATACTTCCCATTGTGACAGTGCCATCGGTGGCAGAGCCCATGGTGACAGTGCCCAAGATCACAGAGCCCATGGTGAGAGTGCTAATGGTGACTGTGCCCATGGTGACAGCACCCAGTGTGAAAATGCCCATTGTGACAGTGCTCACGGTGACCATGCCAATGGTGATAGTGCCAATAGTGAGAGTGCTCACGGTGACACTGCCCATGGACACACTGCCCATTGTGATAGTGCCCATCATGACAACCCCTCGGAGGCAGTGCCAATGGTGAGAGTCCCCGTGGTGACAGTTCTCATGGTGAAAGTGATCCTTTTGAAATTGCTCATGGTGACAGTGCTCATGGTGACAGTGCTCAAGGTGATAGTCTCCATGTTGACAGTGTGCATGGTGACTGTTCTCACGGTGACAGTGCCTATGGTGATTATGCTCTTAGTGACAGTGCTCATGGTGACAGTGCCCATGGTGACAGTGACCACGGTGACTGTTCTCACCGTGGTAGTGCCCATGGTGACAGTGTTCATGATGACAGTCCGCATTAAGGCTGTGCCCGTGGTGACATTGCTAATGGTGATAATTCTCACGGTGATAGTACGCACGTTGAAAATGACAAAGGTGACAACACCCAAGTGATAATATTCATGGTGAAAGTGCCCATGGTGGCAGTTCTCATACTGACAGTTCTTGTGACAGTGCTCATGGTGGCAGTGCTCGTGGTGACAGTGCTCTTGGTGACAGTGCTCATGGTGGCAGTGCCCATGGTGAGACTACCGATGGTGACCCTGCCCATGGTGACAGTGCACATGGTCATGGTGCCTCTGGTGGCAGTGCAATATAGTGAGAATGCCCATGATGATATTGCTCATGGTGATAGTGCCCATGGTGAGAGTGCCCATGGTTCCAGTGCTCATGGTGACAGTGCCCATTGTGACAGTGCCCTTGGTGACAGTGCACACCATGAGAGTGCCCATGGTGTCTGTGCCCATGGTGACAGTTCTTATCATGAGAGTGTTCACGGTAGCAGTGTTCATGGTAATAGTGCTCACGGAGGCATTGCCCACAATGAGAGTGCCCACGGTGAGAATACTGACTGTGACAGTGCCCATGATGAATTTTCTCTCTGTGACAGTGCCCTTGGGGACAGTTAGCACGGTGAGATTTCTCACAGTGATAGTGCACATTGTTTCAGTGCTCATAGTGACAAGACCCTAGGCGCCAGTGCCCATCATGGCATTGCTCACGGTGATATTTCTCACGGTGACAGTGCCCATGGTGATATTACCCATGGTGACAGTACTCAGTGATCAAGTGCTCATGGTGACATGGCATAAGGTGATAATGCTCACGGTGGCAGTGCAAAATGGTGACAGTGCCCATGGGGACATTGCTTAATGTGATAGTCCTTGTGGTGACATTGTGCATGGTGACATTGCCCACCATGACAGTGCTCTTGTTGACAGTGCTCATGGTGATAGTGCCAATGTTGGAAGTGCCCATCGTGAAAGTGTCCATGGTGACAGTTCTTATGATGAGAGTGGTCAGAGTGGCAGTGCTCATGGTGAAAGTGCCCATGGTGACAGAGCCCACGGTGACAGTGTCCATAGTTATAGTGTCCATGGTGACAGTACTAACAGTGAAATTGTCCATGGGGACACTGCCCATGGTGAAAGTGCCCATGGTCACAACACTCACGGTGATAGTGCTCACGGTGAGAGTGGCCATGGTGACAGTGACCACGGTGACAGTTCTAATGGTGATACTGCCCATGATGACAGTGCTCATGGTGACAGTCCACATTGTACCAGTGCCCAAGGTGACAGTGCTCATGGTGACAGTGCCCAAAGTCACAATACCCATGGTGACAGTGCCCAGGCTGACAGTTCTCAAGGTGATAGTGCCCATGGTGACAGTGCACATGGTGATACAGAGAATGGGGACAGTGCTTATGGTGACAGTGGTCATGGTTGCAGTACCCATGGTGATAGTGCTGAAACTGACAGTGCCCTTGGGGATAGTGCCCATGGTGAGTGTGCTCGTGTTAATTGTGTCCATGGTGGCAGTTCCCATTGTGAAAGTGCTCATGATGACAGTGCCCATGTGGGTAGTTCCCATGGTGACAGTGCTCATGGTGATAGTGACCATGTTAACAGTGCACATGGTGGCTGTGCCCTTGGTGACAGTGCCCATGATGACAGTATTCATGGTGACAGTGCTCACGGTGATAATGCCCATGGTGGCAGTGCACATGGTGGTAGTGCACATGGTGGCAGTGAAAAATGGTGACAGTTCCCATGCTGACAGTTCTCATTGTGACAATGCACACGGTCACAACCGATGCTGACACTGCTCATGGTAGCTGTACCCTTGGTGACAGTGCTCAGAGTGATAGTGCCCATGGTGGCAGTGCCCATGGTGACACTGCCCATGGTGACAATGCCCATGATGACAGTGCTCATGGTGACAGTGCTCATGTTGGCAGAGCCATAAATAAGAGTGCTCATTGTGGCAGTGCTCATGGTGTCCGTGCTCATGGTGACAGTGCCCATGATTACAGTGTTTATGGTGATAGATGTCACGGTGTCAGTGCCCACGCGGAGAGTGCCAAGGCTGACAAAGCCCAGGGTGATACTTCCCATTGTGACAGTGCCCACGGTGACAGTGCCCATGGTGACAGCACCCAGTGTGACAAGGCGCATGGTGACAGTGCTCACGGTGACAGTGCCCATGGTGACAGTGCCGATGGTGAGAGTGCCAATAGTGACAGTGCTCATGGTGAAACTGCCCACAGAGACATCGCCCATGGTGATAGTGTTCATGGTGACAACCCCACGGTGACAGTGCCAATGTTGATAGTCCCAGTGGTGACAGGTCTTACATTGAATGTGACCATGGTGTCTGTGCTCATGGTGACAGTGCTCAAGGTTATAGTCTCCATGTTGACAGTGCCGATGGTGACAATTCTCACGGTGACAGGGCCTATGGTGAAAATTCTCATAGTGACAGAGTTCACGGTGACAGTGCCCATGGTGCTATTACCCATGGTGACAGTACTCATAGTGAAACTGCCCATGTTGACACTGCCCATGGTGGCAGTGCAAAATGGTGACAGTGCCCATGGTGATATTGCTCATGGTGACATTGCTTATGGTGATAGTGTGTATGGTGAAACTGCACACAGTGACATTGCTCATGGTGACAGTGTTCATGGCGTTAGTTCCTATGGTGAATGTGACCATGGGGACAGTGCCCATAGTCACAATTCTCATGGTGTAGTGCTCACGGTGACAGTGCCCATGGTGACAATACACAGGGTGACAGTATTCATGGTGACATTGCTCATGGTGAGAGTGCCCATGTTCACAACTGTCACGGTGATAGTTCCCATGGTGACAATACCCAGGGTAACAGAGCTGATGGTAAAAGTGTTCACGGTGACAGTGCCCATGGTGACAGTACCTAAGGTGACAATTCCCATGGTGAGACTGCTCATAGACAGTGCCCATGGTGACAATACCCAGCGTGTCCTGTCCATGGTGACAGTGATCATGGTGACACATCTCATGAGGACAGTGCCATAAGTGACAGTGCTCATTGTGGCAGTGCTCATGGTGACAGTGCCCATGGTGACAGTGCCTATGGTGATAGATATCATGGTGGCTGTGCCCAGGGAGACATTGCCCACGCTGACAAGACCCATGGTGATACTTCCCATTGTGACAGTGCCATCGGTGGCAGAGCCCATGGTGACAGTGCCCAAGATCACAGAGCCCATGGTGAGAGTGCTAATGGTGACTGTGCCCATGGTGACAGCACCCAGTGTGAAAATGCCCATTGTGACAGTGCTCACGGTGACCATGCCAATGGTGATAGTGCCAATAGTGAGAGTGCTCACGGTGACACTGCCCATGGACACACTGCCCATTGTGATAGTGCCCATCATGACAACCCCTCGGAGGCAGTGCCAATGGTGAGAGTCCCCGTGGTGACAGTTCTCATGGTGAAAGTGATCCTTTTGAAATTGCTCATGGTGACAGTGCTCAAGGTGATAGTCTCCATGTTGACAGTGTGCATGGTGACTGTTCTCACGGTGACAGTGCCTATGGTGATTATGCTCTTAGTGACAGTGCTCATGGTGACAGTGCCCATGGTGACAGTGACCACGGTGACTGTTCTCACCGTGGTAGTGCCCATGGTGACAGTGTTCATGATGACAGTCCGCATTAAGGCTGTGCCCGTGGTGACATTGCTAATGGTGATAATTCTCACGGTGATAGTACGCACGTTGAAAATGACAAAGGTGACAACACCCAGGTGATAATAATCATGGTGAAAGTGCCCATGGTGGCAGTTCTCATACTGACAGTTCTTGTGACAGTGCTCATGGTGGCAGTGCTCGTGGTGACAGTGCTCTTGGTGACAGTGCTCATGGTGGCAGTGCCCATGGTGAGACTACCGATGGTGACCCTGCCCATGGTGACAGTGCACATGGTCATGGTGCCTCTGGTGGCAGTGCAATATAGTGAGAATGCCCATGATGATATTGCTCATGGTGATAGTGCCCATGGTGAGAGTGCCCATGGTTCCAGTGCTCATGGTGACAGTGCCCATTGTGACAGTGCCCTTGGTGACAGTGCACACCATGAGAGTGCCCATGGTGTCTGTGCCCATGGTGACAGTTCTTATCATGAGAGTGTTCACGGTAGCAGTGTTCATGGTAATAGTGCTCACGGAGGCATTGCCCACAATGAGAGTGCCCACGGTGAGAATACTGACTGTGACAGTGCCCATGATGACTTTTCTCTCTGTGACAGTGCCCTTGGGGACAGTTAGCACGGTGAGATTTCTCACAGTGATAGTGCACATTGTTTCAGTGCTCATAGTGACAAGACCCTAGGCGCCAGTGCCCATCATGGCATTGCTCACGGTGATATTTCTCACGGTGACAGTGCCCATGGTGATATTACCCATGGTGACAGTACTCAGTGATCAAGTGCTCATGGTGACATGGCATAAGGTGATAATGCTCACGGTGGCAGTGCAAAATGGTGACAGTGCCCATGGGGACATTGCTTAATGTGATAGTCCTTGTGGTGACATTGTGCATGGTGACATTGCCCACCATGACAGTGCTCTTGTTGACAGTGCTCATGGTGATAGTGCCAATGTTGGAAGTGCCCATCGTGAAAGTGTCCATGGTGACAGTTCTTATGATGAGAGTGGTCAGAGTGGCAGTGCTCATGGTGAAAGTGCCCATGGTGACAGAGCCCACGGTGACAGTGTCCATAGTTATAGTGTCCATGGTGACAGTACTAACAGTGAAATTGTCCATGGGGACACTGCCCATGGTGAAAGTGCCCATGGTCACAACACTCACGGTGATAGTGCTCACGGTGAGAGTGGCCATGGTGACAGTGACCACGGTGACAGTTCTAATGGTGATACTGCCCGTGATGACAGTGCTCATGGTGACAGTCCACATTGTACCAGTGCCCAAGGTGACAGTGCTCATGGTGACAGTGCCCAAAGTCACAATACCCATGGTGACAGTGCCCAGGCTGACAGTTCTCAAGGTGATAGTGCCCATGGTGACAGTGCACATGGTGATACAGAGAATGGGGACAGTGCTTATGGTGACAGTGGTCATGGTTGCAGTACCCATGGTGATAGTGCTGAAACTGACAGTGCCCTTGGGGATAGTGCCCATGGTGAGTGTGCTCGTGTTAATTGTGTCCATGGTGGCAGTTCCCATTGTGAAAGTGCTCATGATGACAGTGCCCATGTGGGTAGTTCCCATGGTGACAGTGCTCATGGTGATAGTGACCATGTTAACAGTGCACATGGTGGCTGTGCCCTTGGTGACAGTGCCCATGATGACAGTATTCATGGTGACAGTGCTCACGGTGATAATGCCCATGGTGGCAGTGCACATGGTGGTAGTGCACATGGTGGCAGTGAAAAATGGTGACAGTTCCCATGCTGACAGTTCTCATTGTGACAATGCACACGGTCACAACCGATGCTGACACTGCTCATGGTAGCTGTACCCTTGGTGACAGTGCTCAGAGTGATAGTGCCCATGGTGGCAGTGCCCATGGTGACACTGCCCATGGTGACAATGCCCATGATGACAGTGCTCATGGTGACAGTGCTCATGTTGGCAGAGCCATAAATAAGAGTGCTCATTGTGGCAGTGCTCATGGTGTCCGTGCTCATGGTGACAGTGCCCATGATTACAGTGTTTATGGTGATAGATGTCACGGTGTCAGTGCCCACGCGGAGAGTGCCAAGGCTGACAAAGCCCAGGGTGATACTTCCCATTGTGACAGTGCCCACGGTGACAGTGCCCATGGTGACAGCACCCAGTGTGACAAGGCGCATGGTGACAGTGCTCACGGTGACAGTGCCCATGGTGACAGTGCCGATGGTGAGAGTGCCAATAGTGACAGTGCTCATGGTGAAACTGCCCACAGAGACATCGCCCATGGTGATAGTGTTCATGGTGACAACCCCACGGTGACAGTGCCAATGTTGATAGTCCCAGTGGTGACAGGTCTTACATTGAATGTGACCATGGTGTCTGTGCTCATGGTGACAGTGCTCAAGGTTATAGTCTCCATGTTGACAGTGCCGATGGTGACAATTCTCACGGTGACAGGGCCTATGGTGAAAATTCTCATAGTGACAGTGTTCACGGTGACAGTGCCCATGGTGCTATTACCCATGGTGACAGTACTCATAGTGAAACTGCCCAGGTTGACACTGCCCATGGTGGCAGTGCAAAATGGTGACAGTGCCCATGGTGATATTGCTCATGGTGACATTGCTTATGGTGATAGTGTGTATGGTGAAACTGCACACAGTGACATTGCTCATGGTGACAGTGTTCATGGCGTTAGTTCCTATGGTGAATGTGACCATGGGGACAGTGCCCATAGTCACAATTCTCATGGTGTAGTGCTCACGGTGACAGTGCCCATGGTGACAATACACAGGGTGACAGTATTCATGGTGACATTGCTCATGGTGAGAGTGCCCATGTTCACAACTGTCACGGTGATAGTTCCCATGGTGACAATACCCAGGGTAACAGAGCTGATGGTAAAAGTGTTCACGGTGACAGTGCCCATGGTGACAGTACCTAAGGTGACAATTCCCATGGTGAGACTGCTCATAGACAGTGCCCATGGTGACAATACCCAGCGTGTCCTGTCCATGGTGACAGTGATCATGGTGACACATCTCATGAGGACAGTGCCATAAGTGACAGTGCTCATTGTGGCAGTGCTCATGGTGACAGTGCCCATGGTGACAGTGCCTATGGTGATAGATATCATGGTGGCTGTGCCCAGGGAGACATTGTCCACGCTGACAAGACCCATGGTGATACTTCCCATTGTGACAGTGCCATCGGTGGCAGAGCCCATGGTGACAGTGCCCAAGATCACAGAGCCCATGGTGAGAGTGCTAACGGTGACTGTGCCCATGGTGACAGCACCCAGTGTGAAAATGCCCATTGTGACAGTGCTCACGGTGACCATGCCAATGGTGATAGTGCCAATAGTGAGAGTGCTCACGGTGACACTGCCCATGGACACACTGCCCATTGTGATAGTGCCCATCATGACAACCCCTCGGAGGCAGTGCCAATGGTGAGAGTCCCCGTGGTGACAGTTCTCATGGTGAAAGTGATCCTTTTGAAATTGCTCATGGTGACAGTGCTCAAGGTGATAGTCTCCATGTTGACAGTGTGCATGGTGACTGTTCTCACGGTGACAGTGCCTATGGTGATTATGCTCTTAGTGACAGTGCTCATGGTGACAGTGCCCATGGTGACAGTGACCACGGTGACTGTTCTCACCGTGGTAGTGCCCATGGTGACAGTGTTCATGATGACAGTCCGCATTAAGGCTGTGCCCGTGGTGACATTGCTAATGGTGATAATTCTCACGGTGATAGTACGCACGTTGAAAATGACAAAGGTGACAACACCCAGGTGATAATAATCATGGTGAAAGTGCCCATGGTGGCAGTTCTCATACTGACAGTTCTTGTGACAGTGCTCATGGTGGCAGTGCTCGTGGTGACAGTGCTCTTGGTGACAGTGCTCATGGTGGCAGTGCCCATGGTGAGACTACCGATGGTGACCCTGCCCATGGTGACAGTGCACATGGTCATGGTGCCTCTGGTGGCAGTGCAATATAGTGAGAATGCCCATGATGATATTGCTCATGGTGATAGTGCCCATGGTGAGAGTGCCCATGGTTCCAGTGCTCATGGTGACAGTGCCCATTGTGACAGTGCCCTTGGTGACAGTGCACACCATGAGAGTGCCCATGGTGTCTGTGCCCATGGTGACAGTTCTTATCATGAGAGTGTTCACGGTAGCAGTGTTCATGGTAATAGTGCTCACGGAGGCATTGCCCACAATGAGAGTGCCCACGGTGAGAATACTGACTGTGACAGTGCCCATGATGACTTTTCTCTTTGTGACAGTGCCCTTGGGGACAGTTAGCACGGTGAGATTTCTCACAGTGATAGTGCACATTGTTTCAGTGCTCATAGTGACAAGACCCTAGGCGCCAGTGCCCATCATGGCATTGCTCACGGTGATATTTCTCACGGTGACAGTGCCCATGGTGATATTACCCATGGTGACAGTACTCAGTGATCAAGTGCTCATGGTGACATGGCATAAGGTGATAATGCTCACGGTGGCAGTGCAAAATGGTGACAGTGCCCATGGGGACATTGCTTAATGTGATAGTCCTTGTGGTGACATTGTGCATGGTGACATTGCCCACCATGACAGTGCTCTTGTTGACAGTGCTCATGGTGATAGTGCCAATGTTGGAAGTGCCCATCGTGAAAGTGTCCATGGTGACAGTTCTTATGATGAGAGTGGTCAGAGTGGCAGTGCTCATGGTGAAAGTGCCCATGGTGACAGAGCCCACGGTGACAGTGTCCATAGTTATAGTGTCCATGGTGACAGTACTAACAGTGAAATTGTCCATGGGGACACTGCCCATGGTGAAAGTGCCCATGGTCACAACACTCACGGTGATAGTGCTCACGGTGAGAGTGGCCATGGTGACAGTGACCACGGTGACAGTTCTAATGGTGATACTGCCCATGATGACAGTGCTCATGGTGACAGTCCACATTGTACCAGTGCCCAAGGTGACAGTGCTCATGGTGACAGTGCCCAAAGTCACAATACCCATGGTGACAGTGCCCAGGCTGACAGTTCTCAAGGTGATAGTGCCCATGGTGACAGTGCACATGGTGATACAGAGAATGGGGACAGTGCTTATGGTGACAGTGGTCATGGTTGCAGTACCCATGGTGATAGTGCTGAAACTGACAGTGCCCTTGGGGATAGTGCCCATGGTGAGTGTGCTCGTGTTAATTGTGTCCATGGTGGCAGTTCCCATTGTGAAAGTGCTCATGATGACAGTGCCCATGTGGGTAGTTCCCATGGTGACAGTGCTCATGGTGATAGTGACCATGTTAACAGTGCACATGGTGGCTGTGCCCTTGGTGACAGTGCCCATGATGACAGTATTCATGGTGACAGTGCTCACGGTGATAATGCCCATGGTGGCAGTGCACATGGTGGTAGTGCACATGGTGGCAGTGAAAAATGGTGACAGTTCCCATGCTGACAGTTCTCATTGTGACAATGCACACGGTCACAACCGATGCTGACACTGCTCATGGTAGCTGTACCCTTGGTGACAGTGCTCAGAGTGATAGTGCCCATGGTGGCAGTGCCCATGGTGACACTGCCCATGGTGACAATGCCCATGATGACAGTGCTCATGGTGACAGTGCTCATGTTGGCAGAGCCATAAATAAGAGTGCTCATTGTGGCAGTGCTCATGGTGTCCGTGCTCATGGTGACAGTGCCCATGATTACAGTGTTTATGGTGATAGATGTCACGGTGTCAGTGCCCACGCGGAGAGTGCCAAGGCTGACAAAGCCCAGGGTGATACTTCCCATTGTGACAGTGCCCACGGTGACAGTGCCCATGGTGACAGCACCCAGTGTGACAAGGCGCATGGTGACAGTGCTCACGGTGACAGTGCCCATGGTGACAGTGCCGATGGTGAGAGTGCCAATAGTGACAGTGCTCATGGTGAAACTGCCCACAGAGACATCGCCCATGGTGATAGTGTTCATGGTGACAACCCCACGGTGACAGTGCCAATGTTGATAGTCCCAGTGGTGACAGGTCTTACATTGAATGTGACCATGGTGTCTGTGCTCATGGTGACAGTGCTCAAGGTTATAGTCTCCATGTTGACAGTGCCGATGGTGACAATTCTCACGGTGACATGGCCTATGGTGAAAATTCTCATAGTGACAGTGTTCACGGTGACAGTGCCCATGGTGCTATTACCCATGGTGACAGTACTCATAGTGAAACTGCCCATGTTGACACTGCCCATGGTGGCAGTGCAAAATGGTGACAGTGCCCATGGTGATATTGCTCATGGTGACATTGCTTATGGTGATAGTGTGTATGGTGAAACTGCACACAGTGACATTGCTCATGGTGACAGTGTTCATGGCGTTAGTTCCTATGGTGAATGTGACCATGGGGACCGTGCCCATAGTCACAATTCTCATGGTGTAGTGCTCACGGTGACAGTGCCCATGGTGACAATACACAGGGTGACAGTATTCATGGTGACATTGCTCATGGTGAGAGTGCCCATGTTCACAACTGTCATGGTGATAGTTCCCATGGTGACAATACCCAGGGTAACAGAGCTGATGGTAAAAGTGTTCATGGTGACAGTGCCAATGGTGACAGTACCTAAGGTGACAATTCCCATGGTGAGACTGCTCATAGACAGTGCCCATGGTGACAATACCCAGCGTGACCTGTCCATGGTGACAGTGATCATGGTGACACATCTCATGAGGACAGTGCCATAAGTGACAGTGCTCATTGTGGCAGTGCTCATGGTGACAGTGCCCATGGTGACAGTGCCTATGGTGATAGATATCATGGTGGCTGTGCCCAGGGAGACATTGTCCACGCTGACAAGACCCATGGTGATACTTCCCATTGTGACAGTGCCATCGGTGGCAGAGCCCATGGTGACAGTGCCCAAGATCACAGAGCCCATGGTGAGAGTGCTAACGGTGACTGTGCCCATGGTGACAGCACCCAGTGTGAAAATGCCCATTGTGACAGTGCTCACGGTGACCATGCCAATGGTGATAGTGCCAATAGTGAGAGTGCTCACGGTGACACTGCCCATGGACACACTGCCCATTGTGATAGTGCCCATCATGACAACCCCTCGGAGGCAGTGCCAATGGTGAGAGTCCCCGTGGTGACAGTTCTCATGGTGAAAGTGATCCTTTTGAAATTGCTCATGGTGACAGTGCTCATGGTGACAGTGCTCAAGGTGATAGTCTCCATGTTGACAGTGTGCATGGTGACTGTTCTCACGGTGACAGTGCCTATGGTGATTATGCTCTTAGTGACAGTGCTCATGGTGACAGTGCCCATGGTGACAGTGACCACGGTGACTGTTCTCACCGTGGTAGTGCCCATGGTGACAGTGTTCATGATGACAGTCCGCATTAAGGCTGTGCCCGTGGTGACATTGCTAATGGTGATAATTCTCACGGTGATAGTACGCACGTTGAAAATGACAAAGGTGACAACACCCAGGTGATAATATTCATGGTGAAAGTGCCCATGGTGGCAGTTCTCATACTGACAGTTCTTGTGACAGTGCTCATGGTGGCAGTGCTCGTGGTGACAGTGCTCTTGGTGACAGTGCTCATGGTGGCAGTGCCCATGGTGAGACTACCGATGGTGACCCTGCCCATGGTGACAGTGCACATGGTCATGGTGCCTCTGGTGGCAGTGCAATATAGTGAGAATGCCCATGATGATATTGCTCATGGTGATAGTGCCCATGGTGAGAGTGCCCATGGTTCCAGTGCTCATGGTGACAGTGCCCATTGTGACAGTGCCCTTGGTGACAGTGCACACCATGAGAGTGCCCATGGTGTCTGTGCCCATGGTGACAGTTCTTATCATGAGAGTGTTCACGGTAGCAGTGTTCATGGTAATAGTGCTCACGGAGGCATTGCCCACAATGAGAGTGCCCACGGTGAGAATACTGACTGTGACAGTGCCCATGATGACTTTTCTCTCTGTGACAGTGCCCTTGGGGACAGTTAGCACGGTGAGATTTCTCACAGTGATAGTGCACATTGTTTCAGTGCTCATAGTGACAAGACCCTAGGCGCCAGTGCCCATCATGGCATTGCTCACGGTGATATTTCTCACGGTGACAGTGCCCATGGTGATATTACCCATGGTGACAGTACTCAGTGATCAAGTGCTCATGGTGACATGGCATAAGGTGATAATGCTCACGGTGGCAGTGCAAAATGGTGACAGTGCCCATGGGGACATTGCTTAATGTGATAGTCCTTGTGGTGACATTGTGCATGGTGACATTGCCCACCATGACAGTGCTCTTGTTGACAGTGCTCATGGTGATAGTGCCAATGTTGGAAGTGCCCATCGTGAAAGTGTCCATGGTGACAGTTCTTATGATGAGAGTGGTCAGAGTGGCAGTGCTCATGGTGAAAGTGCCCATGGTGACAGAGCCCACGGTGACAGTGTCCATAGTTATAGTGTCCATGGTGACAGTACTAACAGTGAAATTGTCCATGGGGACACTGCCCATGGTGAAAGTGCCCATGGTCACAACACTCACGGTGATAGTGCTCACGGTGAGAGTGGCCATGGTGACAGTGACCACGGTGACAGTTCTAATGGTGATACTGCCCATGATGACAGTGCTCATGGTGACAGTCCACATTGTACCAGTGCCCAAGGTGACAGTGCTCATGGTGACAGTGCCCAAAGTCACAATACCCATGGTGACAGTGCCCAGGCTGACAGTTCTCAAGGTGATAGTGCCCATGGTGACAGTGCCCATGGTGATACAGAGAATGGGGACAGTGCTTATGGTGACAGTGGTCATGGTTGCAGTACCCATGGTGATAGTGCTGAAACTGACAGTGCCCTTGGGGATAGTGCCCATGGTGAGTGTGCTCGTGTTAATTGTGCCCATGGTGGCAGTTCCCATTGTGAAAGTGCTCATGATGACAGTGCCCATGTGGGTAGTTCCCATGGTGACAGTGCTCATGGTGATAGTGACCATGTTAAGAGTGCACATGGTGGCTGTGCCCTTGGTGACAGTGCCCATGATGACAGTATTCATGGTGACAGTGCTCACGGTGATAATGCCCATGGTGGCAGTGCACATGGTGGTAGTGCACATGGTGGCAGTGAAAAATGGTGACAGTTCCCATGCTGACAGTTCTCATTGTGACAATGCACACGGTCACAACCGATGCTGACACTGCTCATGGTAGCTGTACCCTTGGTGACAGTGCTCAGAGTGATAGTGCCCATGGTGGCAGTGCCCATGGTGACACTGCCCATGGTGACAATGCCCATGATGACAGTGCTCATGGTGACAGTGCTCATGTTGGCAGAGCCATAAATAAGAGTGCTCATTGTGGCAGTGCTCATGGTGTCCGTGCTCATGGTGACAGTGCCCATGATTACAGTGTTTATGGTGATAGATGTCACGGTGTCAGTGCCCACGCGGAGAGTGCCAAGGCTGACAAAGCCCAGGGTGATACTTCCCATTGTGACAGTGCCCACGGTGACAGTGCCCATGGTGACAGCACCCAGTGTGACAAGGCGCATGGTGACAGTGCTCACGGTGACAGTGCCCATGGTGACAGTGCCGATGGTGAGAGTGCCAATAGTGACAGTGCTCATGGTGAAACTGCCCACAGAGACATCGCCCATGGTGATAGTGTTCATGGTGACAACCCCACGGTGACAGTGCCAATGTTGATAGTCCCAGTGGTGACAGGTCTTACATTGAATGTGACCATGGTGTCTGTGCTCATGGTGACAGTGCTCAAGGTTATAGTCTCCATGTTGACAGTGCCGATGGTGACAATTCTCACGGTGACAGGGCCTATGGTGAAAATTCTCATAGTGACAGTGTTCACGGTGACAGTGCCCATGGTGCTATTACCCATGGTGACAGTACTCATAGTGAAACTGCCCATGTTGACACTGCCCATGGTGGCAGTGCAAAATGGTGACAGTGCCCATGGTGATATTGCTCATGGTGACATTGCTTATGGTGATAGTGTGTATGGTGAAACTGCACACAGTGACATTGCTCATGGTGACAGTGTTCATGGCGTTAGTTCCTATGGTGAATGTGACCATGGGGACAGTGCCCATAGTCACAATTCTCATGGTGTTGTGCTCACGGTGACAGTGCCCATGGTGACAATACACAGGGTGACAGTATTCATGGTGACATTGCTCATGGTGAGAGTGCCCATGTTCACAACTGTCACGGTGATAGTTCCCATGGTGACAATACCCAGGGTAACAGAGCTGATGGTAAA
This sequence comes from Mesoplodon mirus, assembly GCF_964341445.2. Taxonomy (NCBI): domain Eukaryota; kingdom Metazoa; phylum Chordata; class Mammalia; order Artiodactyla; family Ziphiidae; genus Mesoplodon; species Mesoplodon mirus. The sequence goes on from NW_028295487.1 coordinate 305,598, forward strand.
AGTGTTCACGGTGACAGTGCCCATGGTGACAGTACCTAAGGTGACAATTCCCATGGTGAGACTGCTCATAGACAGTGCCCATGGTGACAATACCCAGCGTGTCCTGTCCATGGTGACAGTGATCATGGTGACACATCTCATGAGGACAGTGCCATAAGTGACAGTGCTCATTGTGGCAGTGCTCATGGTGACAGTGCCCATGGTGACAGTGCCTATGGTGATAGATATCATGGTGGCTGTGCCCAGGGAGACATTGTCCACGCTGACAAGACCCATGGTGATACTTCCCATTGTGACAGTGCCATCGGTGGCAGAGCCCATGGTGACAGTGCCCAAGATCACAGAGCCCATGGTGAGAGTGCTAACGGTGACTGTGCCCATGGTGACAGCACCCAGTGTGAAAATGCCCATTGTGACAGTGCTCACGGTGACCATGCCAATGGTGATAGTGCCAATAGTGAGAGTGCTCACGGTGACACTGCCCATGGACACACTGCCCATTGTGATAGTGCCCATCATGACAACCCCTCGGAGGCAGTGCCAATGGTGAGAGTCCCCGTGGTGACAGTTCTCATGGTGAAATTGATCCTTTTGAAATTGCTCATGGTGACAGTGCTCATGGTGACAGTGCTCAAGGTGATAGTCTCCATGTTGACAGTGTGCATGGTGACTGTTCTCACGGTGACAGTGCCTATGGTGATTATGCTCTTAGTGACAGTGCTCATGGTGACAGTGCCCATGGTGACAGTGACCACGGTGACTGTTCTCACCGTGGTAGTGCCCATGGTGACAGTGTTCATGATGACAGTCCGCATTAAGGCTGTGCCCGTGGTGACATTGCTAATGGTGATAATTCTCACGGTGATAGTACGCACGTTGAAAATGACAAAGGTGACAACACCCAGGTGATAATAATCATGGTGAAAGTGCCCATGGTGGCAGTTCTCATACTGACAGTTCTTGTGACAGTGCTCATGGTGGCAGTGCTCATGGTGACAGTGCTCTTGGTGACAGTGCTCATGGTGGCAGTGCCCATGGTGAGACTACCGATGGTGACCCTGCCCATGGTGACAGTGCACATGGTCATGGTGCCTCTGGTGGCAGTGCAATATAGTGAGAATGCCCATGATGATATTGCTCATGGTGATAGTGCCCATGGTGAGAGTGCCCATGGTTCCAGTGCTCATGGTGACAGTGCCCATTGTGACAGTGCCCTTGGTGACAGTGCACACCATGAGAGTGCCCATGGTGTCTGTGCCCATGGTGACAGTTCTTATCATGAGAGTGTTCACGGTAGCAGTGTTCATGGTAATAGTGCTCACGGAGGCATTGCCCACAATGAGAGTGCCCACGGTGAGAATACTGACTGTGACAGTGCCCATGATGACTTTTCTCTTTGTGACAGTGCCCTTGGGGACAGTTAGCACGGTGAGATTTCTCACAGTGATAGTGCACATTGTTTCAGTGCTCATAGTGACAAGACCCTAGGCGCCAGTGCCCATCATGGCATTGCTCACGGTGATATTTCTCACGGTGACAGTGCCCATGGTGATATTACCCATGGTGACAGTACTCAGTGATCAAGTGCTCATGGTGACATGGCATAAGGTGATAATGCTCACGGTGGCAGTGCAAAATGGTGACAGTGCCCATGGGGACATTGCTTAATGTGATAGTCCTTGTGGTGACATTGTGCATGGTGACATTGCCCACCATGACAGTGCTCTTGTTGACAGTGCTCATGGTGATAGTGCCAATGTTGGAAGTGCCCATCGTGAAAGTGTCCATGGTGACAGTTCTTATGATGAGAGTGGTCAGAGTGGCAGTGCTCATGGTGAAAGTGCCCATGGTGACAGAGCCCACGGTGACAGTGTCCATAGTTATAGTGTCCATGGTGACAGTACTAACAGTGAAATTGTCCATGGGGACACTGCCCATGGTGAAAGTGCCCATGGTCACAACACTCACGGTGATAGTGCTCACGGTGAGAGTGGCCATGGTGACAGTGACCACGGTGACAGTTCTAATGGTGATACTGCCCATGATGACAGTGCTCATGGTGACAGTCCACATTGTACCAGTGCCCAAGGTGACAGTGCTCATGGTGACAGTGCCCAAAGTCACAATACCCATGGTGACAGTGCCCAGGCTGACAGTTCTCAAGGTGATAGTGCCCATGGTGACAGTGCACATGGTGATACAGAGAATGGGGACAGTGCTTATGGTGACAGTGGTCATGGTTGCAGTACCCATGGTGATAGTGCTGAAACTGACAGTGCCCTTGGGGATAGTGCCCATGGTGAGTGTGCTCGTGTTAATTGTGTCCATGGTGGCAGTTCCCATTGTGAAAGTGCTCATGATGACAGTGCCCATGTGGGTAGTTCCCATGGTGACAGTGCTCATGGTGATAGTGACCATGTTAACAGTGCACATGGTGGCTGTGCCCTTGGTGACAGTGCCCATGATGACAGTATTCATGGTGACAGTGCTCACGGTGATAATGCCCATGGTGGCAGTGCACATGGTGGTAGTGCACATGGTGGCAGTGAAAAATGGTGACAGTTCCCATGCTGACAGTTCTCATTGTGACAATGCACACGGTCACAACCGATGCTGACACTGCTCATGGTAGCTGTACCCTTGGTGACAGTGCTCAGAGTGATAGTGCCCATGGTGGCAGTGCCCATGGTGACACTGCCCATGGTGACAATGCCCATGATGACAGTGCTCATGGTGACAGTGCTCATGTTGGCAGAGCCATAAATAAGAGTGCTCATTGTGGCAGTGCTCATGGTGTCCGTGCTCATGGTGACAGTGCCCATGATTACAGTGTTTATGGTGATAGATGTCACGGTGTCAGTGCCCACGCGGAGAGTGCCAAGGCTGACAAAGCCCAGGGTGATACTTCCCATTGTGACAGTGCCCACGGTGACAGTGCCCATGGTGACAGCACCCAGTGTGACAAGGCGCATGGTGACAGTGCTCACGGTGACAGTGCCCATGGTGACAGTGCCGATGGTGAGAGTGCCAATAGTGACAGTGCTCATGGTGAAACTGCCCACAGAGACATCGCCCATGGTGATAGTGTTCATGGTGACAACCCCACGGTGACAGTGCCAATGTTGATAGTCCCAGTGGTGACAGGTCTTACATTGAATGTGACCATGGTGTCTGTGCTCATGGTGACAGTGCTCAAGGTTATAGTCTCCATGTTGACAGTGCCGATGGTGACAATTCTCACGGTGACAGGGCCTATGGTGAAAATTCTCATAGTGACAGTGTTCACGGTGACAGTGCCCATGGTGCTATTACCCATGGTGACAGTACTCATAGTGAAACTGCCCATGTTGACACTGCCCATGGTGGCAGTGCAAAATGGTGACAGTGCCCATGGTGATATTGCTCATGGTGACATTGCTTATGGTGATAGTGTGTATGGTGAAACTGCACACAGTGACATTGCTCATGGTGACAGTGTTCATGGCGTTAGTTCCTATGGTGAATGTGACCATGGGGACCGTGCCCATAGTCACAATTCTCATGGTGTAGTGCTCACGGTGACAGTGCCCATGGTGACAATACACAGGGTGACAGTATTCATGGTGACATTGCTCATGGTGAGAGTGCCCATGTTCACAACTGTCATGGTGATAGTTCCCATGGTGACAATACCCAGGGTAACAGAGCTGATGGTAAAAGTGTTCATGGTGACAGTGCCAATGGTGACAGTACCTAAGGTGACAATTCCCATGGTGAGACTGCTCATAGACAGTGCCCATGGTGACAATACCCAGCGTGACCTGTCCATGGTGACAGTGATCATGGTGACACATCTCATGAGGACAGTGCCATAAGTGACAGTGCTCATTGTGGCAGTGCTCATGGTGACAGTGCCCATGGTGACAGTGCCTATGGTGATAGATATCATGGTGGCTGTGCCCAGGGAGACATTGTCCACGCTGACAAGACCCATGGTGATACTTCCCATTGTGACAGTGCCATCGGTGGCAGAGCCCATGGTGACAGTGCCCAAGATCACAGAGCCCATGGTGAGAGTGCTAACGGTGACTGTGCCCATGGTGACAGCACCCAGTGTGAAAATGCCCATTGTGACAGTGCTCACGGTGACCATGCCAATGGTGATAGTGCCAATAGTGAGAGTGCTCACGGTGACACTGCCCATGGACACACTGCCCATTGTGATAGTGCCCATCATGACAACCCCTCGGAGGCAGTGCCAATGGTGAGAGTCCCCGTGGTGACAGTTCTCATGGTGAAAGTGATCCTTTTGAAATTGCTCATGGTGACAGTGCTCATGGTGACAGTGCTCAAGGTGATAGTCTCCATGTTGACAGTGTGCATGGTGACTGTTCTCACGGTGACAGTGCCTATGGTGATTATGCTCTTAGTGACAGTGCTCATGGTGACAGTGCCCATGGTGACAGTGACCACGGTGACTGTTCTCACCGTGGTAGTGCCCATGGTGACAGTGTTCATGATGACAGTCCGCATTAAGGCTGTGCCCGTGGTGACATTGCTAATGGTGATAATTCTCACGGTGATAGTACGCACGTTGAAAATGACAAAGGTGACAACACCCAGGTGATAATATTCATGGTGAAAGTGCCCATGGTGGCAGTTCTCATACTGACAGTTCTTGTGACAGTGCTCATGGTGGCAGTGCTCGTGGTGACAGTGCTCTTGGTGACAGTGCTCATGGTGGCAGTGCCCATGGTGAGACTACCGATGGTGACCCTGCCCATGGTGACAGTGCACATGGTCATGGTGCCTCTGGTGGCAGTGCAATATAGTGAGAATGCCCATGATGATATTGCTCATGGTGATAGTGCCCATGGTGAGAGTGCCCATGGTTCCAGTGCTCATGGTGACAGTGCCCATTGTGACAGTGCCCTTGGTGACAGTGCACACCATGAGAGTGCCCATGGTGTCTGTGCCCATGGTGACAGTTCTTATCATGAGAGTGTTCACGGTAGCAGTGTTCATGGTAATAGTGCTCACGGAGGCATTGCCCACAATGAGAGTGCCCACGGTGAGAATACTGACTGTGACAGTGCCCATGATGACTTTTCTCTCTGTGACAGTGCCCTTGGGGACAGTTAGCACGGTGAGATTTCTCACAGTGATAGTGCACATTGTTTCAGTGCTCATAGTGACAAGACCCTAGGCGCCAGTGCCCATCATGGCATTGCTCACGGTGATATTTCTCACGGTGACAGTGCCCATGGTGATATTACCCATGGTGACAGTACTCAGTGATCAAGTGCTCATGGTGACATGGCATAAGGTGATAATGCTCACGGTGGCAGTGCAAAATGGTGACAGTGCCCATGGGGACATTGCTTAATGTGATAGTCCTTGTGGTGACATTGTGCATGGTGACATTGCCCACCATGACAGTGCTCTTGTTGACAGTGCTCATGGTGATAGTGCCAATGTTGGAAGTGCCCATCGTGAAAGTGTCCATGGTGACAGTTCTTATGATGAGAGTGGTCAGAGTGGCAGTGCTCATGGTGAAAGTGCCCATGGTGACAGAGCCCACGGTGACAGTGTCCATAGTTATAGTGTCCATGGTGACAGTACTAACAGTGAAATTGTCCATGGGGACACTGCCCATGGTGAAAGTGCCCATGGTCACAACACTCACGGTGATAGTGCTCACGGTGAGAGTGGCCATGGTGACAGTGACCACGGTGACAGTTCTAATGGTGATACTGCCCATGATGACAGTGCTCATGGTGACAGTCCACATTGTACCAGTGCCCAAGGTGACAGTGCTCATGGTGACAGTGCCCAAAGTCACAATACCCATGGTGACAGTGCCCAGGCTGACAGTTCTCAAGGTGATAGTGCCCATGGTGACAGTGCCCATGGTGATACAGAGAATGGGGACAGTGCTTATGGTGACAGTGGTCATGGTTGCAGTACCCATGGTGATAGTGCTGAAACTGACAGTGCCCTTGGGGATAGTGCCCATGGTGAGTGTGCTCGTGTTAATTGTGCCCATGGTGGCAGTTCCCATTGTGAAAGTGCTCATGATGACAGTGCCCATGTGGGTAGTTCCCATGGTGACAGTGCTCATGGTGATAGTGACCATGTTAAGAGTGCACATGGTGGCTGTGCCCTTGGTGACAGTGCCCATGATGACAGTATTCATGGTGACAGTGCTCACGGTGATAATGCCCATGGTGGCAGTGCACATGGTGGTAGTGCACATGGTGGCAGTGAAAAATGGTGACAGTTCCCATGCTGACAGTTCTCATTGTGACAATGCACACGGTCACAACCGATGCTGACACTGCTCATGGTAGCTGTACCCTTGGTGACAGTGCTCAGAGTGATAGTGCCCATGGTGGCAGTGCCCATGGTGACACTGCCCATGGTGACAATGCCCATGATGACAGTGCTCATGGTGACAGTGCTCATGTTGGCAGAGCCATAAATAAGAGTGCTCATTGTGGCAGTGCTCATGGTGTCCGTGCTCATGGTGACAGTGCCCATGATTACAGTGTTTATGGTGATAGATGTCACGGTGTCAGTGCCCACGCGGAGAGTGCCAAGGCTGACAAAGCCCAGGGTGATACTTCCCATTGTGACAGTGCCCACGGTGACAGTGCCCATGGTGACAGCACCCAGTGTGACAAGGCGCATGGTGACAGTGCTCACGGTGACAGTGCCCATGGTGACAGTGCCGATGGTGAGAGTGCCAATAGTGACAGTGCTCATGGTGAAACTGCCCACAGAGACATCGCCCATGGTGATAGTGTTCATGGTGACAACCCCACGGTGACAGTGCCAATGTTGATAGTCCCAGTGGTGACAGGTCTTACATTGAATGTGACCATGGTGTCTGTGCTCATGGTGACAGTGCTCAAGGTTATAGTCTCCATGTTGACAGTGCCGATGGTGACAATTCTCACGGTGACAGGGCCTATGGTGAAAATTCTCATAGTGACAGTGTTCACGGTGACAGTGCCCATGGTGCTATTACCCATGGTGACAGTACTCATAGTGAAACTGCCCATGTTGACACTGCCCATGGTGGCAGTGCAAAATGGTGACAGTGCCCATGGTGATATTGCTCATGGTGACATTGCTTATGGTGATAGTGTGTATGGTGAAACTGCACACAGTGACATTGCTCATGGTGACAGTGTTCATGGCGTTAGTTCCTATGGTGAATGTGACCATGGGGACAGTGCCCATAGTCACAATTCTCATGGTGTTGTGCTCACGGTGACAGTGCCCATGGTGACAATACACAGGGTGACAGTATTCATGGTGACATTGCTCATGGTGAGAGTGCCCATGTTCACAACTGTCACGGTGATAGTTCCCATGGTGACAATACCCAGGGTAACAGAGCTGATGGTAAAAGTGTTCACGGTGACAGTGCCCATGGTGACAGTACCTAAGGTGACAATTCCCATGGTGAGACTGCTCATAGACAGTGCCCATGGTGACAATACCCAGCGTGTCCTGTCCATGGTGACAGTGATCATGGTGACACATCTCATGAGGACAGTGCCATAAGTGACAGTGCTCATTGTGGCAGTGCTCATGGTGACAGTGACCATGGTGACAGTGCCTATGGTGATAGATATCATGGTGGCTGTGCCCAGGGAGACATTGTCCACGCTGACAAGACCCATGGTGATACTTCCCATTGTGACAGTGCCATCGGTGGCAGAGCCCATGGTGACAGTGCCCAAGATCACAGAGCCCATGGTGAGAGTGCTAACGGTGACTGTGCCCATGGTGACAGCACCCAGTGTGAAAATGCCCATTGTGACAGTGCTCACGGTGACCATGCCAATGGTGATAGTGCCAATAGTGAGAGTGCTCACGGTGACACTGCCCATGGACACACTGCCCATTGTGATAGTGCCCATCATGACAACCCCTCGGAGGCAGTGCCAATGGTGAGAGTCCCCGTGGTGACAGTTCTCATGGTGAAAGTGATCCTTTTGAAATTGCTCATGGTGACAGTGCTCATGGTGACAGTGCTCAAGGTGATAGTCTCCATGTTGACAGTGTGCATGGTGACTGTTCTCACGGTGACAGTGCCTATGGTGATTATGCTCTTAGTGACAGTGCTCATGGTGACAGTGCCCATGGTGACAGTGACCACGGTGACTGTTCTCACCGTGGTAGTGCCCATGGTGACAGTGTTCATGATGACAGTCCGCATTAAGGCTGTGCCCGTGGTGACATTGCTAATGGTGATAATTCTCACGGTGATAGTACGCACGTTGAAAATGACAAAGGTGACAACACCCAGGTGATAATAATCATGGTGAAAGTGCCCATGGTGGCAGTTCTCATACTGACAGTTCTTGTGACAGTGCTCATGGTGGCAGTGCTCATGGTGACAGTGCTCTTGGTGACAGTGCTCATGGTGGCAGTGCCCATGGTGAGACTACCGATGGTGACCCTGCCCATGGTGACAGTGCACATGGTCATGGTGCCTCTGGTGGCAGTGCAATATAGTGAGAATGCCCATGATGATATTGCTCATGGTGATAGTGCCCATGGTGAGAGTGCCCATGGTTCCAGTGCTCATGGTGACAGTGCCCATTGTGACAGTGCCCTTGGTGACAGTGCACACCATGAGAGTGCCCATGGTGTCTGTGCCCATGGTGACAGTTCTTATCATGAGAGTGTTCACGGTAGCAGTGTTCATGGTAATAGTGCTCACGGAGGCATTGCCCACAATGAGAGTGCCCACGGTGAGAATACTGACTGTGACAGTGCCCATGATGACTTTTCTCTTTGTGACAGTGCCCTTGGGGACAGTTAGCACGGTGAGATTTCTCACAGTGATAGTGCACATTGTTTCAGTGCTCATAGTGACAAGACCCTAGGCGCCAGTGCCCATCATGGCATTGCTCACGGTGATATTTCTCACGGTGACAGTGCCCATGGTGATATTACCCATGGTGACAGTACTCAGTGATCAAGTGCTCATGGTGACATGGCATAAGGTGATAATGCTCACGGTGGCAGTGCAAAATGGTGACAGTGCCCATGGGGACATTGCTTAATGTGATAGTCCTTGTGGTGACATTGTGCATGGTGACATTGCCCACCATGACAGTGCTCTTGTTGACAGTGCTCATGGTGATAGTGCCAATGTTGGAAGTGCCCATCGTGAAAGTGTCCATGGTGACAGTTCTTATGATGAGAGTGGTCAGAGTGGCAGTGCTCATGGTGAAAGTGCCCATGGTGACAGAGCCCACGGTGACAGTGTCCATAGTTATAGTGTCCATGGTGACAGTACTAACAGTGAAATTGTCCATGGGGACACTGCCCATGGTGAAAGTGCCCATGGTCACAACACTCACGGTGATAGTGCTCACGGTGAGAGTGGCCATGGTGACAGTGACCACGGTGACAGTTCTAATGGTGATACTGCCCATGATGACAGTGCTCATGGTGACAGTCCACATTGTACCAGTGCCCAAGGTGACAGTGCTCATGGTGACAGTGCCCAAAGTCACAATACCCATGGTGACAGTGCCCAGGCTGACAGTTCTCAAGGTGATAGTGCCCATGGTGACAGTGCACATGGTGATACAGAGAATGGGGACAGTGCTTATGGTGACAGTGGTCATGGTTGCAGTACCCATGGTGATAGTGCTGAAACTGACAGTGCCCTTGGGGATAGTGCCCATGGTGAGTGTGCTCGTGTTAATTGTGTCCATGGTGGCAGTTCCCATTGTGAAAGTGCTCATGATGACAGTGCCCATGTGGGTAGTTCCCATGGTGACAGTGCTCATGGTGATAGTGACCATGTTAACAGTGCACATGGTGGCTGTGCCCTTGGTGACAGTGCCCATGATGACAGTATTCATGGTGACAGTGCTCACGGTGATAATGCCCATGGTGGCAGTGCACATGGTGGTAGTGCACATGGTGGCAGTGAAAAATGGTGACAGTTCCCATGCTGACAGTTCTCATTGTGACAATGCACACGGTCACAACCGATGCTGACACTGCTCATGGTAGCTGTACCCTTGGTGACAGTGCTCAGAGTGATAGTGCCCATGGTGGCAGTGCCCATGGTGACACTGCCCATGGTGACAATGCCCATGATGACAGTGCTCATGGTGACAGTGCTCATGTTGGCAGAGCCATAAATAAGAGTGCTCATTGTGGCAGTGCTCATGGTGTCCGTGCTCATGGTGACAGTGCCCATGATTACAGTGTTTATGGTGATAGATGTCACGGTGTCAGTGCCCACGCGGAGAGTGCCAAGGCTGACAAAGCCCAGGGTGATACTTCCCATTGTGACAGTGCCCACGGTGACAGTGCCCATGGTGACAGCACCCAGTGTGACAAGGCGCATGGTGACAGTGCTCACGGTGACAGTGCCCATGGTGACAGTGCCGATGGTGAGAGTGCCAATAGTGACAGTGCTCATGGTGAAACTGCCCACAGAGACATCGCCCATGGTGATAGTGTTCATGGTGACAACCCCACGGTGACAGTGCCAATGTTGATAGTCCCAGTGGTGACAGGTCTTACATTGAATGTGACCATGGTGTCTGTGCTCATGGTGACAGTGCTCAAGGTTATAGTCTCCATGTTGACAGTGCCGATGGTGACAATTCTCACGGTGACAGGGCCTATGGTGAAAATTCTCATAGTGACAGTGTTCACGGTGACAGTGCCCATGGTGCTATTACCCATGGTGACAGTACTCATAGTGAAACTGCCCATGTTGACACTGCCCATGGTGGCAGTGCAAAATGGTGACAGTGCCCATGGTGATATTGCTCATGGTGACATTGCTTATGGTGATAGTGTGTATGGTGAAACTGCACACAGTGACATTGCTCATGGTGACAGTGTTCATGGCGTTAGTTCCTATGGTGAATGTGACCATGGGGACAGTGCCCATAGTCACAATTCTCATGGTGTAGTGCTCACGGTGACAGTGCCCATGGTGACAATACACAGGGTGACAGTATTCATGGTGACATTGCTCATGGTGAGAGTGCCCATGTTCACAACTGTCACGGTGATAGTTCCCATGGTGACAATACCCAGGGTAACAGAGCTGATGGTAAAAGTGTTCACGGTGACAGTGCCCATGGTGACAGTACCTAAGGTGACAATTCCCATGGTGAGACTGCTCATAGACAGTGCCCATGGTGACAATACCCAGCGTGTCCTGTCCATGGTGACAGTGATCATGGTGACACATCTCATGAGGACAGTGCCATAAGTGACAGTGCTCATTGTGGCAGTGCTCATGGTGACAGTGCCCATGGTGACAGTGCCTATGGTGATAGATATCATGGTGGCTGTGCCCAGGGAGACATTGTCCACGCTGACAAGACCCATGGTGATACTTCCCATTGTGACAGTGCCATCGGTGGCAGAGCCCATGGTGACAGTGCCCAAGATCACAGAGCCCATGGTGAGAGTGCTAACGGTGACTGTGCCCATGGTGACAGCACCCAGTGTGAAAATGCCCATTGTGACAGTGCTCACGGTGACCATGCCAATGGTGATAGTGCCAATAGTGAGAGTGCTCACGGTGACACTGCCCATGGACACACTGCCCATTGTGATAGTGCCCATCATGACAACCCCTCGGAGGCAGTGCCAATGGTGAGAGTCCCCGTGGTGACAGTTCTCATGGTGAAAGTGATCCTTTTGAAATTGCTCATGGTGACAGTGCTCAAGGTGATAGTCTCCATGTTGACAGTGTGCATGGTGACTGTTCTCACGGTGACAGTGCCTATGGTGATTATGCTCTTAGTGACAGTGCTCATGGTGACAGTGCCCATGGTGACAGTGACCACGGTGACTGTTCTCACCGTGGTAGTGCCCATGGTGACAGTGTTCATGATGACAGTCCGCATTAAGGCTGTGCCCGTGGTGACATTGCTAATGGTGATAATTCTCACGGTGATAGTACGCACGTTGAAAATGACAAAGGTGACAACACCCAGGTGATAATAATCATGGTGAAAGTGCCCATGGTGGCAGTTCTCATACTGACAGTTCTTGTGACAGTGCTCATGGTGGCAGTGCTCGTGGTGACAGTGCTCTTGGTGACAGTGCTCATGGTGGCAGTGCCCATGGTGAGACTACCGATGGTGACCCTGCCCATGGTGACAGTGCACATGGTCATGGTGCCTCTGGTGGCAGTGCAATATAGTGAGAATGCCCATGATGATATTGCTCATGGTGATAGTGCCCATGGTGAGAGTGCCCATGGTTCCAGTGCTCATGGTGACAGTGCCCATTGTGACAGTGCCCTTGGTGACAGTGCACACCATGAGAGTGCCCATGGTGTCTGTGCCCATGGTGACAGTTCTTATCATGAGAGTGTTCACGGTAGCAGTGTTCATGGTAATAGTGCTCACGGAGGCATTGCCCACAATGAGAGTGCCCACGGTGAGAATACTGACTGTGACAGTGCCCATGATGACTTTTCTCTCTGTGACAGTGCCCTTGGGGACAGTTAGCACGGTGAGATTTCTCACAGTGATAGTGCACATTGTTTCAGTGCTCATAGTGACAAGACCCTAGGCGCCAGTGCCCATCATGGCATTGCTCACGGTGATATTTCTCACGGTGACAGTGCCCATGGTGATATTACCCATGGTGACAGTACTCAGTGATCAAGTGCTCATGGTGACATGGCATAAGGTGATAATGCTCACGGTGGCAGTGCAAAATGGTGACAGTGCCCATGGGGACATTGCTTAATGTGATAGTCCTTGTGGTGACATTGTGCATGGTGACATTGCCCACCATGACAGTGCTCTTGTTGACAGTGCTCATGGTGATAGTGCCAATGTTGGAAGTGCCCATCGTGAAAGTGTCCATGGTGACAGTTCTTATGATGAGAGTGGTCAGAGTGGCAGTGCTCATGGTGAAAGTGCCCATGGTGACAGAGCCCACGGTGACAGTGTCCATAGTTATAGTGTCCATGGTGACAGTACTAACAGTGAAATTGTCCATGGGGACACTGCCCATGGTGAAAGTGCCCATGGTCACAACACTCACGGTGATAGTGCTCACGGTGAGAGTGGCCATGGTGACAGTGACCACGGTGACAGTTCTAATGGTGATACTGCCCATGATGACAGTGCTCATGGTGACAGTCCACATTGTACCAGTGCCCAAGGTGACAGTGCTCATGGTGACAGTGCCCAAAGTCACAATACCCATGGTGACAGTGCCCAGGCTGACAGTTCTCAAGGTGATAGTGCCCATGGTGACAGTGCACATGGTGATACAGAGAATGGGGACAGTGCTTATGGTGACAGTGGTCATGGTTGCAGTACCCATGGTGATAGTGCTGAAACTGACAGTGCCCTTGGGGATAGTGCCCATGGTGAGTGTGCTCGTGTTAATTGTGTCCATGGTGGCAGTTCCCATTGTGAAAGTGCTCATGATGACAGTGCCCATGTGGGTAGTTCCCATGGTGACAGTGCTCATGGTGATAGTGACCATGTTAACAGTGCACATGGTGGCTGTGCCCTTGGTGACAGTGCCCATGATGACAGTATTCATGGTGACAGTGCTCACGGTGATAATGCCCATGGTGGCAGTGCACATGGTGGTAGTGCACATGGTGGCAGTGAAAAATGGTGACAGTTCCCATGCTGACAGTTCTCATTGTGACAATGCACACGGTCACAACCGATGCTGACACTGCTCATGGTAGCTGTACCCTTGGTGACAGTGCTCAGAGTGATAGTGCCCATGGTGGCAGTGCCCATGGTGACACTGCCCATGGTGACAATGCCCATGATGACAGTGCTCATGGTGACAGTGCTCATGTTGGCAGAGCCATAAATAAGAGTGCTCATTGTGGCAGTGCTCATGGTGTCCGTGCTCATGGTGACAGTGCTCATGTTGGCAGAGCCATAAATAAGAGTGCTCATTGTGGCAGTGCTCATGGTGTCCGTGCTCATGGTGACAGTGCCCATGATTACAGTGTTTATGGTGATAGATGTCACGGTGTCAGTGCCCACGCGGAGAGTGCCAAGGCTGACAAAGCCCAGGGTGATACTTCCCATTGTGACAGTGCCCACGGTGACAGTGCCCATGGTGACAGCACCCAGTGTGACAAGGCGCATGGTGACAGTGCTCACGGTGACAGTGCCCATGGTGACAGTGCCGATGGTGAGAGTGCCAATAGTGACAGTGCTCATGGTGAAACTGCCCACAGAGACATCGCCCATGGTGATAGTGTTCATGGTGACAACCCCACGGTGACAGTGCCAATGTTGATAGTCCCAGTGGTGACAGGTCTTACATTGAATGTGACCATGGTGTCTGTGCTCATGGTGACAGTGCTCAAGGTTATAGTCTCCATGTTGACAGTGCCGATGGTGACAATTCTCACGGTGACAGGGCCTATGGTGAAAATTCTCATAGTGACAGTGTTCACGGTGACAGTGCCCATGGTGCTATTACCCATGGTGACAGTACTCATAGTGAAACTGCCCAGGTTGACACTGCCCATGGTGGCAGTGCAAAATGGTGACAGTGCCCATGGTGATATTGCTCATGGTGACATTGCTTATGGTGATAGTGTGTATGGTGAAACTGCACACAGTGACATTGCTCATGGTGACAGTGTTCATGGCGTTAGTTCCTATGGTGAATGTGACCATGGGGACAGTGCCCATAGTCACAATTCTCATGGTGTAGTGCTCACGGTGACAGTGCCCATGGTGACAATACACAGGGTGACAGTATTCATGGTGACATTGCTCATGGTGAGAGTGCCCATGTTCACAACTGTCACGGTGATAGTTCCCATGGTGACAATACCCAGGGTAACAGAGCTGATGGTAAAAGTGTTCACGGTGACAGTGCCCATGGTGACAGTACCTAAGGTGACAATTCCCATGGTGAGACTGCTCATAGACAGTGCCCATGGTGACAATACCCAGCGTGTCCTGTCCATGGTGACAGTGATCATGGTGACACATCTCATGAGGACAGTGCCATAAGTGACAGTGCTCATTGTGGCAGTGCTCATGGTGACAGTGCCCATGGTGACAGTGCCTATGGTGATAGATATCATGGTGGCTGTGCCCAGGGAGACATTGTCCACGCTGACAAGACCCATGGTGATACTTCCCATTGTGACAGTGCCATCGGTGGCAGAGCCCATGGTGACAGTGCCCAAGATCACAGAGCCCATGGTGAGAGTGCTAACGGTGACTGTGCCCATGGTGACAGCACCCAGTGTGAAAATGCCCATTGTGACAGTGCTCACGGTGACCATGCCAATGGTGATAGTGCCAATAGTGAGAGTGCTCACGGTGACACTGCCCATGGACACACTGCCCATTGTGATAGTGCCCATCATGACAACCCCTCGGAGGCAGTGCCAATGGTGAGAGTCCCCGTGGTGACAGTTCTCATGGTGAAAGTGATCCTTTTGAAATTGCTCATGGTGACAGTGCTCAAGGTGATAGTCTCCATGTTGACAGTGTGCATGGTGACTGTTCTCACGGTGACAGTGCCTATGGTGATTATGCTCTTAGTGACAGTGCTCATGGTGACAGTGCCCATGGTGACAGTGACCACGGTGACTGTTCTCACCGTGGTAGTGCCCATGGTGACAGTGTTCATGATGACAGTCCGCATTAAGGCTGTGCCCGTGGTGACATTGCTAATGGTGATAATTCTCACGGTGATAGTACGCACGTTGAAAATGACAAAGGTGACAACACCCAGGTGATAATAATCATGGTGAAAGTGCCCATGGTGGCAGTTCTCATACTGACAGTTCTTGTGACAGTGCTCATGGTGGCAGTGCTCGTGGTGACAGTGCTCTTGGTGACAGTGCTCATGGTGGCAGTGCCCATGGTGAGACTACCGATGGTGACCCTGCCCATGGTGACAGTGCACATGGTCATGGTGCCTCTGGTGGCAGTGCAATATAGTGAGAATGCCCATGATGATATTGCTCATGGTGATAGTGCCCATGGTGAGAGTGCCCATGGTTCCAGTGCTCATGGTGACAGTGCCCATTGTGACAGTGCCCTTGGTGACAGTGCACACCATGAGAGTGCCCATGGTGTCTGTGCCCATGGTGACAGTTCTTATCATGAGAGTGTTCACGGTAGCAGTGTTCATGGTAATAGTGCTCACGGAGGCATTGCCCACAATGAGAGTGCCCACGGTGAGAATACTGACTGTGACAGTGCCCATGATGACTTTTCTCTCTGTGACAGTGCCCTTGGGGACAGTTAGCACGGTGAGATTTCTCACAGTGATAGTGCACATTGTTTCAGTGCTCATAGTGACAAGATCCTAGGCGCCAGTGCCCATCATGGCATTGCTCACGGTGATATTTCTCACGGTGACAGTGCCCATGGTGATATTACCCATGGTGACAGTACTCAGTGATCAAGTGCTCATGGTGACATGGCATAAGGTGATAATGCTCACGGTGGCAGTGCAAAATGGTGACAGTGCCCATGGGGACATTGCTTAATGTGATAGTCCTTGTGGTGACATTGTGCATGGTGACATTGCCCACCATGACAGTGCTCTTGTTGACAGTGCTCATGGTGATAGTGCCAATGTTGGAAGTGCCCATCGTGAAAGTGTCCATGGTGACAGTTCTTATGATGAGAGTGGTCAGAGTGGCAGTGCTCATGGTGAAAGTGCCCATGGTGACAGAGCCCACGGTGACAGTGTCCATAGTTATAGTGTCCATGGTGACAGTACTAACAGTGAAATTGTCCATGGGGACACTGCCCATGGTGAAAGTGCCCATGGTCACAACACTCACGGTGATAGTGCTCACGGTGAGAGTGGCCATGGTGACAGTGACCACGGTGACAGTTCTAATGGTGATACTGCCCATGATGACAGTGCTCATGGTGACAGTCCACATTGTACCAGTGCCCAAGGTGACAGTGCTCATGGTGACAGTGCCCAAAGTCACAATACCCATGGTGACAGTGCCCAGGCTGACAGTTCTCAAGGTGATAGTGCCCATGGTGACAGTGCACATGGTGATACAGAGAATGGGGACAGTGCTTATGGTGACAGTGGTCATGGTTGCAGTACCCATGGTGATAGTGCTGAAACTGACAGTGCCCTTGGGGATAGTGCCCATGGTGAGTGTGCTCGTGTTAATTGTGTCCATGGTGGCAGTTCCCATTGTGAAAGTGCTCATGATGACAGTGCCCATGTGGGTAGTTCCCATGGTGACAGTGCTCATGGTGATAGTGACCATGTTAACAGTGCACATGGTGGCTGTGCCCTTGGTGACAGTGCCCATGATGACAGTATTCATGGTGACAGTGCTCACGGTGATAATGCCCATGGTGGCAGTGCACATGGTGGTAGTGCACATGGTGGCAGTGAAAAATGGTGACAGTTCCCATGCTGACAGTTCTCATTGTGACAATGCACACGGTCACAACCGATGCTGACACTGCTCATGGTAGCTGTACCCTTGGTGACAGTGCTCAGAGTGATAGTGCCCATGGTGGCAGTGCCCATGGTGACACTGCCCATGGTGACAATGCCCATGATGACAGTGCTCATGGTGACAGTGCTCATGTTGGCAGAGCCATAAATAAGAGTGCTCATTGTGGCAGTGCTCATGGTGTCCGTGCTCATGGTGACAGTGCCCATGATTACAGTGTTTATGGTGATAGATGTCACGGTGTCAGTGCCCACGCGGAGAGTGCCAAGGCTGACAAAGCCCAGGGTGATACTTCCCATTGTGACAGTGCCCACGGTGACAGTGCCCATGGTGACAGCACCCAGTGTGACAAGGCGCATGGTGACAGTGCTCACGGTGACAGTGCCCATGGTGACAGTGCCGATGGTGAGAGTGCCAATAGTGACAGTGCTCATGGTGAAACTGCCCACAGAGACATTGCCCATGGTGATAGTGTTCATGGTGACAACCCCACGGTGACAGTGCCAATGTTGATAGTCCCAGTGGTGACAGGTCTTACATTGAATGTGACCATGGTGTCTGTGCTCATGGTGACAGTGCTCAAGGTTATAGTCTCCATGTTGACAGTGCCGATGGTGACAATTCTCACGGTGACAGGGCCTATGGTGAAAATTCTCATAGTGACAGAGTTCACGGTGACAGTGCCCATGGTGCTATTACCCATGGTGACAGTACTCATAGTGAAACTGCCCATGTTGACACTGCCCATGGTGGCAGTGCAAAATGGTGACAGTGCCCATGGTGATATTGCTCATGGTGACATTGCTTATGGTGATAGTGTGTATGGTGAAACTGCACACAGTGACATTGCTCATGGTGACAGTGTTCATGGCGTTAGTTCCTATGGTGAATGTGACCATGGGGACAGTGCCCATAGTCACAATTCTCATGGTGTAGTGCTCACGGTGACAGTGCCCATGGTGACAATACACAGGGTGACAGTATTCATGGTGACATTGCTCATGGTGAGAGTGCCCATGTTCACAACTGTCACGGTGATAGTTCCCATGGTGACAATACCCAGGGTAACAGAGCTGATGGTAAAAGTGTTCACGGTGACAGTGCCCATGGTGACAGTACCTAAGGTGACAATTCCCATGGTGAGACTGCTCATAGACAGTGCCCATGGTGACAATACCCAGCGTGTCCTGTCCATGGTGACAGTGATCATGGTGACACATCTCATGAGGACAGTGCCATAAGTGACAGTGCTCATTGTGGCAGTGCTCATGGTGACAGTGCCCATGGTGACAGTGCCTATGGTGATAGATATCATGGTGGCTGTGCCCAGGGAGACATTGCCCACGCTGACAAGACCCATGGTGATACTTCCCATTGTGACAGTGCCATCGGTGGCAGAGCCCATGGTGACAGTGCCCAAGATCACAGAGCCCATGGTGAGAGTGCTAACGGTGACTGTGCCCATGGTGACAGCACCCAGTGTGAAAATGCCCATTGTGACAGTGCTCACGGTGACCATGCCAATGGTGATAGTGCCAATAGTGAGAGTGCTCACGGTGACACTGCCCATGGACACACTGCCCATTGTGATAGTGCCCATCATGACAACCCCTCGGAGGCAGTGCCAATGGTGAGAGTCCCCGTGGTGACAGTTCTCATGGTGAAAGTGATCCTTTTGAAATTGCTCATGGTGACAGTGCTCAAGGTGATAGTCTCCATGTTGACAGTGTGCATGGTGACTGTTCTCACGGTGACAGTGCCTATGGTGATTATGCTCTTAGTGACAGTGCTCATGGTGACAGTGCCCATGGTGACAGTGACCACGGTGACTGTTCTCACCGTGGTAGTGCCCATGGTGACAGTGTTCATGATGACAGTCCGCATTAAGGCTGTGCCCGTGGTGACATTGCTAATGGTGATAATTCTCACGGTGATAGTACGCACGTTGAAAATGACAAAGGTGACAACACCCAGGTGATAATATTCATGGTGAAAGTGCCCATGGTGGCAGTTCTCATACTGACAGTTCTTGTGACAGTGCTCATGGTGGCAGTGCTCGTGGTGACAGTGCTCTTGGTGACAGTGCTCATGGTGGCAGTGCCCATGGTGAGACTACCGATGGTGACCCTGCCCATGGTGACAGTGCACATGGTCATGGTGCCTCTGGTGGCAGTGCAATATAGTGAGAATGCCCATGATGATATTGCTCATGGTGATAGTGCCCATGGTGAGAGTGCCCATGGTTCCAGTGCTCATGGTGACAGTGCCCATTGTGACAGTGCCCTTGGTGACAGTGCACACCATGAGAGTGCCCATGGTGTCTGTGCCCATGGTGACAGTTCTTATCATGAGAGTGTTCACGGTAGCAGTGTTCATGGTAATAGTGCTCACGGAGGCATTGCCCACAATGAGAGTGCCCACGGTGAGAATACTGACTGTGACAGTGCCCATGATGAATTTTCTCTCTGTGACAGTGCCCTTGGGGACAGTTAGCACGGTGAGATTTCTCACAGTGATAGTGCACATTGTTTCAGTGCTCATAGTGACAAGACCCTAGGCGCCAGTGCCCATCATGGCATTGCTCACGGTGATATTTCTCACGGTGACAGTGCCCATGGTGATATTACCCATGGTGACAGTACTCAGTGATCAAGTGCTCATGGTGACATGGCATAAGGTGATAATGCTCACGGTGGCAGTGCAAAATGGTGACAGTGCCCATGGGGACATTGCTTAATGTGATAGTCCTTGTGGTGACATTGTGCATGGTGACATTGCCCACCATGACAGTGCTCTTGTTGACAGTGCTCATGGTGATAGTGCCAATGTTGGAAGTGCCCATCGTGAAAGTGTCCATGGTGACAGTTCTTATGATGAGAGTGGTCAGAGTGGCAGTGCTCATGGTGAAAGTGCCCATGGTGACAGAGCCCACGGTGACAGTGTCCATAGTTATAGTGTCCATGGTGACAGTACTAACAGTGAAATTGTCCATGGGGACACTGCCCATGGTGAAAGTGCCCATGGTCACAACACTCACGGTGATAGTGCTCACGGTGAGAGTGGCCATGGTGACAGTGACCACGGTGACAGTTCTAATGGTGATACTGCCCATGATGACAGTGCTCATGGTGACAGTCCACATTGTACCAGTGCCCAAGGTGACAGTGCTCATGGTGACAGTGCCCAAAGTCACAATACCCATGGTGACAGTGCCCAGGCTGACAGTTCTCAAGGTGATAGTGCCCATGGTGACAGTGCACATGGTGATACAGAGAATGGGGACAGTGCTTATGGTGACAGTGGTCATGGTTGCAGTACCCATGGTGATAGTGCTGAAACTGACAGTGCCCTTGGGGATAGTGCCCATGGTGAGTGTGCTCGTGTTAATTGTGTCCATGGTGGCAGTTCCCATTGTGAAAGTGCTCATGATGACAGTGCCCATGTGGGTAGTTCCCATGGTGACAGTGCTCATGGTGATAGTGACCATGTTAACAGTGCACATGGTGGCTGTGCCCTTGGTGACAGTGCCCATGATGACAGTATTCATGGTGACAGTGCTCACGGTGATAATGCCCATGGTGGCAGTGCACATGGTGGTAGTGCACATGGTGGCAGTGAAAAATGGGGACAGTTCCCATGCTGACAGTTCTCATTGTGACAATGCACACGGTCACAACCGATGCTGACACTGCTCATGGTAGCTGTACCCTTGGTGACAGTGCTCAGAGTGATAGTGCCCATGGTGGCAGTGCCCATGGTGACACTGCCCATGGTGACAATGCCCATGATGACAGTGCTCATGGTGACAGTGCTCATGTTGGCAGAGCCATAAATAAGAGTGCTCATTGTGGCAGTGCTCATGGTGTCCGTGCTCATGGTGACAGTGCCCATGATTACAGTGTTTATGGTGATAGATGTCACGGTGTCAGTGCCCACGCGGAGAGTGCCAAGGCTGACAAAGCCCAGGGTGATACTTCCCATTGTGACAGTGCCCACGGTGACAGTGCCCATGGTGACAGCACCCAGTGTGACAAGGCGCATGGTGACAGTGCTCACGGTGACAGTGCCCATGGTGACAGTGCCGATGGTGAGAGTGCCAATAGTGACAGTGCTCATGGTGAAACTGCCCACAGAGACATTGCCCATGGTGATAGTGTTCATGGTGACAACCCCACGGTGACAGTGCCAATGTTGATAGTCCCAGTGGTGACAGGTCTTACATTGAATGTGACCATGGTGTCTGTGCTCATGGTGACAGTGCTCAAGGTTATAGTCTCCATGTTGACAGTGCCGATGGTGACAATTCTCACGGTGACAGGGCCTATGGTGAAAATTCTCATAGTGACAGAGTTCACGGTGACAGTGCCCATGGTGCTATTACCCATGGTGACAGTACTCATAGTGAAACTGCCCATGTTGACACTGCCCATGGTGGCAGTGCAAAATGGTGACAGTGCCCATGGTGATATTGCTCATGGTGACATTGCTTATGGTGATAGTGTGTATGGTGAAACTGCAGTGACATTGCTCATGGTGACAGTGTTCATGGCGTTAGTTCCTATGGTGAATGTGACCATGGGGACAGTGCCCATAGTCACAATTCTCATGGTGTAGTGCTCACGGTGACAGTGCCCATGGTGACAATACACAGGGTGACAGTATTCATGGTGACATTGCTCATGGTGAGAGTGCCCATGTTCACAACTGTCACGGTGATAGTTCCCATGGTGACAATACCCAGGGTAACAGAGCTGATGGTAAAAGTGTTCACGGTGACAGTGCCCATGGTGACAGTACCTAAGGTGACAATTCCCATGGTGAGACTGCTCATAGACAGTGCCCATGGTGACAATACCCAGCGTGTCCTGTCCATGGTGACAGTGATCATGGTGACACATCTCATGAGGACAGTGCCATAAGTGACAGTGCTCATTGTGGCAGTGCTCATGGTGACAGTGCCCATGGTGACAGTGCCTATGGTGATAGATATCATGGTGGCTGTGCCCAGGGAGACATTGCCCACGCTGACAAGACCCATGGTGATACTTCCCATTGTGACAGTGCCATCGGTGGCAGAGCCCATGGTGACAGTGCCCAAGATCACAGAGCCCATGGTGAGAGTGCTAACGGTGACTGTGCCCATGGTGACAGCACCCAGTGTGAAAATGCCCATTGTGACAGTGCTCACGGTGACCATGCCAATGGTGATAGTGCCAATAGTGAGAGTGCTCACGGTGACACTGCCCATGGACACACTGCCCATTGTGATAGTGCCCATCATGACAACCCCTCGGAGGCAGTGCCAATGGTGAGAGTCCCCGTGGTGACAGTTCTCATGGTGAAAGTGATCCTTTTGAAATTGCTCATGGTGACAGTGCTCAAGGTGATAGTCTCCATGTTGACAGTGTGCATGGTGACTGTTCTCACGGTGACAGTGCCTATGGTGATTATGCTCTTAGTGACAGTGCTCATGGTGACAGTGCCCATGGTGACAGTGACCACGGTGACTGTTCTCACCGTGGTAGTGCCCATGGTGACAGTGTTCATGATGACAGTCCGCATTAAGGCTGTGCCCGTGGTGACATTGCTAATGGTGATAATTCTCACGGTGATAGTACGCACGTTGAAAATGACAAAGGTGACAACACCCAGGTGATAATATTCATGGTGAAAGTGCCCATGGTGGCAGTTCTCATACTGACAGTTCTTGTGACAGTGCTCATGGTGGCAGTGCTCGTGGTGACAGTGCTCTTGGTGACAGTGCTCATGGTGGCAGTGCCCATGGTGAGACTACCGATGGTGACCCTGCCCATGGTGACAGTGCACATGGTCATGGTGCCTCTGGTGGCAGTGCAATATAGTGAGAATGCCCATGATGATATTGCTCATGGTGATAGTGCCCATGGTGAGAGTGCCCATGGTTCCAGTGCTCATGGTGACAGTGCCCATTGTGACAGTGCCCTTGGTGACAGTGCACACCATGAGAGTGCCCATGGTGTCTGTGCCCATGGTGACAGTTCTTATCATGAGAGTGTTCACGGTAGCAGTGTTCATGGTAATAGTGCTCACGGAGGCATTGCCCACAATGAGAGTGCCCACGGTGAGAATACTGACTGTGACAGTGCCCATGATGAATTTTCTCTCTGTGACAGTGCCCTTGGGGACAGTTAGCACGGTGAGATTTCTCACAGTGATAGTGCACATTGTTTCAGTGCTCATAGTGACAAGACCCTAGGCGCCAGTGCCCATCATGGCATTGCTCACGGTGATATTTCTCACGGTGACAGTGCCCATGGTGATATTACCCATGGTGACAGTACTCAGTGATCAAGTGCTCATGGTGACATGGCATAAGGTGATAATGCTCACGGTGGCAGTGCAAAATGGTGACAGTGCCCATGGGGACATTGCTTAATGTGATAGTCCTTGTGGTGACATTGTGCATGGTGACATTGCCCACCATGACAGTGCTCTTGTTGACAGTGCTCATGGTGATAGTGCCAATGTTGGAAGTGCCCATCGTGAAAGTGTCCATGGTGACAGTTCTTATGATGAGAGTGGTCAGAGTGGCAGTGCTCATGGTGAAAGTGCCCATGGTGACAGAGCCCACGGTGACAGTGTCCATAGTTATAGTGTCCATGGTGACAGTACTAACAGTGAAATTGTCCATGGGGACACTGCCCATGGTGAAAGTGCCCATGGTCACAACACTCACGGTGATAGTGCTCACAGTGAGAGTGGCCGTGGTGACAGTGACCACGGTGACAGTTCTAATGGTGATACTGCCCATGATGACAGTGCTCTGGTGACAGTCCACATTGTACCAGTGCCCAAGGTGACAGTGCTCATGGTGACAGTGCCCAAAGTCACAATACCCATGGTGACAGTGCCCAGGCTGACAGTTCTTAAGGTGATAGTGCCCATGGTGACAGTGCACATGGTGATACAGTGAATGGGGACAGTGCTTATGGTGACAGTGGTCATGGTTGCAGTACCCATGGTGATAGTGCTGAAACTGACAGTGCCCTTGGGGATAGTGCCCATGGTGAGTGTGCTCGTGTTAATTGTGTCCATGGTGGCAGTTCCCATTGTGAAAGTGCTCATGATGACAGTGCCCATGTGGGTAGTTCCCATGGTGACAGTGCTTATGGTGATAGTGACCATGTTAACAGTGCACATGGTGGCTGTGCCCTTGGTGACAGTGCCCATGATGACAGTATTCATGGTGACAGTGCTCACGGTGATAATGCCCATGGTGGCAGTGCACATGGTGGTAGTGCACATGGTGGCAGTGAAAAATGGGGACAGTTCCCATGCTGACAGTTCTCATTCTGAAAACGCACACGGTCACAACCGATGCTGACACTGCTCATGGTAGCTGTACCCTTGGTGACAGTGCTCAGAGTGATAGTGCCCATGGTGGCAGTGCCCATGGTGACAATGCCCATGATGACAGTGCCCATGGAGTCAGTGCCCACGGAGCCATTGCCTATGGTAACAGTGCTCACAGTGACAGTACCCATGGTAACAGTGACCATGGTGAGAGTGCTCATGGTGATAGTGTCTATGGTGACAGATCACACTGTGACAGTCCGCATTGTGCCAGTACCAATTGTGACAGTGCCCATGGTGACATTGACCATGGTGAGAGTGATCACGGTGCTAGTGCTCACAGTAATAGTGCTCATGGTGACAGTGCCGACAGTGAAGGTGCTCACGGTGACAGTGCCTCTGGTGATAGTGCCCATGGTGAGAGTCCGCCCATTGATAGTGCCCATGGTGTCAGTTCCCATTGTGAAAATGCTCATGATGACATTGCCCATTTTGGTAGTCCCCATGGTGACAGTGCTCACGGTGATAGTGACCTTGGTAACTGTGCACATGGTGGCCGTGCCCTTGGTGACAGTGCCAATGATGACAGTACTCATGGTGACAGTTCTCACGGTGATAGTGCCCATGGTGATATTGCACATGGTGGCAGTGAAAAATGGTGACAGTGCCCATGTTGACAGTTCTCATGGTGACAGTGCACACGGTGACAACCCATGCAGACAGTACTCACGGTGACAGTTCTCATGGTTGCAGTACCCATAGTGACAGTGCTCACAGTGATACTGCCCATGGTGGCAGTGCCCATGGTGACAGTGCCCATGGTGACACTGCCCATGATGACAGTGCCCATGGTGAAAGTTCCCACGGCGCCATTGCCTATGGTGACAGTGCTCATGGTAACAGTGCCCATGGTGACAGTGACCATGGTGAGAGTGCTCACACTGATAGTGCCCATGGTGACAGGGCTCATGGTGCCAGTCCGCATTGTGCCAGTACCCATGGCGACAGTGCTCATGGTGACACTGACCACAGTGAGAGTGCTCACTGTGATAGAGCTCACGGTAATAGTGCTCATGGTGACAGTGCAAAGGGTGACAATACCCATGGTGACAGTACTCATGTTGAAAATACCCATGGTGGCAGTTCTCATGGTGACAGTGCTCATAATAGCAGTGCCCAAGGTGGCAGTCCTCGTGGTGACAGTGCTAATGGTGACAGTGCTCTTGGTGGCAGTTCCCATGGGGACAGTACCGATGGTGACCCTGTGCATTGTTACAGTGCCCATGGTAACCGTGCTCACGGTGGTAGTGCACATCGTGACAGTGCCCATGGTGGCAGTGCTAAATCGTGACAGTGCACATGCTGACAGTGCTCACGGTGATAGTGCCCATGGTGACAGTGCCCACGGTGATAATGGGTATTATTACAGTGTTCATCTTGACAGAGCCCAAGGTGGCAGTGGCCATGGTGACAGTGCCCACAATGACAGTGCCCATGGTAACAGTGCCGACAGTGACAGTGCCCATGGTGACACTTCTCACAGTGAATGTGCCCATGGGGACAGTTACCATGATGAGATTTCTCACGGTGATAGTGCCCGTTGTGACAGTGCTCACAGTGACAATGCCCATGGTGCCACTGCCCATAGAGACATTCCGCACGGTCACTTTTCTCACGGTGAAAGTACCTATGGTGACACTGCACCTGGTGGCAGTGCAAAATGGTGACAGTGCCCATGGTGACATTGCTCATAGTGACTTTGCTTACAGTGATAGTCCTTACGGTGACAGTGTGCATGGTGACACTGCACACAGTTGCAGTGTTCATGGTGACAGTGTTCATGGTGATACTTTCCATGGTGATAGTGCCCATGGTGACACTGCACATGGTGGCAGTGAAAAATGGTGACAGTGCCCCTGTTGTCAGTTCTCATGGTGACCGTGCACATGGTGACAACCCGTGCAGACTGTACTCATGGTGACAGTACTCACGGTGACAGTTCTCATGTTTGCAGTATCCATGGTGACAGTGCTCACAGTGATAGTGCCCATGGTGAGAGTGCCCATGATGACAGGGCCTATGGTGCCATTGCCTATGGTGGCACTGCTCATGGTAACAGTGCCCAAGGTGACAGTGACCATGGTGAGAGTGCTCACACTGATGGTGCCCATGGTGACAGTGCTCATGGTGTCTGTCTACATTGTGCCAGTACCCATGGCAACAGTGCTCATGGTGACAGGGACCACAGTGAGAGAGCTCACGGTGAGAGTGCTCACGGTAATAGTGCTCATGGTGACAGTGCAAATGGTGACAATACCATGGTGACAGTACTCATGTTGAAAATACCCATGGTGGCAGTTCTCATAGCGACAGATCTCATGGTGACATTGCTCATAATAGCAGTGCCCAGGTGCCAGTGCTCGTGGTGACGGTGCTAATGGTGACAGTGCTCTTGGTGGCAGTTCCCATCGGGACAATACTGATGGTGACACTGTGCATTGTTACAGTGCCCATGGTAACCGTGTTCACGGTGATAGTGCACATCGTGACAGTGCCCATGGTGGTAGTTCACCTGGTGACAGTGCTAAATAGTGACAGTGCACATGCTGACAGTGCTCACGGTGATAGTGCCCATGGTGACAGTGCACACGGTGATAATGGGCATTCTTACAGAGTTCATGGTGACAGCACATGGTGGCAGTGGCCATGGAGACAGTGCCCACAATGACAGTGCCCATGGTGACAGTGCCGACAGTGACAGTGCCCATGGTGACACTTCTCATGGTGACAGTGCCCATGGGGACAGTTAGCATGGTGAGATTTCTAACGGTGATAGTGCCCGTTGTGCCAGTGCTCACAGTAACAATGCCCATGGGGCCAGTGCCCATAGAGTCATTCCGCACGGTCACATTTCTCACGGTGAAAGTGCCTATGGTGATATTAACCATGGTGACACTGCACATGGTGGCAGAGCAAAATGGCGACAGTGCCCATGGTGACATTGCTCATGGTGACTTTGCTTACGGTGATAGTCCTTACAGTGACAGTACGCATGGTGACACTGCACACAGTGACAGTGTTCATGGTGAAAGTGTTCACGGTGATAGTTCCCATGGTGAGATTGTCCTGGTAACAGTGCCCATAGTCACAATTCTCATGGTGTAGTGCTCACAGTGACAGTGCCCATGGTGTCATGCCCATGGTGACAGTGCTCATGGTGACAGTGCTCATGTTGGCAGAGCCATAAATAAGAGTGCTCATTGTGGCAGTGCTCATGGTGTCCGTGCTCATGGTGACAGTGCCCATGATTACAGTGTTTATGGTGATAGATGTCACGGTGTCAGTGCCCACGCGGAGAGTGCCAAGGCTGACAAAGCCCAGGGTGATGCTTCCCATTGTGACAGTGCCCACGGTGACAGTGCCCATGGTGACAGCACCCAGTGTGACAAGGCGCATGGTGACAGTGCTCACGGTGACAGTGCCCATGGTGACAGTGCCGATGGTGAGAGTGCCAATAGTGACAGTGCTCATGGTGAAACTGCCCACAGAGACATCGCCCATGGTGATAGTGTTCATGGTGACAACCCCACGGTGACAGTGCCAATGTTGATAGTCCCAGTGGTGACAGGTCTTACATTGAATGTGACCATGGTGTCTGTGCTCATGGTGACAGTGCTCAAGGTTATAGTCTCCATGTTGACAGTGCCGATGGTGACAATTCTCACGGTGACAGGGCCTATGGTGAAAATTCTCATAGTGACAGTGTTCACGGTGACAGTGCCCATGGTGCTATTACCCATGGTGACAGTTCTCATAGTGAAACTGCCCATGTTGACACTGCCCATGGTGGCAGTGCAAAATGGTGACAGTGCCCATGGTGATATTGCTCATGGTGACATTGCTTATGGTGATAGTGTGTATGGTGAAACTGCACACAGTGACATTGCTCATGGTGACAGTGTTCATGGCGTTAGTTCCTATGGTGAATGTGACCATGGGGACAGTGCCCATAGTCACAATTCTCATGGTGTAGTGCTCACGGTGACAGTGCCCATGGTGACAATACACAGGGTGACAGTATTCATGGTGACATTGCTCATGGTGAGAGTGCCCATGTTCACAACTGTCACGGTGATAGTTCCCATGGTGACAATACCCAGGGTAACAGAGCTGATGGTAAAAGTGTTCACGGTGACAGTGCCCATGGTGACAGTACCTAAGGTGACAATTCCCATGGTGAGACTGCTCATAGACAGTGCCCATGGTGACAATACCCAGCGTGTCCTGTCCATGGTGACAGTGATCATGGTGACACATCTCATGAGGACAGTGCCATAAGTGACAGTGCTCATTGTGGCAGTGCTCATGGTGACAGTGCCCATGGTGACAGTGCCTATGGTGATAGATATCATGGTGGCTGTGCCCAGGGAGACATTGTCCACGCTGACAAGACCCATGGTGATACTTCCCATTGTGACAGTGCCATCGGTGGCAGAGCCCATGGTGACAGTGCCCAAGATCACAGAGCCCATGGTGAGAGTGCTAACGGTGACTGTGCCCATGGTGACAGCACCCAGTGTGAAAATGCCCATTGTGACAGTGCTCACGGTGACCATGCCAATGGTGATAGTGCCAATAGTGAGAGTGCTCACGGTGACACTGCCCATGGACACACTGCCCATTGTGATAGTGCCCATCATGACAACCCCTCGGAGGCAGTGCCAATGGTGAGAGTCCCCGTGGTGACAGTTCTCATGGTGAAAGTGATCCTTTTGAAATTGCTCATGGTGACAGTGCTCATGGTGACAGTGCTCAAGGTGATAGTCTCCATGTTGACAGTGTGCATGGTGACTGTTCTCACGGTGACAGTGCCTATGGTGATTATGCTCTTAGTGACAGTGCTCATGGTGACAGTGCCCATGGTGACAGTGACCACGGTGACTGTTCTCACCGTGGTAGTGCCCATGGTGACAGTGTTCATGATGACAGTCCGCATTAAGGCTGTGCCCGTGGTGACATTGCTAATGGTGATAATTCTCACGGTGATAGTACGCACGTTGAAAATGACAAAGGTGACAACACCCAGGTGATAATAATCATGGTGAAAGTGCCCATGGTGGCAGTTCTCATACTGACAGTTCTTGTGACAGTGCTCATGGTGGCAGTGCTCGTGGTGACAGTGCTCTTGGTGACAGTGCTCATGGTGGCAGTGCCCATGGTGAGACTACCGATGGTGACCCTGCCCATGGTGACAGTGCACATGGTCATGGTGCCTCTGGTGGCAGTGCAATATAGTGAGAATGCCCATGATGATATTGCTCATGGTGATAGTGCCCATGGTGAGAGTGCCCATGGTTCCAGTGCTCATGGTGACAGTGCCCATTGTGACAGTGCCCTTGGTGACAGTGCACACCATGAGAGTGCCCATGGTGTCTGTGCCCATGGTGACAGTTCTTATCATGAGAGTGTTCACGGTAGCAGTGTTCATGGTAATAGTGCTCACGGAGGCATTGCCCACAATGAGAGTGCCCACGGTGAGAATACTGACTGTGACAGTGCCCATGATGACTTTTCTCTCTGTGACAGTGCCCTTGGGGACAGTTAGCACGGTGAGATTTCTCACAGTGATAGTGCACATTGTTTCAGTGCTCATAGTGACAAGATCCTAGGCGCCAGTGCCCATCATGGCATTGCTCACGGTGATATTTCTCACGGTGACAGTGCCCATGGTGATATTACCCATGGTGACAGTACTCAGTGATCAAGTGCTCATGGTGACATGGCATAAGGTGATAATGCTCACGGTGGCAGTGCAAAATGGTGACAGTGCCCATGGGGACATTGCTTAATGTGATAGTCCTTGTGGTGACATTGTGCATGGTGACATTGCCCACCATGACAGTGCTCTTGTTGACAGTGCTCATGGTGATAGTGCCAATGTTGGAAGTGCCCATCGTGAAAGTGTCCATGGTGACAGTTCTTATGATGAGAGTGGTCAGAGTGGCAGTGCTCATGGTGAAAGTGCCCATGGTGACAGACCCCACGGTGACAGTGTCCATAGTTATAGTGTCCATGGTGACAGTACTAACAGTGAAATTGTCCATGGGGACACTGCCCATGGTGAAAGTGCCCATGGTCACAACACTCACGGTGATAGTGCTCACAGTGAGAGTGGCCGTGGTGACAGTGACCACGGTGACAGTTCTAATGGTGATACTGCCCATGATGACAGTGCTCTGGTGACAGTCCACATTGTACCAGTGCCCAAGGTGACAGTGCTCATGGTGACAGTGCCCAAAGTCACAATACCCATGGTGACAGTGCCCAGGCTGACAGTTCTTAAGGTGATAGTGCCCATGGTGACAGTGCACATGGTGATACAGAGAATGGGGACAGTGCTTATGGTGACAGTGGTCATGGTTGCAGTACCCATGGTGATAGTGCTGAAACTGACAGTGCCCTTGGGGATAGTGCCCATGGTGAGTGTGCTCGTGTTAATTGTGTCCATGGTGGCAGTTCCCATTGTGAAAGTGCTCATGATGACAGTGCCCATGTGGGTAGTTCCCATGGTGACAGTGCTCATGGTGATAGTGACCATGTTAACAGTGCACATGGTGGCTGTGCCCTTGGTGACAGTGCCCATGATGACAGTATTCATGGTGACAGTGCTCACGGTGATAATGCCCATGGTGGCAGTGCACATGGTGGTAGTGCACATGGTGGCAGTGAAAAATGGGGACAGTTCCCATGCTGACAGTTCTCATTCTGAAAACGCACACGGTCACAACCGATGCTGACACTGCTCATGGTAGCTGTACCCTTGGTGACAGTGCTCAGAGTGATAGTGCCCATGGTGGCAGTGCCCATGGTGACAGTGCCCATGGTGAAAATGCCCATGATGACAGTGCCCATGGAGTCAGTGCCCACGGAGCCATTGCCTATGGTAACAGTGCTCACAGTGACAGTACCCATGGTAACAGTGACCATGGTGAGAGTGCTCATGGTGATAGTGTCTATGGTGACAGATCACACTGTGACAGTCCGCATTGTGCCAGTACCAATTGTGACAGTGCCCATGGTGACATTGACCATGGTGAGAGTGATCACGGTGCTAGTGCTCACAGTAATAGTGCTCATGGTGACAGTGCCGACAGTGAAGGTGCTCACGGTGACAGTGCCTCTGGTGATAGTGCCCATGGTGAGAGTCCGCCCATTGATAGTGCCCATGGTGTCAGTTCCCATTGTGAAAATGCTCATGATGACATTGCCCATTTTGGTAGTCCCCATGGTGACAGTGCTCACGGTGATAGTGACCTTGGTAACTGTGCTCATGGTGGCCGTGCCCTTGGTGACAGTGCCAATGATGACAGTACTCATGGTGACAGTTCTCACGGTGATAGTGCCCATGGTGATATTGCACATGGTGGCAGTGAAAAATGGTGACAGTGCCCATGTTGACAGTTCTCATGGTGACAGTGCACACGGTGACAACCCATGCAGACAGTACTCACGGTGACAGTTCTCATGGTTGCAGTACCCATAGTGACAGTGCTCACAGTGATACTGCCCATGGTGGCAGTGCCCATGGTGACAGTGCCCATGGTGACACTGCCCATGATGACAGTGCCCATGGTGAAAGTTCCCACGGCGCCATTGCCTATGGTGACAGTGCTCATGGTAACAGTGCCCATGGTGACAGTGACCATGGTGAGAGTGCTCACACTGATAGTGCCCATGGTGACAGGGCTCATGGTGCCAGTCCGCATTGTGCCAGTACCCATGGCGACAGTGCTCATGGTGACACTGACCACAGTGAGAGTGCTCACTGTGATAGAGCTCACAGTAATAGTGCTCATGGTGACAGTGCAAAGGGTGACAATACCCATGGTGACAGTACTCATGTTGAAAATACCCATGGTGGCAGTTCTCATGGTGACAGTGCTCATAATAGCAGTGCCCAAGGTGGCAGTCCTCGTGGTGACAGTGCTAATGGTGACAGTGCTCTTGGTGGCAGTTCCCATGGGGACAGTACCGATGGTGACCCTGTGCATTGTTACAGTGCCCATGGTAACCGTGCTCACGGTGGTAGTGCACATCGTGACAGTGCCCATGGTGGCAGTGCTAAATCGTGACAGTGCACATGCTGACAGTGCTCACGGTGATAGTGCCCATGGTGACAGTGCCCACGGTGATAATGGGTATTATTACAGTGTTCATCTTGACAGAGCCCAAGGTGGCAGTGGCCATGGTGACAGTGCCCACAATGACAGTGCCCATGGTAACAGTGCCGACAGTGACAGTGCCCATGGTGACACTTCTCACAGTGAATGTGCCCATGGGGACAGTTACCATGATGAGATTTCTCACGGTGATAGTGCCCGTTGTGACAGTGCTCACAGTGACAATGCCCATGGTGCCACTGCCCATAGAGACATTCCGCACGGTCACTTTTCTCACGGTGAAAGTACCTATGGTGACACTGCACCTGGTGGCAGTGCAAAATGGTGACAGTGCCCATGGTGACATTGCTCATAGTGACTTTGCTTACAGTGATAGTCCTTACGGTGACAGTGTGCATGGTGACACTGCACACAGTTGCAGTGTTCATGGTGACAGTGTTCATGGTGATACTTTCCATGGTGATAGTGCCCATGGTGACACTGCACATGGTGGCAGTGAAAAATGGTGACAGTGCCCCTGTTGTCAGTTCTCATGGTGACCGTGCACATGGTGACAACCCGTGCAGACTGTACTCATGGTGACAGTACTCACGGTGACAGTTCTCATGTTTGCAGTATCCATGGTGACAGTGCTCACAGTGATAGTGCCCATGGTGAGAGTGCCCATGATGACAGGGCCTATGGTGCCATTGCCTATGGTGGCACTGCTCATGGTAACAGTGCCCAAGGTGACAGTGACCATGGTGAGAGTGCTCACACTGATGGTGCCCATGGTGACAGTGCTCATGGTGTCTGTCTACATTGTGCCAGTACCCATGGCAACAGTGCTCATGGTGACAGGGACCACAGTGAGAGAGCTCACGGTGAGAGTGCTCACGGTAATAGTGCTCATGGTGACAGTGCAAATGGTGACAATACCATGGTGACAGTACTCATGTTGAAAATACCCATGGTGGCAGTTCTCATAGCGACAGATCTCATGGTGACATTGCTCATAATAGCAGTGCCCAGGTGCCAGTGCTCGTGGTGACGGTGCTAATGGTGACAGTGCTCTTGGTGGCAGTTCCCATCGGGACAATACTGATGGTGACACTGTGCATTGTTACAGTGCCCATGGTAACCGTGTTCACGGTGATAGTGCACATCGTGACAGTGCCCATGGTGGTAGTTCACCTGGTGACAGTGCTAAATAGTGACAGTGCACATGCTGACAGTGCTCACGGTGATAGTGCCCATGGTGACAGTGCACACGGTGATAATGGGCATTCTTACAGAGTTCATGGTGACAGCACACGGTGGCAGTGGCCATGGAGACAGTGCCCACAATGACAGTGCCCATGGTGACAGTGCCGACAGTGACAGTGCCCATGGTGACACTTCTCATGGTGACAGTGCCCATGGGGACAGTTAGCATGGTGAGATTTCTAACGGTGATAGTGCCCGTTGTGCCAGTGCTCACAGTAACAATGCCCATGGGGCCAGTGCCCATAGAGTCATTCCGCACGGTCACATTTCTCACGGTGAAAGTGCCTATGGTGATATTAACCATGGTGACACTGCACATGGTGGCAGAGCAAAATGGCGACAGTGCCCATGGTGACATTGCTCATGGTGACTTTGCTTACGGTGATAGTCCTTACAGTGACAGTACGCATGGTGACACTGCACACAGTGACAGTGTTCATGGTGAAAGTGTTCACGGTGATAGTTCCCATGGTGAGATTGTCCTGGTAACAGTGCCCATAGTCACAATTCTCATGGTGTAGTGCTCACAGTGACAGTGCCCATGGTGTCATGCCCATGGTGACAGTGCTCATGGTGACAGTGCTCATGTTGGCAGAGCCATAAATAAGAGTGCTCATTGTGGCAGTGCTCATGGTGTCCGTGCTCATGGTGACAGTGCCCATGATTACAGTGTTTATGGTGATAGATGTCACGGTGTCAGTGCCCACGCGGAGAGTGCCAAGGCTGACAAAGCCCAGGGTGATGCTTCCCATTGTGACAGTGCCCACGGTGACAGTGCCCATGGTGACAGCACCCAGTGTGACAAGGCGCATGGTGACAGTGCTCACGGTGACAGTGCCCATGGTGACAGTGCCGATGGTGAGAGTGCCAATAGTGACAGTGCTCATGGTGAAACTGCCCACAGAGACATCGCCCATGGTGATAGTGTTCATGGTGACAACCCCACGGTGACAGTGCCAATGTTGATAGTCCCAGTGGTGACAGGTCTTACATTGAATGTGACCATGGTGTCTGTGCTCATGGTGACAGTGCTCAAGGTTATAGTCTCCATGTTGACAGTGCCGATGGTGACAATTCTCACGGTGACAGGGCCTATGGTGAAAATTCTCATAGTGACAGTGTTCACGGTGACAGTGCCCATGGTGCTATTACCCATGGTGACAGTTCTCATAGTGAAACTGCCCATGTTGACACTGCCCATGGTGGCAGTGCAAAATGGTGACAGTGCCCATGGTGATATTGCTCATGGTGACATTGCTTATGGTGATAGTGTGTATGGTGAAACTGCACACAGTGACATTGCTCATGGTGACAGTGTTCATGGCGTTAGTTCCTATGGTGAATGTGACCATGGGGACAGTGCCCATAGTCACAATTCTCATGGTGTAGTGCTCACGGTGACAGTGCCCATGGTGACAATACACAGGGTGACAGTATTCATGGTGACATTGCTCATGGTGAGAGTGCCCATGTTCACAACTGTCACGGTGATAGTTCCCATGGTGACAATACCCAGGGTAACAGAGCTGATGGTAAAAGTGTTCACGGTGACAGTGCCCATGGTGACAGTACCTAAGGTGACAATTCCCATGGTGAGACTGCTCATAGACAGTGCCCATGGTGACAATACCCAGCGTGTCCTGTCCATGGTGACAGTGATCATGGTGACACATCTCATGAGGACAGTGCCATAAGTGACAGTGCTCATTGTGGCAGTGCTCATGGTGACAGTGCCCATGGTGACAGTGCCTATGGTGATAGATATCATGGTGGCTGTGCCCAGGGAGACATTGTCCACGCTGACAAGACCCATGGTGATACTTCCCATTGTGACAGTGCCATCGGTGGCAGAGCCCATGGTGACAGTGCCCAAGATCACAGAGCCCATGGTGAGAGTGCTAACGGTGACTGTGCCCATGGTGACAGCACCCAGTGTGAAAATGCCCATTGTGACAGTGCTCACGGTGACCATGCCAATGGTGATAGTGCCAATAGTGAGAGTGCTCACGGTGACACTGCCCATGGACACACTGCCCATTGTGATAGTGCCCATCATGACAACCCCTCGGAGGCAGTGCCAATGGTGAGAGTCCCCGTGGTGACAGTTCTCATGGTGAAAGTGATCCTTTTGAAATTGCTCATGGTGACAGTGCTCATGGTGACAGTGCTCAAGGTGATAGTCTCCATGTTGACAGTGTGCATGGTGACTGTTCTCACGGTGACAGTGCCTATGGTGATTATGCTCTTAGTGACAGTGCTCATGGTGACAGTGCCCATGGTGACAGTGACCACGGTGACTGTTCTCACCGTGGTAGTGCCCATGGTGACAGTGTTCATGATGACAGTCCGCATTAAGGCTGTGCCCGTGGTGACATTGCTAATGGTGATAATTCTCACGGTGATAGTACGCACGTTGAAAATGACAAAGGTGACAACACCCAGGTGATAATAATCATGGTGAAAGTGCCCATGGTGGCAGTTCTCATACTGACAGTTCTTGTGACAGTGCTCATGGTGGCAGTGCTCGTGGTGACAGTGCTCTTGGTGACAGTGCTCATGGTGGCAGTGCCCATGGTGAGACTACCGATGGTGACCCTGCCCATGGTGACAGTGCACATGGTCATGGTGCCTCTGGTGGCAGTGCAATATAGTGAGAATGCCCATGATGATATTGCTCATGGTGATAGTGCCCATGGTGAGAGTGCCCATGGTTCCAGTGCTCATGGTGACAGTGCCCATTGTGACAGTGCCCTTGGTGACAGTGCACACCATGAGAGTGCCCATGGTGTCTGTGCCCATGGTGACAGTTCTTATCATGAGAGTGTTCACGGTAGCAGTGTTCATGGTAATAGTGCTCACGGAGGCATTGCCCACAATGAGAGTGCCCACGGTGAGAATACTGACTGTGACAGTGCCCATGATGACTTTTCTCTCTGTGACAGTGCCCTTGGGGACAGTTAGCACGGTGAGATTTCTCACAGTGATAGTGCACATTGTTTCAGTGCTCATAGTGACAAGATCCTAGGCGCCAGTGCCCATCATGGCATTGCTCACGGTGATATTTCTCAGGGTGACAGTGCCCATGGTGATATTACCCATGGTGACAGTACTCAGTGATCAAGTGCTCATGGTGACATGGCATAAGGTGATAATGCTCACGGTGGCAGTGCAAAATGGTGACAGTGCCCATGGGGACATTGCTTAATGTGATAGTCCTTGTGGTGACATTGTGCATGGTGACATTGCCCACCATGACAGTGCTCTTGTTGACAGTGCTCATGGTGATAGTGCCAATGTTGGAAGTGCCCATCGTGAAAGTGTCCATGGTGACAGTTCTTATGATGAGAGTGGTCAGAGTGGCAGTGCTCATGGTGAAAGTGCCCATGGTGACAGACCCCACAGTGACAGTGTCCATAGTTATAGTGTCCATGGTGACAGTACTAACAGTGAAATTGTCCATGGGGACACTGCCCATGGTGAAAGTGCCCATGGTCACAACACTCACGGTGATAGTGCTCACAGTGAGAGTGGCCGTGGTGACAGTGACCACGGTGACAGTTCTAATGGTGATACTGCCCATGATGACAGTGCTCTGGTGACAGTCCACATTGTACCAGTGCCCAAGGTGACAGTGCTCATGGTGACAGTGCCCAAAGTCACAATACCCATGGTGACAGTGCCCAGGCTGACAGTTCTTAAGGTGATAGTGCCCATGGTGACAGTGCACATGGTGATACAGAGAATGGGGACAGTGCTTATGGTGACAGTGGTCATGGTTGCAGTACCCATGGTGATAGTGCTGAAACTGACAGTGCCCTTGGGGATAGTGCCCATGGTGAGTGTGCTCGTGTTAATTGTGTCCATGGTGGCAGTTCCCATTGTGAAAGTGCTCATGATGACAGTGCCCATGTGGGTAGTTCCCATGGTGACAGTGCTCATAGTGATAGTGACCATGTTAACAGTGCACATGGTGGCTGTGCCCTTGGTGACAGTGCCCATGATGACAGTATTCATGGTGACAGTGCTCACGGTGATAATGCCCATGGTGGCAGTGCACATGGTGGTAGTGCACATGGTGGCAGTGAAAAATGGGGACAGTTCCCATGCTGACAGTTCTCATTCTGAAAACGCACACGGTCACAACCGATGCTGACACTGCTCATGGTAGCTGTACCCTTGGTGACAGTGCTCAGAGTGATAGTGCCCATGGTGGCAGTGCCCATGGTGACAGTGCCCATGGTGAAAATGCCCATGATGACAGTGCCCATGGAGTCAGTGCCCACGGAGCCATTGCCTATGGTAACAGTGCTCACAGTGACAGTACCCATGGTAACAGTGACCATGGTGAGAGTGCTCATGGTGATAGTGTCTATGGTGACAGATCACACTGTGACAGTCCGCATTGTGCCAGTACCAATTGTGACAGTGCCCATGGTGACATTGACCATGGTGAGAGTGATCACGGTGCTAGTGCTCACAGTAATAGTGCTCATGGTGACAGTGCCGACAGTGAAGGTGCTCACGGTGACAGTGCCTCTGGTGATAGTGCCCATGGTGAGAGTCCGCCCATTGATAGTGCCCATGGTGGCAGTTCCCATTGTGAAAATGCTCATGATGACATTGCCCATTTTGGTAGTCCCCATGGTGACAGTGCTCACGGTGATAGTGACCTTGGTAACTGTGCTCATGGTGGCCGTGCCCTTGGTGACAGTGCCAATGATGACAGTACTCATGGTGACAGTTCTCACGGTGATAGTGCCCATGGTGATATTGCACATGGTGGCAGTGAAAAATGGTGACAGTGCCCATGTTGACAGTTCTCATGGTGACAGTGCACACGGTGACAACCCATGCAGACAGTACTCACGGTGACAGTTCTCATGGTTGCAGTACCCATAGTGACAGTGCTCACAGTGATACTGCCCATGGTGGCAGTGCCCATGGTGACAGTGCCCATGGTGACACTGCCCATGATGACAGTGCCCATGGTGAAAGTTCCCACGGCGCCATTGCCTATGGTGACAGTGCTCATGGTAACAGTGCCCATGGTGACAGTGACCATGGTGAGAGTGCTCACACTGATAGTGCCCATGGTGACAGGGCTCATGGTGCCAGTCCGCATTGTGCCAGTACCCATGGCGACAGTGCTCATGGTGACACTGACCACAGTGAGAGTGCTCACTGTGATAGAGCTCACAGTAATAGTGCTCATGGTGACAGTGCAAAGGGTGACAATACCCATGGTGACAGTACTCATGTTGAAAATACCCATGGTGGCAGTTCTCATGGTGACAGTGCTCATAATAGCAGTGCCCAAGGTGGCAGTCCTCGTGGTGACAGTGCTAATGGTGACAGTGCTCTTGGTGGCAGTTCCCATGGGGACAGTACCGATGGTGACCCTGTGCATTGTTACAGTGCCCATGGTAACCGTGCTCACGGTGGTAGTGCACATCGTGACAGTGCCCATGGTGGCAGTGCTAAATCGTGACAGTGCACATGCTGACAGTGCTCACGGTGATAGTGCCCATGGTGACAGTGCCCACGGTGATAATGGGTATTATTACAGTGTTCATCTTGACAGAGCCCAAGGTGGCAGTGGCCATGGTGACAGTGCCCACAATGACAGTGCCCATGGTAACAGTGCCGACAGTGACAGTGCCCATGGTGACACTTCTCACAGTGAATGTGCCCATGGGGACAGTTACCATGATGAGATTTCTCACGGTGATAGTGCCCGTTGTGACAGTGCTCACAGTGACAATGCCCATGGTGCCACTGCCCATAGAGACATTCCGCACGGTCACTTTTCTCACGGTGAAAGTACCTATGGTGACACTGCACCTGGTGGCAGTGCAAAATGGTGACAGTGCCCATGGTGACATTGCTCATAGTGACTTTGCTTACAGTGATAGTCCTTACGGTGACAGTGTGCATGGTGACACTGCACACAGTTGCAGTGTTCATGGTGACAGTGTTCATGGTGATACTTTCCATGGTGATAGTGCCCATGGTGACACTGCACATGGTGGCAGTGAAAAATGGTGACAGTGCCCCTGTTGTCAGTTCTCATGGTGACCGTGCACATGGTGACAACCCGTGCAGACTGTACTCATGGTGACAGTACTCACGGTGACAGTTCTCATGTTTGCAGTATCCATGGTGACAGTGCTCACAGTGATAGTGCCCATGGTGAGAGTGCCCATGATGACAGGGCCTATGGTGCCATTGCCTATGGTGGCACTGCTCATGGTAACAGTGCCCAAGGTGACAGTGACCATGGTGAGAGTGCTCACACTGATGGTGCCCATGGTGACAGTGCTCATGGTGTCTGTCTACATTGTGCCAGTACCCATGGCAACAGTGCTCATGGTGACAGGGACCACAGTGAGAGAGCTCACGGTGAGAGTGCTCACGGTAATAGTGCTCATGGTGACAGTGCAAATGGTGACAATACCATGGTGACAGTACTCATGTTGAAAATACCCATGGTGGCAGTTCTCATAGCGACAGATCTCATGGTGACATTGCTCATAATAGCAGTGCCCAGGTGCCAGTGCTCGTGGTGACGGTGCTAATGGTGACAGTGCTCTTGGTGGCAGTTCCCATCGGGACAATACTGATGGTGACACTGTGCATTGTTACAGTGCCCATGGTAACCGTGTTCACGGTGATAGTGCACATCGTGACAGTGCCCATGGTGGTAGTTCACCTGGTGACAGTGCTAAATAGTGACAGTGCACATGCTGACAGTGCTCACGGTGATAGTGCCCATGGTGACAGTGCACACGGTGATAATGGGCATTCTTACAGAGTTCATGGTGACAGCACACGGTGGCAGTGGCCATGGAGACAGTGCCCACAATGACAGTGCCCATGGTGACAGTGCCGACAGTGACAGTGCCCATGGTGACACTTCTCATGG
Organism: Mesoplodon mirus; assembly: GCF_964341445.2. Taxonomy (NCBI): domain Eukaryota; kingdom Metazoa; phylum Chordata; class Mammalia; order Artiodactyla; family Ziphiidae; genus Mesoplodon; species Mesoplodon mirus. The sequence goes on from NW_028295487.1 coordinate 346,723, forward strand.
TGACAGTGCCCATGGGGACAGTTAGCATGGTGAGATTTCTAACGGTGATAGTGCCCGTTGTGCCAGTGCTCACAGTAACAATGCCCATGGGGCCAGTGCCCATAGAGTCATTCCGCACGGTCACATTTCTCACGGTGAAAGTGCCTATGGTGATATTAACCATGGTGACACTGCACATGGTGGCAGAGCAAAATGGCGACAGTGCCCATGGTGACATTGCTCATGGTGACTTTGCTTACGGTGATAGTCCTTACAGTGACAGTACGCATGGTGACACTGCACACAGTGACAGTGTTCATGGTGAAAGTGTTCACGGTGATAGTTCCCATGGTGAGATTGTCCTGGTAACAGTGCCCATAGTCACAATTCTCATGGTGTAGTGCTCACAGTGACAGTGCCCATGGTGTCATGCCCATGGTGACAGTGCTCATGGTGACAGTGCTCATGTTGGCAGAGCCATAAATAAGAGTGCTCATTGTGGCAGTGCTCATGGTGTCCGTGCTCATGGTGACAGTGCCCATGATTACAGTGTTTATGGTGATAGATGTCACGGTGTCAGTGCCCACGCGGAGAGTGCCAAGGCTGACAAAGCCCAGGGTGATGCTTCCCATTGTGACAGTGCCCACGGTGACAGTGCCCATGGTGACAGCACCCAGTGTGACAAGGCGCATGGTGACAGTGCTCACGGTGACAGTGCCCATGGTGACAGTGCCGATGGTGAGAGTGCCAATAGTGACAGTGCTCATGGTGAAACTGCCCACAGAGACATCGCCCATGGTGATAGTGTTCATGGTGACAACCCCACGGTGACAGTGCCAATGTTGATAGTCCCAGTGGTGACAGGTCTTACATTGAATGTGACCATGGTGTCTGTGCTCATGGTGACAGTGCTCAAGGTTATAGTCTCCATGTTGACAGTGCCGATGGTGACAATTCTCACGGTGACAGGGCCTATGGTGAAAATTCTCATAGTGACAGTGTTCACGGTGACAGTGCCCATGGTGCTATTACCCATGGTGACAGTTCTCATAGTGAAACTGCCCATGTTGACACTGCCCATGGTGGCAGTGCAAAATGGTGACAGTGCCCATGGTGATATTGCTCATGGTGACATTGCTTATGGTGATAGTGTGTATGGTGAAACTGCACACAGTGACATTGCTCATGGTGACAGTGTTCATGGCGTTAGTTCCTATGGTGAATGTGACCATGGGGACAGTGCCCATAGTCACAATTCTCATGGTGTAGTGCTCACGGTGACAGTGCCCATGGTGACAATACACAGGGTGACAGTATTCATGGTGACATTGCTCATGGTGAGAGTGCCCATGTTCACAACTGTCACGGTGATAGTTCCCATGGTGACAATACCCAGGGTAACAGAGCTGATGGTAAAAGTGTTCACGGTGACAGTGCCCATGGTGACAGTACCTAAGGTGACAATTCCCATGGTGAGACTGCTCATAGACAGTGCCCATGGTGACAATACCCAGCGTGTCCTGTCCATGGTGACAGTGATCATGGTGACACATCTCATGAGGACAGTGCCATAAGTGACAGTGCTCATTGTGGCAGTGCTCATGGTGACAGTGCCCATGGTGACAGTGCCTATGGTGATAGATATCATGGTGGCTGTGCCCAGGGAGACATTGTCCACGCTGACAAGACCCATGGTGATACTTCCCATTGTGACAGTGCCATCGGTGGCAGAGCCCATGGTGACAGTGCCCAAGATCACAGAGCCCATGGTGAGAGTGCTAACGGTGACTGTGCCCATGGTGACAGCACCCAGTGTGAAAATGCCCATTGTGACAGTGCTCACGGTGACCATGCCAATGGTGATAGTGCCAATAGTGAGAGTGCTCACGGTGACACTGCCCATGGACACACTGCCCATTGTGATAGTGCCCATCATGACAACCCCTCGGAGGCAGTGCCAATGGTGAGAGTCCCCGTGGTGACAGTTCTCATGGTGAAAGTGATCCTTTTGAAATTGCTCATGGTGACAGTGCTCATGGTGACAGTGCTCAAGGTGATAGTCTCCATGTTGACAGTGTGCATGGTGACTGTTCTCACGGTGACAGTGCCTATGGTGATTATGCTCTTAGTGACAGTGCTCATGGTGACAGTGCCCATGGTGACAGTGACCACGGTGACTGTTCTCACCGTGGTAGTGCCCATGGTGACAGTGTTCATGATGACAGTCCGCATTAAGGCTGTGCCCGTGGTGACATTGCTAATGGTGATAATTCTCACGGTGATAGTACGCACGTTGAAAATGACAAAGGTGACAACACCCAGGTGATAATAATCATGGTGAAAGTGCCCATGGTGGCAGTTCTCATACTGACAGTTCTTGTGACAGTGCTCATGGTGGCAGTGCTCGTGGTGACAGTGCTCTTGGTGACAGTGCTCATGGTGGCAGTGCCCATGGTGAGACTACCGATGGTGACCCTGCCCATGGTGACAGTGCACATGGTCATGGTGCCTCTGGTGGCAGTGCAATATAGTGAGAATGCCCATGATGATATTGCTCATGGTGATAGTGCCCATGGTGAGAGTGCCCATGGTTCCAGTGCTCATGGTGACAGTGCCCATTGTGACAGTGCCCTTGGTGACAGTGCACACCATGAGAGTGCCCATGGTGTCTGTGCCCATGGTGACAGTTCTTATCATGAGAGTGTTCACGGTAGCAGTGTTCATGGTAATAGTGCTCACGGAGGCATTGCCCACAATGAGAGTGCCCACGGTGAGAATACTGACTGTGACAGTGCCCATGATGACTTTTCTCTCTGTGACAGTGCCCTTGGGGACAGTTAGCACGGTGAGATTTCTCACAGTGATAGTGCACATTGTTTCAGTGCTCATAGTGACAAGATCCTAGGCGCCAGTGCCCATCATGGCATTGCTCACGGTGATATTTCTCACGGTGACAGTGCCCATGGTGATATTACCCATGGTGACAGTACTCAGTGATCAAGTGCTCATGGTGACATGGCATAAGGTGATAATGCTCACGGTGGCAGTGCAAAATGGTGACAGTGCCCATGGGGACATTGCTTAATGTGATAGTCCTTGTGGTGACATTGTGCATGGTGACATTGCCCACCATGACAGTGCTCTTGTTGACAGTGCTCATGGTGATAGTGCCAATGTTGGAAGTGCCCATCGTGAAAGTGTCCATGGTGACAGTTCTTATGATGAGAGTGGTCAGAGTGGCAGTGCTCATGGTGAAAGTGCCCATGGTGACAGACCCCACAGTGACAGTGTCCATAGTTATAGTGTCCATGGTGACAGTACTAACAGTGAAATTGTCCATGGGGACACTGCCCATGGTGAAAGTGCCCATGGTCACAACACTCACGGTGATAGTGCTCACAGTGAGAGTGGCCGTGGTGACAGTGACCACGGTGACAGTTCTAATGGTGATACTGCCCATGATGACAGTGCTCTGGTGACAGTCCACATTGTACCAGTGCCCAAGGTGACAGTGCTCATGGTGACAGTGCCCAAAGTCACAATACCCATGGTGACAGTGCCCAGGCTGACAGTTCTCAAGGTGATAGTGCCCATGGTGACAGTGCACATGGTGATACAGTGAATGGGGACAGTGCTTATGGTGACAGTGGTCATGGTTGCAGTACCCATGGTGATAGTGCTGAAACTGACAGTGCCCTTGGGGATAGTGCCCATGGTGAGTGTGCTCGTGTTAATTGTGTCCATGGTGGCAGTTCCCATTGTGAAAGTGCTCATGATGACAGTGCCCATGTGGGTAGTTCCCATGGTGACAGTGCTCATGGTGATAGTGACCATGTTAACAGTGCACATGGTGGCTGTGCCCTTGGTGACAGTGCCCATGATGACAGTATTCATGGTGACAGTGCTCACGGTGATAATGCCCATGGTGGCAGTGCACATGGTGGTAGTGCACATGGTGGCAGTGAAAAATGGGGACAGTTCCCATGCTGACAGTTCTCATTCTGAAAACGCACACGGTCACAACCGATGCTGACACTGCTCATGGTAGCTGTACCCTTGGTGACAGTGCTCAGAGTGATAGTGCCCATGGTGGCAGTGCCCATGGTGACAGTGCCCATGGTGACAATGCCCATGATGACAGTGCCCATGGAGTCAGTGCCCACGGAGCCATTGCCTATGGTAACAGTGCTCACAGTGACAGTACCCATGGTAACAGTGACCATGGTGAGAGTGCTCATGGTGATAGTGTCTATGGTGACAGATCACACTGTGACAGTCCGCATTGTGCCAGTACCAATTGTGACAGTGCCCATGGTGACATTGACCATGGTGAGAGTGATCACGGTGCTAGTGCTCACAGTAATAGTGCTCATGGTGACAGTGCCGACAGTGAAGGTGCTCACGGTGACAGTGCCTCTGGTGATAGTGCCCATGGTGAGAGTCCGCCCATTGATAGTGCCCATGGTGGCAGTTCCCATTGTGAAAATGCTCATGATGACATTGCCCATTTTGGTAGTCCCCATGGTGACAGTGCTCACGGTGATAGTGACCTTGGTAACTGTGCTCATGGTGGCCGTGCCCTTGGTGACAGTGCCAATGATGACAGTACTCATGGTGACAGTTCTCACGGTGATAGTGCCCATGGTGATATTGCACATGGTGGCAGTGAAAAATGGTGACAGTGCCCATGTTGACAGTTCTCATGGTGACAGTGCACACGGTGACAACCCATGCAGACAGTACTCACGGTGACAGTTCTCATGGTTGCAGTACCCATAGTGACAGTGCTCACAGTGATACTGCCCATGGTGGCAGTGCCCATGGTGACAGTGCCCATGGTGACACTGCCCATGATGACAGTGCCCATGGTGAAAGTTCCCACGGCGCCATTGCCTATGGTGACAGTGCTCATGGTAACAGTGCCCATGGTGACAGTGACCATGGTGAGAGTGCTCACACTGATAGTGCCCATGGTGACAGGGCTCATGGTGCCAGTCCGCATTGTGCCAGTACCCATGGCGACAGTGCTCATGGTGACACTGACCACAGTGAGAGTGCTCACTGTGATAGAGCTCACGGTAATAGTGCTCATGGTGACAGTGCAAATGGTGACAATACCCATGGTGACAGTACTCATGTTGAAAATACCCATGGTGGCAGTTCTCATGGTGACAGTGCTCATAATAGCAGTGCCCAAGGTGGCAGTCCTCGTGGTGACAGTGCTAATGGTGACAGTGCTCTTGGTGGCAGTTCCCATGGGGACAGTACCGATGGTGACCCTGTGCATTGTTACAGTGCCCATGGTAACCGTGCTCACGGTGGTAGTGCACATCGTGACAGTGCCCATGGTGGCAGTGCTAAATCGTGACAGTGCACATGCTGACAGTGCTCACGGTGATAGTGCCCATGGTGACAGTGCCCACGGTGATAATGGGTATTATTACAGTGTTCATCTTGACAGAGCCCAAGGTGGCAGTGGCCATGGTGACAGTGCCCACAATGACAGTGCCCATGGTAACAGTGCCGACAGTGACAGTGCCCATGGTGACACTTCTCACAGTGAATGTGCCCATGGGGACAGTTACCATGATGAGATTTCTCACGGTGATAGTGCCCGTTGTGACAGTGCTCACAGTGACAATGCCCATGGTGCCACTGCCCATAGAGACATTCCGCACGGTCACTTTTCTCACGGTGAAAGTACCTATGGTGACACTGCACCTGGTGGCAGTGCAAAATGGTGACAGTGCCCATGGTGACATTGCTCATAGTGACTTTGCTTACAGTGATAGTCCTTACGGTGACAGTGTGCATGGTGACACTGCACACAGTTGCAGTGTTCATGGTGACAGTGTTCATGGTGATACTTTCCATGGTGATAGTGCCCATGGTGACACTGCACATGGTGGCAGTGAAAAATGGTGACAGTGCCCCTGTTGTCAGTTCTCATGGTGACCGTGCACATGGTGACAACCCGTGCAGACTGTACTCATGGTGACAGTACTCACGGTGACAGTTCTCATGTTTGCAGTATCCATGGTGACAGTGCTCACAGTGATAGTGCCCATGGTGAGAGTGCCCATGATGACAGGGCCTATGGTGCCATTGCCTATGGTGGCACTGCTCATGGTAACAGTGCCCAAGGTGACAGTGACCATGGTGAGAGTGCTCACACTGATGGTGCCCATGGTGACAGTGCTCATGGTGTCTGTCTACATTGTGCCAGTACCCATGGCAACAGTGCTCATGGTGACAGGGACCACAGTGAGAGAGCTCACGGTGAGAGTGCTCACGGTAATAGTGCTCATGGTGACAGTGCAAATGGTGACAATACCATGGTGACAGTACTCATGTTGAAAATACCCATGGTGGCAGTTCTCATAGCGACAGATCTCATGGTGACATTGCTCATAATAGCAGTGCCCAGGTGCCAGTGCTCGTGGTGACGGTGCTAATGGTGACAGTGCTCTTGGTGGCAGTTCCCATCGGGACAATACTGATGGTGACACTGTGCATTGTTACAGTGCCCATGGTAACCGTGTTCACGGTGATAGTGCACATCGTGACAGTGCCCATGGTGGTAGTTCACCTGGTGACAGTGCTAAATAGTGACAGTGCACATGCTGACAGTGCTCACGGTGATAGTGCCCATGGTGACAGTGCACACGGTGATAATGGGCATTCTTACAGAGTTCATGGTGACAGCACATGGTGGCAGTGGCCATGGAGACAGTGCCCACAATGACAGTGCCCATGGTGACAGTGCCGACAGTGACAGTGCCCATGGTGACACTTCTCATGGTGACAGTGCCCATGGGGACAGTTAGCATGGTGAGATTTCTAACGGTGATAGTGCCCGTTGTGCCAGTGCTCACAGTAACAATGCCCATGGGGCCAGTGCCCATAGAGTCATTCCGCACGGTCACATTTCTCACGGTGAAAGTGCCTATGGTGATATTAACCATGGTGACACTGCACATGGTGGCAGAGCAAAATGGCGACAGTGCCCATGGTGACATTGCTCATGGTGACTTTGCTTACGGTGATAGTCCTTACAGTGACAGTACGCATGGTGACACTGCACACAGTGACAGTGTTCATGGTGAAAGTGTTCACGGTGATAGTTCCCATGGTGAGATTGTCCTGGTAACAGTGCCCATAGTCACAATTCTCATGGTGTAGTGCTCACAGTGACAGTGCCCATGGTGTCATGCCCATGGTGACAGTGCTCATGGTGACAGTGCTCATGTTGGCAGAGCCATAAATAAGAGTGCTCATTGTGGCAGTGCTCATGGTGTCCGTGCTCATGGTGACAGTGCCCATGATTACAGTGTTTATGGTGATAGATGTCACGGTGTCAGTGCCCACGCGGAGAGTGCCAAGGCTGACAAAGCCCAGGGTGATGCTTCCCATTGTGACAGTGCCCACGGTGACAGTGCCCATGGTGACAGCACCCAGTGTGACAAGGCGCATGGTGACAGTGCTCACGGTGACAGTGCCCATGGTGACAGTGCCGATGGTGAGAGTGCCAATAGTGACAGTGCTCATGGTGAAACTGCCCACAGAGACATCGCCCATGGTGATAGTGTTCATGGTGACAACCCCACGGTGACAGTGCCAATGTTGATAGTCCCAGTGGTGACAGGTCTTACATTGAATGTGACCATGGTGTCTGTGCTCATGGTGACAGTGCTCAAGGTTATAGTCTCCATGTTGACAGTGCCGATGGTGACAATTCTCACGGTGACAGGGCCTATGGTGAAAATTCTCATAGTGACAGTGTTCACGGTGACAGTGCCCATGGTGCTATTACCCATGGTGACAGTTCTCATAGTGAAACTGCCCATGTTGACACTGCCCATGGTGGCAGTGCAAAATGGTGACAGTGCCCATGGTGATATTGCTCATGGTGACATTGCTTATGGTGATAGTGTGTATGGTGAAACTGCACACAGTGACATTGCTCATGGTGACAGTGTTCATGGCGTTAGTTCCTATGGTGAATGTGACCATGGGGACAGTGCCCATAGTCACAATTCTCATGGTGTAGTGCTCACGGTGACAGTGCCCATGGTGACAATACACAGGGTGACAGTATTCATGGTGACATTGCTCATGGTGAGAGTGCCCATGTTCACAACTGTCACGGTGATAGTTCCCATGGTGACAATACCCAGGGTAACAGAGCTGATGGTAAAAGTGTTCACGGTGACAGTGCCCATGGTGACAGTACCTAAGGTGACAATTCCCATGGTGAGACTGCTCATAGACAGTGCCCATGGTGACAATACCCAGCGTGTCCTGTCCATGGTGACAGTGATCATGGTGACACATCTCATGAGGACAGTGCCATAAGTGACAGTGCTCATTGTGGCAGTGCTCATGGTGACAGTGCCCATGGTGACAGTGCCTATGGTGATAGATATCATGGTGGCTGTGCCCAGGGAGACATTGTCCACGCTGACAAGACCCATGGTGATACTTCCCATTGTGACAGTGCCATCGGTGGCAGAGCCCATGGTGACAGTGCCCAAGATCACAGAGCCCATGGTGAGAGTGCTAACGGTGACTGTGCCCATGGTGACAGCACCCAGTGTGAAAATGCCCATTGTGACAGTGCTCACGGTGACCATGCCAATGGTGATAGTGCCAATAGTGAGAGTGCTCACGGTGACACTGCCCATGGACACACTGCCCATTGTGATAGTGCCCATCATGACAACCCCTCGGAGGCAGTGCCAATGGTGAGAGTCCCCGTGGTGACAGTTCTCATGGTGAAAGTGATCCTTTTGAAATTGCTCATGGTGACAGTGCTCATGGTGACAGTGCTCAAGGTGATAGTCTCCATGTTGACAGTGTGCATGGTGACTGTTCTCACGGTGACAGTGCCTATGGTGATTATGCTCTTAGTGACAGTGCTCATGGTGACAGTGCCCATGGTGACAGTGACCACGGTGACTGTTCTCACCGTGGTAGTGCCCATGGTGACAGTGTTCATGATGACAGTCCGCATTAAGGCTGTGCCCGTGGTGACATTGCTAATGGTGATAATTCTCACGGTGATAGTACGCACGTTGAAAATGACAAAGGTGACAACACCCAGGTGATAATAATCATGGTGAAAGTGCCCATGGTGGCAGTTCTCATACTGACAGTTCTTGTGACAGTGCTCATGGTGGCAGTGCTCGTGGTGACAGTGCTCTTGGTGACAGTGCTCATGGTGGCAGTGCCCATGGTGAGACTACCGATGGTGACCCTGCCCATGGTGACAGTGCACATGGTCATGGTGCCTCTGGTGGCAGTGCAATATAGTGAGAATGCCCATGATGATATTGCTCATGGTGATAGTGCCCATGGTGAGAGTGCCCATGGTTCCAGTGCTCATGGTGACAGTGCCCATTGTGACAGTGCCCTTGGTGACAGTGCACACCATGAGAGTGCCCATGGTGTCTGTGCCCATGGTGACAGTTCTTATCATGAGAGTGTTCACGGTAGCAGTGTTCATGGTAATAGTGCTCACGGAGGCATTGCCCACAATGAGAGTGCCCACGGTGAGAATACTGACTGTGACAGTGCCCATGATGACTTTTCTCTCTGTGACAGTGCCCTTGGGGACAGTTAGCACGGTGAGATTTCTCACAGTGATAGTGCACATTGTTTCAGTGCTCATAGTGACAAGATCCTAGGCGCCAGTGCCCATCATGGCATTGCTCACGGTGATATTTCTCACGGTGACAGTGCCCATGGTGATATTACCCATGGTGACAGTACTCAGTGATCAAGTGCTCATGGTGACATGGCATAAGGTGATAATGCTCACGGTGGCAGTGCAAAATGGTGACAGTGCCCATGGGGACATTGCTTAATGTGATAGTCCTTGTGGTGACATTGTGCATGGTGACATTGCCCACCATGACAGTGCTCTTGTTGACAGTGCTCATGGTGATAGTGCCAATGTTGGAAGTGCCCATCGTGAAAGTGTCCATGGTGACAGTTCTTATGATGAGAGTGGTCAGAGTGGCAGTGCTCATGGTGAAAGTGCCCATGGTGACAGACCCCACAGTGACAGTGTCCATAGTTATAGTGTCCATGGTGACAGTACTAACAGTGAAATTGTCCATGGGGACACTGCCCATGGTGAAAGTGCCCATGGTCACAACACTCACGGTGATAGTGCTCACAGTGAGAGTGGCCGTGGTGACAGTGACCACGGTGACAGTTCTAATGGTGATACTGCCCATGATGACAGTGCTCTGGTGACAGTCCACATTGTACCAGTGCCCAAGGTGACAGTGCTCATGGTGACAGTGCCCAAAGTCACAATACCCATGGTGACAGTGCCCAGGCTGACAGTTCTTAAGGTGATAGTGCCCATGGTGACAGTGCACATGGTGATACAGAGAATGGGGACAGTGCTTATGGTGACAGTGGTCATGGTTGCAGTACCCATGGTGATAGTGCTGAAACTGACAGTGCCCTTGGGGATAGTGCCCATGGTGAGTGTGCTCGTGTTAATTGTGTCCATGGTGGCAGTTCCCATTGTGAAAGTGCTCATGATGACAGTGCCCATGTGGGTAGTTCCCATGGTGACAGTGCTCATGGTGATAGTGACCATGTTAACAGTGCACATGGTGGCTGTGCCCTTGGTGACAGTGCCCATGATGACAGTATTCATGGTGACAGTGCTCACGGTGATAATGCCCATGGTGGCAGTGCACATGGTGGTAGTGCACATGGTGGCAGTGAAAAATGGGGACAGTTCCCATGCTGACAGTTCTCATTCTGAAAACGCACACGGTCACAACCGATGCTGACACTGCTCATGGTAGCTGTACCCTTGGTGACAGTGCTCAGAGTGATAGTGCCCATGGTGGCAGTGCCCATGGTGACAGTGCCCATGGTGAAAATGCCCATGATGACAGTGCCCATGGAGTCAGTGCCCACGGAGCCATTGCCTATGGTAACAGTGCTCACAGTGACAGTACCCATGGTAACAGTGACCATGGTGAGAGTGCTCATGGTGATAGTGTCTATGGTGACAGATCACACTGTGACAGTCCGCATTGTGCCAGTACCAATTGTGACAGTGCCCATGGTGACATTGACCATGGTGAGAGTGATCACGGTGCTAGTGCTCACAGTAATAGTGCTCATGGTGACAGTGCCGACAGTGAAGGTGCTCACGGTGACAGTGCCTCTGGTGATAGTGCCCATGGTGAGAGTCCGCCCATTGATAGTGCCCATGGTGGCAGTTCCCATTGTGAAAATGCTCATGATGACATTGCCCATTTTGGTAGTCCCCATGGTGACAGTGCTCACGGTGATAGTGACCTTGGTAACTGTGCTCATGGTGGCCGTGCCCTTGGTGACAGTGCCAATGATGACAGTACTCATGGTGACAGTTCTCACGGTGATAGTGCCCATGGTGATATTGCACATGGTGGCAGTGAAAAATGGTGACAGTGCCCATGTTGACAGTTCTCATGGTGACAGTGCACACGGTGACAACCCATGCAGACAGTACTCACGGTGACAGTTCTCATGGTTGCAGTACCCATAGTGACAGTGCTCACAGTGATACTGCCCATGGTGGCAGTGCCCATGGTGACAGTGCCCATGGTGACACTGCCCATGATGACAGTGCCCATGGTGAAAGTTCCCACGGCGCCATTGCCTATGGTGACAGTGCTCATGGTAACAGTGCCCATGGTGACAGTGACCATGGTGAGAGTGCTCACACTGATAGTGCCCATGGTGACAGGGCTCATGGTGCCAGTCCGCATTGTGCCAGTACCCATGGCGACAGTGCTCATGGTGACACTGACCACAGTGAGAGTGCTCACTGTGATAGAGCTCACAGTAATAGTGCTCATGGTGACAGTGCAAAGGGTGACAATACCCATGGTGACAGTACTCATGTTGAAAATACCCATGGTGGCAGTTCTCATGGTGACAGTGCTCATAATAGCAGTGCCCAAGGTGGCAGTCCTCGTGGTGACAGTGCTAATGGTGACAGTGCTCTTGGTGGCAGTTCCCATGGGGACAGTACCGATGGTGACCCTGTGCATTGTTACAGTGCCCATGGTAACCGTGCTCACGGTGGTAGTGCACATCGTGACAGTGCCCATGGTGGCAGTGCTAAATCGTGACAGTGCACATGCTGACAGTGCTCACGGTGATAGTGCCCATGGTGACAGTGCCCACGGTGATAATGGGTATTATTACAGTGTTCATCTTGACAGAGCCCAAGGTGGCAGTGGCCATGGTGACAGTGCCCACAATGACAGTGCCCATGGTAACAGTGCCGACAGTGACAGTGCCCATGGTGACACTTCTCACAGTGAATGTGCCCATGGGGACAGTTACCATGATGAGATTTCTCACGGTGATAGTGCCCGTTGTGACAGTGCTCACAGTGACAATGCCCATGGTGCCACTGCCCATAGAGACATTCCGCACGGTCACTTTTCTCACGGTGAAAGTACCTATGGTGACACTGCACCTGGTGGCAGTGCAAAATGGTGACAGTGCCCATGGTGACATTGCTCATAGTGACTTTGCTTACAGTGATAGTCCTTACGGTGACAGTGTGCATGGTGACACTGCACACAGTTGCAGTGTTCATGGTGACAGTGTTCATGGTGATACTTTCCATGGTGATAGTGCCCATGGTGACACTGCACATGGTGGCAGTGAAAAATGGTGACAGTGCCCCTGTTGTCAGTTCTCATGGTGACCGTGCACATGGTGACAACCCGTGCAGACTGTACTCATGGTGACAGTACTCACGGTGACAGTTCTCATGTTTGCAGTATCCATGGTGACAGTGCTCACAGTGATAGTGCCCATGGTGAGAGTGCCCATGATGACAGGGCCTATGGTGCCATTGCCTATGGTGGCACTGCTCATGGTAACAGTGCCCAAGGTGACAGTGACCATGGTGAGAGTGCTCACACTGATGGTGCCCATGGTGACAGTGCTCATGGTGTCTGTCTACATTGTGCCAGTACCCATGGCAACAGTGCTCATGGTGACAGGGACCACAGTGAGAGAGCTCACGGTGAGAGTGCTCACGGTAATAGTGCTCATGGTGACAGTGCAAATGGTGACAATACCATGGTGACAGTACTCATGTTGAAAATACCCATGGTGGCAGTTCTCATAGCGACAGATCTCATGGTGACATTGCTCATAATAGCAGTGCCCAGGTGCCAGTGCTCGTGGTGACGGTGCTAATGGTGACAGTGCTCTTGGTGGCAGTTCCCATCGGGACAATACTGATGGTGACACTGTGCATTGTTACAGTGCCCATGGTAACCGTGTTCACGGTGATAGTGCACATCGTGACAGTGCCCATGGTGGTAGTTCACCTGGTGACAGTGCTAAATAGTGACAGTGCACATGCTGACAGTGCTCACGGTGATAGTGCCCATGGTGACAGTGCACACGGTGATAATGGGCATTCTTACAGAGTTCATGGTGACAGCACACGGTGGCAGTGGCCATGGAGACAGTGCCCACAATGACAGTGCCCATGGTGACAGTGCCGACAGTGACAGTGCCCATGGTGACACTTCTCATGGTGACAGTGCCCATGGGGACAGTTAGCATGGTGAGATTTCTAACGGTGATAGTGCCCGTTGTGCCAGTGCTCACAGTAACAATGCCCATGGGGCCAGTGCCCATAGAGTCATTCCGCACGGTCACATTTCTCACGGTGAAAGTGCCTATGGTGATATTAACCATGGTGACACTGCACATGGTGGCAGAGCAAAATGGCGACAGTGCCCATGGTGACATTGCTCATGGTGACTTTGCTTACGGTGATAGTCCTTACAGTGACAGTACGCATGGTGACACTGCACACAGTGACAGTGTTCATGGTGAAAGTGTTCACGGTGATAGTTCCCATGGTGAGATTGTCCTGGTAACAGTGCCCATAGTCACAATTCTCATGGTGTAGTGCTCACAGTGACAGTGCCCATGGTGTCATGCCCATGGTGACAGTGCTCATGGTGACAGTGCTCATGTTGGCAGAGCCATAAATAAGAGTGCTCATTGTGGCAGTGCTCATGGTGTCCGTGCTCATGGTGACAGTGCCCATGATTACAGTGTTTATGGTGATAGATGTCACGGTGTCAGTGCCCACGCGGAGAGTGCCAAGGCTGACAAAGCCCAGGGTGATGCTTCCCATTGTGACAGTGCCCACGGTGACAGTGCCCATGGTGACAGCACCCAGTGTGACAAGGCGCATGGTGACAGTGCTCACGGTGACAGTGCCCATGGTGACAGTGCCGATGGTGAGAGTGCCAATAGTGACAGTGCTCATGGTGAAACTGCCCACAGAGACATCGCCCATGGTGATAGTGTTCATGGTGACAACCCCACGGTGACAGTGCCAATGTTGATAGTCCCAGTGGTGACAGGTCTTACATTGAATGTGACCATGGTGTCTGTGCTCATGGTGACAGTGCTCAAGGTTATAGTCTCCATGTTGACAGTGCCGATGGTGACAATTCTCACGGTGACAGGGCCTATGGTGAAAATTCTCATAGTGATAGTGTTCACGGTGACAGTGCCCATGGTGCTATTACCCATGGTGACAGTTCTCATAGTGAAACTGCCCATGTTGACACTGCCCATGGTGGCAGTGCAAAATGGTGACAGTGCCCATGGTGATATTGCTCATGGTGACATTGCTTATGGTGATAGTGTGTATGGTGAAACTGCACACAGTGACATTGCTCATGGTGACAGTGTTCATGGCGTTAGTTCCTATGGTGAATGTGACCATGGGGACAGTGCCCATAGTCACAATTCTCATGGGGTAGTGCTCACGGTGACAGTGCCCATGGTGACAATACACAGGGTGACAGTATTCATGGTGACATTGCTCATGGTGAGAGTGCCCATGTTCACAACTGTCACGGTGATAGTTCCCATGGTGACAATACCCAGGGTAACAGAGCTGATGGTAAAAGTGTTCACGGTGACAGTGCCCATGGTGACAGTACCTAAGGTGACAATTCCCATGGTGAGACTGCTCATAGACAGTGCCCATGGTGACAATACCCAGCGTGTCCTGTCCATGGTGACAGTGATCATGGTGACACATCTCATGAGGACAGTGCCATAAGTGACAGTGCTCATTGTGGCAGTGCTCATGGTGACAGTGCCCATGGTGACAGTGCCTATGGTGATAGATATCATGGTGGCTGTGCCCAGGGAGACATTGTCCACGCTGACAAGACCCATGGTGATACTTCCCATTGTGACAGTGCCATCGGTGGCAGAGCCCATGGTGACAGTGCCCAAGATCACAGAGCCCATGGTGAGAGTGCTAACGGTGACTGTGCCCATGGTGACAGCACCCAGTGTGAAAATGCCCATTGTGACAGTGCTCACGGTGACCATGCCAATGGTGATAGTGCCAATAGTGAGAGTGCTCACGGTGACACTGCCCATGGACACACTGCCCATTGTGATAGTGCCCATCATGACAACCCCTCGGAGGCAGTGCCAATGGTGAGAGTCCCCGTGGTGACAGTTCTCATGGTGAAAGTGATCCTTTTGAAATTGCTCATGGTGACAGTGCTCATGGTGACAGTGCTCAAGGTGATAGTCTCCATGTTGACAGTGTGCATGGTGACTGTTCTCACGGTGACAGTGCCTATGGTGATTATGCTCTTAGTGACAGTGCTCATGGTGACAGTGCCCATGGTGACAGTGACCACGGTGACTGTTCTCACCGTGGTAGTGCCCATGGTGACAGTGTTCATGATGACAGTCCGCATTAAGGCTGTGCCCGTGGTGACATTGCTAATGGTGATAATTCTCACGGTGATAGTACGCACGTTGAAAATGACAAAGGTGACAACACCCAGGTGATAATAATCATGGTGAAAGTGCCCATGGTGGCAGTTCTCATACTGACAGTTCTTGTGACAGTGCTCATGGTGGCAGTGCTCGTGGTGACAGTGCTCTTGGTGACAGTGCTCATGGTGGCAGTGCCCATGGTGAGACTACCGATGGTGACCCTGCCCATGGTGACAGTGCACATGGTCATGGTGCCTCTGGTGGCAGTGCAATATAGTGAGAATGCCCATGATGATATTGCTCATGGTGATAGTGCCCATGGTGAGAGTGCCCATGGTTCCAGTGCTCATGGTGACAGTGCCCATTGTGACAGTGCCCTTGGTGACAGTGCACACCATGAGAGTGCCCATGGTGTCTGTGCCCATGGTGACAGTTCTTATCATGAGAGTGTTCACGGTAGCAGTGTTCATGGTAATAGTGCTCACGGAGGCATTGCCCACAATGAGAGTGCCCACGGTGAGAATACTGACTGTGACAGTGCCCATGATGACTTTTCTCTCTGTGACAGTGCCCTTGGGGACAGTTAGCACGGTGAGATTTCTCACAGTGATAGTGCACATTGTTTCAGTGCTCATAGTGACAAGACCCTAGGCGCCAGGGCCCATCATGGCATTGCTCACGGTGATATTTCTCACGGTGACAGTGCCCATGGTGATATTACCCATGGTGACAGTACTCAGTGATCAAGTGCTCATGGTGACATGGCATAAGGTGATAATGCTCACGGTGGCAGTGCAAAATGGTGACAGTGCCCATGGGGACATTGCTTAATGTGATAGTCCTTGTGGTGACATTGTGCATGGTGACATTGCACACCATGACAGTGCTCTTGTTGACAGTGCTCATGGTGATAGTGCCAATGTTGGAAGTGCCCATCGTGAAAGTGTCCATGGTGACAGTTCTTATGATGAGAGTGGTCAGAGTGGCAGTGCTCATGGTGAAAGTGCCCATGGTGACAGACCCCACAGTGACAGTGTCCATAGTTATAGTGTCCATGGTGACAGTACTAACAGTGAAATTGTCCATGGGGACACTGCCCATGGTGAAAGTGCCCATGGTCACAACACTCACGGTGATAGTGCTCACAGTGAGAGTGGCCGTGGTGACAGTGACCACGGTGACAGTTCTAATGGTGATACTGCCCATGATGACAGTGCTCTGGTGACAGTCCACATTGTACCAGTGCCCAAGGTGACAGTGCTCATGGTGACAGTGCCCAAAGTCACAATACCCATGGTGACAGTGCCCAGGCTGACAGTTCTTAAGGTGATAGTGCCCATGGTGACAGTGCACATGGTGATACAGAGAATGGGGACAGTGCTTATGGTGACAGTGGTCATGGTTGCAGTACCCATGGTGATAGTGCTGAAACTGACAGTGCCCTTGGGGATAGTGCCCATGGTGAGTGTGCTCGTGTTAATTGTGTCCATGGTGGCAGTTCCCATTGTGAAAGTGCTCATGATGACAGTGCCCATGTGGGTAGTTCCCATGGTGACAGTGCTCATGGTGATAGTGACCATGTTAACAGTGCACATGGTGGCTGTGCCCTTGGTGACAGTGCCCATGATGACAGTATTCATGGTGACAGTGCTCACGGTGATAATGCCCATGGTGGCAGTGCACATGGTGGTAGTGCACATGGTGGCAGTGAAAAATGGGGACAGTTCCCATGCTGACAGTTCTCATTCTGAAAACGCACACGGTCACAACCGATGCTGACACTGCTCATGGTAGCTGTACCCTTGGTGACAGTGCTCAGAGTGATAGTGCCCATGGTGGCAGTGCCCATGGTGACAGTGCCCATGGTGAAAATGCCCATGATGACAGTGCCCATGGAGTCAGTGCCCACGGAGCCATTGCCTATGGTAACAGTGCTCACAGTGACAGTACCCATGGTAACAGTGACCATGGTGAGAGTGCTCATGGTGATAGTGTCTATGGTGACAGATCACACTGTGACAGTCCGCATTGTGCCAGTACCAATTGTGACAGTGCCCATGGTGACATTGACCATGGTGAGAGTGATCACGGTGCTAGTGCTCACAGTAATAGTGCTCATGGTGACAGTGCCGACAGTGAAGGTGCTCACGGTGACAGTGCCTCTGGTGATAGTGCCCATGGTGAGAGTCCGCCCATTGATAGTGCCCATGGTGTCAGTTCCCATTGTGAAAATGCTCATGATGACATTGCCCATTTTGGTAGTCCCCATGGTGACAGTGCTCACGGTGATAGTGACCTTGGTAACTGTGCACATGGTGGCCGTGCCCTTGGTGACAGTGCCAATGATGACAGTACTCATGGTGACAGTTCTCACGGTGATAGTGCCCATGGTGATATTGCACATGGTGGCAGTGAAAAATGGTGACAGTGCCCATGTTGACAGTTCTCATGGTGACAGTGCACACGGTGACAACCCATGCAGACAGTACTCACGGTGACAGTTCTCATGGTTGCAGTACCCATAGTGACAGTGCTCACAGTGATACTGCCCATGGTGGCAGTGCCCATGGTGACAGTGCCCATGGTGACACTGCCCATGATGACAGTGCCCATGGTGAAAGTTCCCACGGCGCCATTGCCTATGGTGACAGTGCTCATGGTAACAGTGCCCATGGTGACAGTGACCATGGTGAGAGTGCTCACACTGATAGTGCCCATGGTGACAGGGCTCATGGTGCCAGTCCGCATTGTGCCAGTACCCATGGCGACAGTGCTCATGGTGACACTGACCACAGTGAGAGTGCTCACTGTGATAGAGCTCACGGTAATAGTGCTCATGGTGACAGTGCAAAGGGTGACAATACCCATGGTGACAGTACTCATGTTGAAAATACCCATGGTGGCAGTTCTCATGGTGACAGTGCTCATAATAGCAGTGACCAAGGTGGCAGTCCTCGTGGTGACAGTGCTAATGGTGACAGTGCTCTTGGTGGCAGTTCCCATGGGGACAGTACCGATGGTGACCCTGTGCATTGTTACAGTGCCCATGGTAACCGTGCTCACGGTGGTAGTGCACATCGTGACAGTGCCCATGGTGGCAGTTCACCTGGTGACAGTGCTAAATCGTGACAGTGCACATGCTGACAGTGCTCACGGTGATAGTGCCCATGGTGACAGTGCACACGGTGATAATGGGTATTATTACAGTGTTCATCTTGACAGAGCCCAAGGTGGCAGTGGCCATGGTGACAGTGCCCACAATGACAGTGCCCATGGTAACAGTGCCGACAGTGACAGTGCCCATGGTGACACTTCTCACAGTGAATGTGCCCATGGGGACAGTTACCATGATGAGATTTCTCACGGTGATAGTGCCCGTTGTGACAGTGCTCACACTGACAATGCCCATGGTGCCACTGCCCATAGAGACATTCCGCACGGTCACTTTTCTCACGGTGAAAGTACCTATGGTGACACTGCACCTGGTGGCAGTGCAAAATGGTGACAGTGCCCATGGTGACATTGCTCATAGTGACTTTGCTTACAGTGATAGTCCCTACGGTGACAGTGTGCACAGTGACACTGCACACAGTTGCAGTGTTCATGGTGACAGTGTTCACGGTGATACTTTCCATGGTGATAGTGCCCATGGTGACACTGCACATGGTGGCAGTGAAAAATGGTGACAGTGCCCCTGTTGTCAGTTCTCATGGTGACCGTGCACATGGTGACAACCCGTGCAGACTGTACTCATGGTGACAGTACTCACGGTGACAGTTCTCATGTTTGCAGTATCCATGGTGACAGTGCTCACAGTGATAGTGCCCATGGTGAGAGTGCCCATGATGACAGGGCCCATGGTGCCATTGCCTATGGTGACAGTGCTCATGGTAACAGTGCCCAAGGTGACAGTGACCATGGTGAGAGTGCTCACACTGATGGTGCCCATGGTGACAGTGCTCATGGTGTCTGTCTACATTGTGCCAGTACCCATGGCAACAGTGCTCATGGTGACAGGGACCACAGTGAGAGAGCTCACGGTGAGAGTGCTCACGGTAATAGTGCTCATGGTGACAGTGCAAATGGTGACAATACCATGGTGACAGTACTCATGTTGAAAATACCCATGGTGGCAGTTCTCATAGCGACAGATCTCATGGTGACATTGCTCATAATAGCAGTGCCCAGGTGCCAGTGCTCGTGGTGATGGTGCTAATGGTGACAGTGCTCTTGGTGGCAGTTCCCATCGGGACAATACTGATGGTGACACTGTGCATTGTTACAGTGCCCATGGTAACCGTGTTCACGGTGATAGTGCACATCGTGACAGTGCCCATGGTGGTAGTTCACCTGGTGACAGTGCTAAATAGTGACAGTGCACATGCTGACAGTGCTCACGGTGATCGTGCCCATGGTGACAGTGCACACGGTCATAATGGGCATTGTTACAGAGTTCATGGTGACAGCACACGGTGGCAGTGGCCATGGAGACAGTGCCCACAATGACAGTGCCCATGGTGACAGTGCCGACAGTGACAGTGCCCATGGTGACACTTCTCATGGTGACAGTGCCCATGGGGACAGTTAGCATGGTGAGATTTCTAACGGTGATAGTGCCCGTTGTGCCAGTGCTCACAGTAACAATGCCCATGGGGCCAGTGCCCATAGAGTCATTCCGCACGGTCACATTTCTCACGGTGAAAGTGCCTATGGTGATCTTAACCATGGTGACACTGCACATGGTGGCAGAGCAAAATGGTGACAGTGCCCATGGTGACATTGCTCATGGTGACTTTGCTTACGGTGATAGTCCTTACAGTGACAGTACGCATGGTGACACTGCACACAGTGACAGTGTTCATGGTGAAAGTGTTCACAGTGATAGTTCCCATGGTGAGATTGTCCTGGTAACAGTGCCCATAGTCACAATTCTCATGGTGTAGTGCTCACAGTGACAGTGCCCATGGTGTCATGCCCATGGTGACAGTGCTCATGGTGACAGTGCTCATGTTGGCAGAGCCATAAATAAGAGTGCTCATTGTGGCAGTGCTCATGGTGTCCGTGCTCATGGTGACAGTGCCCATGATTACAGTGTTTATGGTGATAGATGTCACGATGTCAGTGCCCACGCGGAGAGTGCCAAGGCTGACAAAGCCCAGGGTGATACTTCCCATTGTGACAGTGCCCATGGTGACAGTGCCCATGGTGACAGCACCCAGTGTGACAAGGCGCATGGTGACAGTGCTCACGGTGACAGTGCCCATGGTGACAGTGCCGATGGTGAGAGTGCCAATAGTGACAGTGCTCATGGTGAAACTGCCCACAGAGACATCGCCCATGGTGATAGTGTTCATGGTGACAACCCCACGGTGACAGTGCCAATGTTGATAGTCCCAGTGGTGACAGGTCTTACATTGAATGTGACCATGGTGTCTGTGCTCATGGTGACAGTGCTCAAGGTTATAGTCTCCATGTTGACAGTGCCGATGGTGACAATTCTCACGGTGACAGGGCCTATGGTGAAAATTCTCATAGTGACAGTGTTCACGGTGACAGTGCCCATGGTGCTATTACCCATGGTGACAGTTCTCATAGTGAAACTGCCCATGGTGACACTGCCCATGGTGGCAGTGCAAAATGGTGACAGTGCCCATGGTGATATTGCTCATGGTGACATTGCTTATGGTGATAGTGTGTATGGTGAAACTGCACACAGTGACATTGCTCATGGTGACAGTGTTCATGGCGTTAGTTCCTATGGTGAATGTGACCATGGGGACAGTGCCCATAGTCACAATTCTCATGGGGTAGTGCTCACGGTGACAGTGCCCATGGTGACAATACACAGGGTGACAGTATTCATGGTGACATTGCTCATGGTGAGAGTGCCCATGTTCACAACTGTCACGGTGATAGTTCCCATGGTGACAATACCCAGGGTAACAGAGCTGATGGTAAAAGTGTTCACGGTGACAGTGCCCATGGTGACAGTACCTAAGGTGACAATTCCCATGGTGAGACTGCTCATAGACAGTGCCCATGGTGACAATACCCAGCGTGTCCTGTCCATGGTGACAGTGATCATGGTGACACATCTCATGAGGACAGTGCCATAAGTGACAGTGCTCATTGTGGCAGTGCTCATGGTGACAGTGCCCATGGTGACAGTGCCTATGGTGATAGATATCATGGTGGCTGTGCCCAGGGAGACATTGCCCACGCTGACAAGACCCATGGTGATACTTCCCATTGTGACAGTGCCATCGGTGGCAGAGCCCATGGTGACAGTGCCCAAGATCACAGAGCCCATGGTGAGAGTGCTAATGGTGACTGTGCCCATGGTGACAGCACCCAGTGTGAAATTGCCCATTGTGACAGTGCTCACGGTGACCATGCCAATGGTGATAGTGCCAATAGTGAGAGTGCTCACGGTGACACTGCCCATGGACACACTGCCCATTGTGATAGTGCCCATCATGACAACCCCTCGGAGGCAGTGCCAATGGTGAGAGTCCCCGTGGTGACAGTTCTCATGGTGAAAGTGATCCTTTTGAAATTGCTCATGGTGACAGTGCTCATGGTGACAGTGCTCAAGGTGATAGTCTCCATGTTGACAGTGTGCATGGTGACTGTTCTCACGGTGACAGTGCCTATGGTGATTATGCTCTTAGTGACAGTGCTCATGGTGACAGTGCCCATGGTGACAGTGACCACGGTGACTGTTCTCACCGTGGTAGTGCCCATGGTGACAGTGTTCATGATGACAGTCCGCATTAAGGCTGTGCCCGTGGTGACATTGCTAATGGTGATAATTCTCACGGTGATAGTACGCACGTTGAAAATGACAAAGGTGACAACACCCAGGTGATAATAATCATGGTGAAAGTGCCCATGGTGGCAGTTCTCATACTGACAGTTCTTGTGACAGTGCTCATGGTGGCAGTGCTCGTGGTGACAGTGCTCTTGGTGACAGTGCTCATGGTGGCAGTGCCCATGGTGAGACTACCGATGGTGACCCTGCCCATGGTGACAGTGCACATGGTCATGGTGCCTCTGGTGGCAGTGCAATATAGTGAGAATGCCCATGATGATATTGCTCATGGTGATAGTGCCCATGGTGAGAGTGCCCATGGTTCCAGTGCTCATGGTGACAGTGCCCTTGGTGACAGTGCACACCATGAGAGTGCCCATGGTGTCTGTGCCCATGGTGACAGTTCTTATCATGAGAGTGTTCACGGTAGCAGTGTTCATGGTAATAGTGCTCACGGAGGCATTGCCCACAATGAGAGTGCCCACGGTGAGAATACTGACTGTGACAGTGCCCATGATGACTTTTCTCTCTGTGACAGTGCCCTTGGGGACAGTTAGCACGGTGAGATTTCTCACAGTGATAGTGCACATTGTTTCAGTGCTCATAGTGACAAGACCCTAGGCGCCAGTGCCCATCATGGCATTGCTCACGGTGATATTTCTCACGGTGACAGTGCCCATGGTGATATTACCCATGGTGACAGTACTCAGTGATCAAGTGCTCATGGTGACATGGCATAAGGTGATAATGCTCACGGTGGCAGTGCAAAATGGTGACAGTGCCCATGGGGACATTGCTTAATGTGATAGTCCTTGTGGTGACATTGTGCATGGTGACATTGCCCACCATGACAGTGCTCTTGTTGACAGTGCTCATGGTGATAGTGCCAATGTTGGAAGTGCCCATCGTGAAAGTGTCCATGGTGACAGTTCTTATGATGAGAGTGGTCAGAGTGGCAGTGCTCATGGTGAAAGTGCCCATGGTGACAGAGCCCACGGTGACAGTGTCCATAGTTATAGTGTCCATGGTGACAGTACTAACAGTGAAATTGTCCATGGGGACACTGCCCATGGTGAAAGTGCCCATGGTCACAACACTCACGGTGATAGTGCTCACGGTGAGAGTGGCCATGGTGACAGTGACCACGGTGACAGTTCTAATGGTGATACTGCCCATGATGACAGTGCTCTGGTGACAGTCCACATTGTACCAGTGCCCAAGGTGACAGTGCTCATGGTGACAGTGCCCAAAGTCACAATACCCATGGTGACAGTGCCCAGGCTGACAGTTCTCAAGGTGATAGTGCCCATGGTGACAGTGCACATGGTGATACAGAGAATGGGGACAGTGCTTATGGTGACAGTGGTCATGGTTGCAGTACCCATGGTGATAGTGCTGAAACTGACAGTGCCCTTGGGGATAGTGCCCATGGTGAGTGTGCTCGTGTTAATTGTGTCCATGGTGGCAGTTCCCATTGTGAAAGTGCTCATGATGACAGTGCCCATGTGGGTAGTTCCCATGGTGACAGTGCTCATGGTGATAGTGACCATGTTAACAGTGCACATGGTGGCTGTGCCCTTGGTGACAGTGCCCATGATGACAGTATTCATGGTGACAGTGCTCACGGTGATAATGCCCATGGTGGCAGTGCACATGGTGGTAGTGCACATGGTGGCAGTGAAAAATGGGGACAGTTCACATGCTGACAGTTCTCATTGTGACAATGCACACGGTCACAACCGATGCTCACACTGCTCATGGTAGCTGTACCCTTGGTGACAGTGCTCAGAGTGATAGTGCCCATGGTGGCAGTGCCCATGGTGACACTGCCCATGGTGACATTGCCCATGATGACAGTGCCCATGGAGTCAGTGCCCACGGAGCCATTGCCTATGGTAACAGTGCTCACAGTGACAGTACCCATGGTAACAGTGACCATGGTGAGAGTGCTCATGGTGATAGTGTCTATGGTGACAGATCACACTGTGACAGTCCGCATTGTGCCAGTACCAATTGTGACAGTGCCCATGGTGACATTGACCATGGTGAGAGTGATCACGGTGCTAGTGCTCACAGTAATAGTGCTCATGGTGACAGTGCCGACAGTGAAGGTGCTCACGGTGACAGTGCCTCTGGTGATAGTGCCCATGGTGAGAGTCCGCCCATTGATAGTGCCCATGGTGGCAGTTCCCATTGTGAAAATGCTCATGATGACATTGCCCATGTTGGTAGTCCCCATGGTGACAGTGCTCACGGTGATAGTGACCTTGGTAACTGTGCACATGGTGGCCGTGCCCTTGGTGACAGTGCCAATGATGACAGTACTCATGGTGACAGTTCTCACGGTGATAGTGCCCATGGTGATATTGCACATGGTGGCAGTGAAAAATGGTGACAGTGCCCATGTTGACAGTTCTCATGGTGACAGTGCACACGGTGACAACCCATGCAGACAGTACTCACGGTGACAGTTCTCATGGTTGCAGTACCCATGGTGACAGTGCTCACAGTGATACTGCCCATGGTGGCAGTGCCCATGGTGACAGTGCCCATGGTGACACTGCCCATGATGACAGTGCCCATGGTGAAAGTTCCCACGGCGCCATTGCCTATGGTGACACTGCTCATGGTAACAGTGCCCATGGTGACAGTGACCATGGTGAGAGTGCTCACACTGATAGTGCCCATGGTGACAGGGCTCATGGTGCCAGTCCGCATTGTGCCAGTACCCATGGCGACAGTGCTCATGGTGACACTGACCACAGTGAGAGTGCTCACTGTGATAGAGCTCACGGTAATAGTGCTCATGGTGACAGTGCAAATGGTGACAATACCCATGGTGACAGTACTCATGTTGAAAATACCCATGGTGGCAGTTCTCATGGTGACAGTGCTCATAATAGCAGTGCCCAAGGTGGCAGTCCTCGTGGTGACAGTGCTAATGGTGACAGTGCTCTTGGTGGCAGTTCCCATGGGGACAGTACCGATGGTGACCCTGTGCATTGTTACAGTGCCCATGGTAACCGTGCTCACGGTGGTAGTGCACATCGTGACAGTGCCCATGGTGGCAGTTCACCTGGTGACAGTGCTAAATCGTGACAGTGCACATGCTGACAGTGCTCACGGTGATAGTGCCCATGGTGACAGTGCCCACGGTGATAATGGGCATTATTACAGTGTTCATCGTGACAGAGCCCAAGGTGGCAGTGGCCATGGTGACAGTGCCCTCAATGACAGTGCCCATGGTAACAGTGCCGACAGTGACAGTGCCCATGGTGACACTTCTCACAGTGAATGTGCCCATGGGGACAGTTACCATGATGAGATTTCTCACGGTGATAGTGCCCGTTGTGACAGTGCTCACACTGACAATGCCCATGGTGCCACTGCCCATAGAGACATTCCGCACGGTCACTTTTCTCACGGTGAAAGTACCTATGGTGACACTGCACCTGGTGGCAGTGCAAAATGGTGACAGTGCCCATGGTGACATTGCTCATAGTGACTTTGCTTACAGTGATAGTCCTTACGGTGACAGTGTGCATGGTGACACTGCACACAGTTGCAGTGTTCATGGTGACAGTGTTCACGGTGATACTTTCCATGGTGATAGTGCCCATGGTGACACTGCACATGGTGGCAGTGAAAAATGGTGACAGTGCCCCTGTTGTCAGTTCTCATGGTGACCGTGCACATGGTGACAACCCGTGCAGACTGTACTCATGGTGACAGTACTCACGGTGACAGTTCTCATGTTTGCAGTATCCATGGTGACAGTGCTCACAGTGATAGTGCCCATGGTGAGAGTGCCCATGATGACAGGGCCCATGGTGCCATTGCCTATGGTGACAGTGCTCATGGTAACAGTGCCCAAGGTGACAGTGACCATGGTGAGAGTGCTCACACTGATGGTGCCCATGGTGACAGTGCTCATGGTGTCTGTCTACATTGTGCCAGTACCCATGGCAACAGTGCTCATGGTGACAGGGACCACAGTGAGAGAGCTCACGGTGAGAGTGCTCACGGTAATAGTGCTCATGGTGACAGTGCAAATGGTGACAATACCATGGTGACAGTACTCATGTTGAAAATACCCATGGTGGCAGTTCTCATAGCGACAGAACTCATGGTGACATTGCTCATAATAGCAGTGCCCAGGTGCCAGTGCTCGTGGTGACGGTGCTAATGGTGACAGTGCTCTTGGTGGCAGTTCCCATCGGGACAATACTGATGGTGACACTGTGCATTGTTACAGTGCCCATGGTAACCGTGTTCACGGTGATAGTGCACATCGTGACAGTGCCCATGGTGGTAGTTCACCTGGTGACAGTGCTAAATAGTGACAGTGCACATGCTGACAGTGCTCACGGTGATAGTGCCCATGGTGACAGTGCACACGGTGATAATGGGCATTGTTACAGAGTTCATGGTGACAGCACACGGTGGCAGTGGCCATGGAGACAGTGCCCACAATGACAGTGCCCATGGTGACAGTGCCGACAGTGACAGTGCCCATGGTGACACTTCTCATGGTGACAGTACCCATGGGGACAGTTAGCATGGTGAGATTTCTAACGGTGATAGTGCCCGTTGTGCCAGTGCTCACAGTAACAATGCCCATGGGGCCAGTGCCCATAGAGTCATTCCGCACAGTCACATTTCTCACGGTGAAAGTGCCTATGGTGATATTAACCATGGTGACACTGCACATGGTGGCAGAGCAAAATGGTGACAGTGCCCATGGTGACATTGCTCATGGTGACTTTGCTTACGGTGATAGTCCTTACAGTGACAGTACGCATGTTGACACTGCACACAGTGACAGTGTTCATGGTGAAAGTGTTCACGGTGATAGTTCCCATGGTGAGATTGTCCTGGTAACAGTGCCCATAGTCACAATTCTCATGGTGTAGTGCTCACAGTGACAGTGCCCATGGTGTCATGCCCATGGTGACAGTGCTCATGGTGACAGTGCTCATGTTGGCAGAGCCATAAATAAGAGTGCTCATTGTGGCAGTGCTCATGGTGTCCGTGCTCATGGTGACAGTGCCCATGATTACAGTGTTTATGGTGATAGATGTCACGGTGTCAGTGCCCACGCGGAGAGTGCCAAGGCTGACAAAGCCCAGGGTGATACTTCCCATTGTGACAGTGCCCACGGTGACAGTGCCCATGGTGACAGTGCCGATGGTGAGAGTGCCAATAGTGACAGTGCTCATGGTGAAACTGCCCACAGAGACATCGCCCATGGTGATAGTGTTCATGGTGACAACCCCACGGTGACAGTGCCAATGTTGATAGTCCCAGTGGTGACAGGTCTTACATTGAATGTGACCATGGTGTCTGTGCTCATGGTGACAGTGCTCAAGGTTATAGTCTCCATGTTGACAGTGCCGATGGTGACAATTCTCACGGTGACAGGGCCTATGGTGAAAATTCTCATAGTGACAGTGTTCACGGTGACAGTGCCCATGGTGCTATTACCCATGGTGACAGTTCTCATAGTGAAACTGCCCATGTTGACACTGCCCATGGTGGCAGTGCAAAATGGTGACAGTGCCCATGGTGATATTGCTCATGGTGACATTGCTTATGGTGATAGTGTGTATGGTGAAACTGCACACAGTGACATTGCTCATGGTGACAGTGTTCATGGCGTTAGTTCCTATGGTGAATGTGACCATGGGGACAGTGCCCATAGTCACAATTCTCATGGGGTAGTGCTCACGGTGACAGTGCCCATGGTGACAATACACAGGGTGACAGTATTCATGGTGACATTGCTCATGGTGAGAGTGCCCATGTTCACAACTGTCACGGTGATAGTTCCCATGGTGACAATACCCAGGGTAACAGAGCTGATGGTAAAAGTGTTCACGGTGACAGTGCCCATGGTGACAGTACCTAAGGTGACAATTCCCATGGTGAGACTGCTCATAGACAGTGCCCATGGTGACAATACCCAGCGTGTCCTGTCCATGGTGACAGTGATCATGGTGACACATCTCATGAGGACAGTGCCATAAGTGGCAGTGTTCATGGTGACAGTGCCCATGGTGACAGTGCCTATGGTGATAGATATCATGGTGGCTGTGCCCAGGGAGACATTGCCCACGCTGACAAGACCCATGGTGATACTTCCCATTGTGACAGTGCCATCGGTGGCAGAGCCCATGGTGACAGTGCCCAAGATCACAGAGCCCATGGTGAGAGTGCTAACGGTGACTGTGCCCATGGTGACAGCACCCAGTGTGAAAATGCCCATTGTGACAGTGCTCACGGTGACCATGCCAATGGTGATAGTGCCAATAGTGAGAGTGCTCACGGTGACACTGCCCATGGACACACTGCCCATTGTGATAGTGCCCATCATGACAACCCCTCGGAGGCAGTGCCAATGGTGAGAGTCCCCGTGGTGACAGTTCTCATGGTGAAAGTGATCCTTTTGAAATTGCTCATGGTGACAGTGCTCATGGTGACAGTGCTCAAGGTGATAGTCTCCATGTTGACAGTGTGCATGGTGACTGTTCTCACGGTGACAGTGCCTATGGTGATTATGCTCTTAGTGACAGTGCTCATGGTGACAGTGCCCATGGTGACAGTGACCACGGTGACTGTTCTCACCGTGGTAGTGCCCATGGTGACAGTGTTCATGATGACAGTCCGCATTAAGGCTGTGCCCGTGGTGACATTGCTAATGGTGATAATTCTCACGGTGATAGTACGCACGTTGAAAATGACAAAGGTGACAACACCCAGGTGATAATAATCATGGTGAAAGTGCCCATGGTGGCAGTTCTCATACTGACAGTTCTTGTGACAGTGCTCATGGTGGCAGTGCTCGTGGTGACAGTGCTCTTGGTGACAGTGCTCATGGTGGCAGTGCCCATGGTGAGACTACCGATGGTGACCCTGCCCATGGTGACAGTGCACATGGTCATGGTGCCTCTGGTGGCAGTGCAATATAGTGAGAATGCCCATGATGATATTGCTCATGGTGATAGTGCCCATGGTGAGAGTGCCCATGGTTCCAGTGCTCATGGTGACAGTGCCCATTGTGACAGTGCCCTTGGTGACAGTGCACACCATGAGAGTGCCCATGGTGTCTGTGCCCATGGTGACAGTTCTTATCATGAGAGTGTTCACGGTAGCAGTGTTCATGGTAATAGTGCTCACGGAGGCATTGCCCACAATGAGAGTGCCCACGGTGAGAATACTGACTGTGACAGTGCCCATGATGACTTTTCTCTCTGTGACAGTGCCCTTGGGGACAGTTAGCACGGTGAGATTTCTCACAGTGATAGTGCACATTGTTTCAGTGCTCATAGTGACAAGACCCTAGGCGCCAGTGCCCATCATGGCATTGCTCACGGTGATATTTCTCACGGTGACAGTGCCCATGGTGATATTACCCATGGTGACAGTACTCAGTGATCAAGTGCTCATGGTGACATGGCATAAGGTGATAATGCTCACGGTGGCAGTGCAAAATGGTGACAGTGCCCATGGGGACATTGCTTAATGTGATAGTCCTTGTGGTGACATTGTGCATGGTGACATTGCCCACCATGACAGTGCTCTTGTTGACAGTGCTCATGGTGATAGTGCCAATGTTGGAAGTGCCCATCGTGAAAGTGTCCATGGTGACAGTTCTTATGATGAGAGTGGTCAGAGTGGCAGTGCTCATGGTGAAAGTGCCCATGGTGACAGAGCCCACGGTGACAGTGTCCATAGTTATAGTGTCCATGGTGACAGTACTAACAGTGAAATTGTCCATGGGGACACTGCCCATGGTGAAAGTGCCCATGGTCACAACACTCACGGTGATAGTGCTCACGGTGAGAGTGGCCATGGTGACAGTGACCACGGTGACAGTTCTAATGGTGATACTGCCCATGATGACAGTGCTCATGGTGACAGTCCACATTGTACCAGTGCCCAAGGTGACAGTGCTCATGGTGACAGTGCCCAAAGTCACAATACCCATGGTGACAGTGCCCAGGCTGACAGTTCTCAAGGTGATAGTGCCCATGGTGACAGTGCACATGGTGATACAGAGAATGGGGACAGTGCTTATGGTGACAGTGGTCATGGTTGCAGTACCCATGGTGATAGTGCTGAAACTGACAGTGCCCTTGGGGATAGTGCCCATGGTGAGTGTGCTCGTGTTAATTGTGTCCATGGTGGCAGTTCCCATTGTGAAAGTGCTCATGATGACAGTGCCCATGTGGGTAGTTCCCATGGTGACAGTGCTCATGGTGATAGTGACCATGTTAACAGTGCACATGGTGGCTGTGCCCTTGGTGACAGTGCCCATGATGACAGTATTCATGGTGACAGTGCTCACGGTGATAATGCCCATGGTGGCAGTGCACATGGTGGTAGTGCACATGGTGGCAGTGAAAAATGGGGACAGTTCCCATGCTGACAGTTCTCATTCTGAAAACGCACACGGTCACAACCGATGCTGACACTGCTCATGGTAGCTGTACCCTTGGTGACAGTGCTCAGAGTGATAGTGCCCATGGTGGCAGTGCCCATGGTGACAGTGCCCATGGTGAAAATGCCCATGATGACAGTGCCCATGGAGTCAGTGCCCACGGAGCCATTGCCTATGGTAACAGTGCTCACAGTGACAGTACCCATGGTAACAGTGACCATGGTGAGAGTGCTCATGGTGATAGTGTCTATGGTGACAGATCACACTGTGACAGTCCGCATTGTGCCAGTACCAATTGTGACAGTGCCCATGGTGACATTGACCATGGTGAGAGTGATCACGGTGCTAGTGCTCACAGTAATAGTGCTCATGGTGACAGTGCCGACAGTGAAGGTGCTCACGGTGACAGTGCCTCTGGTGATAGTGCCCATGGTGAGAGTCCGCCCATTGATAGTGCCCATGGTGGCAGTTCCCATTGTGAAAATGCTCATGATGACATTGCCCATTTTGGTAGTCCCCATGGTGACAGTGCTCACGGTGATAGTGACCTTGGTAACTGTGCTCATGGTGGCCGTGCCCTTGGTGACAGTGCCAATGATGACAGTACTCATGGTGACAGTTCTCACGGTGATAGTGCCCATGGTGATATTGCACATGGTGGCAGTGAAAAATGGTGACAGTGCCCATGTTGACAGTTCTCATGGTGACAGTGCACACGGTGACAACCCATGCAGACAGTACTCACGGTGACAGTTCTCATGGTTGCAGTACCCATAGTGACAGTGCTCACAGTGATACTGCCCATGGTGGCAGTGCCCATGGTGACAGTGCCCATGGTGACACTGCCCATGATGACAGTGCCCATGGTGAAAGTTCCCACGGCGCCATTGCCTATGGTGACAGTGCTCATGGTAACAGTGCCCATGGTGACAGTGACCATGGTGAGAGTGCTCACACTGATAGTGCCCATGGTGACAGGGCTCATGGTGCCAGTCCGCATTGTGCCAGTACCCATGGCGACAGTGCTCATGGTGACACTGACCACAGTGAGAGTGCTCACTGTGATAGAGCTCACAGTAATAGTGCTCATGGTGACAGTGCAAAGGGTGACAATACCCATGGTGACAGTACTCATGTTGAAAATACCCATGGTGGCAGTTCTCATGGTGACAGTGCTCATAATAGCAGTGCCCAAGGTGGCAGTCCTCGTGGTGACAGTGCTAATGGTGACAGTGCTCTTGGTGGCAGTTCCCATGGGGACAGTACCGATGGTGACCCTGTGCATTGTTACAGTGCCCATGGTAACCGTGCTCACGGTGGTAGTGCACATCGTGACAGTGCCCATGGTGGCAGTGCTAAATCGTGACAGTGCACATGCTGACAGTGCTCACGGTGATAGTGCCCATGGTGACAGTGCCCACGGTGATAATGGGTATTATTACAGTGTTCATCTTGACAGAGCCCAAGGTGGCAGTGGCCATGGTGACAGTGCCCACAATGACAGTGCCCATGGTAACAGTGCCGACAGTGACAGTGCCCATGGTGACACTTCTCACAGTGAATGTGCCCATGGGGACAGTTACCATGATGAGATTTCTCACGGTGATAGTGCCCGTTGTGACAGTGCTCACAGTGACAATGCCCATGGTGCCACTGCCCATAGAGACATTCCGCACGGTCACTTTTCTCACGGTGAAAGTACCTATGGTGACACTGCACCTGGTGGCAGTGCAAAATGGTGACAGTGCCCATGGTGACATTGCTCATAGTGACTTTGCTTACAGTGATAGTCCTTACGGTGACAGTGTGCATGGTGACACTGCACACAGTTGCAGTGTTCATGGTGACAGTGTTCATGGTGATACTTTCCATGGTGATAGTGCCCATGGTGACACTGCACATGGTGGCAGTGAAAAATGGTGACAGTGCCCCTGTTGTCAGTTCTCATGGTGACCGTGCACATGGTGACAACCCGTGCAGACTGTACTCATGGTGACAGTACTCACGGTGACAGTTCTCATGTTTGCAGTATCCATGGTGACAGTGCTCACAGTGATAGTGCCCATGGTGAGAGTGCCCATGATGACAGGGCCTATGGTGCCATTGCCTATGGTGGCACTGCTCATGGTAACAGTGCCCAAGGTGACAGTGACCATGGTGAGAGTGCTCACACTGATGGTGCCCATGGTGACAGTGCTCATGGTGTCTGTCTACATTGTGCCAGTACCCATGGCAACAGTGCTCATGGTGACAGGGACCACAGTGAGAGAGCTCACGGTGAGAGTGCTCACGGTAATAGTGCTCATGGTGACAGTGCAAATGGTGACAATACCATGGTGACAGTACTCATGTTGAAAATACCCATGGTGGCAGTTCTCATAGCGACAGATCTCATGGTGACATTGCTCATAATAGCAGTGCCCAGGTGCCAGTGCTCGTGGTGACGGTGCTAATGGTGACAGTGCTCTTGGTGGCAGTTCCCATCGGGACAATACTGATGGTGACACTGTGCATTGTTACAGTGCCCATGGTAACCGTGTTCACGGTGATAGTGCACATCGTGACAGTGCCCATGGTGGTAGTTCACCTGGTGACAGTGCTAAATAGTGACAGTGCACATGCTGACAGTGCTCACGGTGATAGTGCCCATGGTGACAGTGCACACGGTGATAATGGGCATTCTTACAGAGTTCATGGTGACAGCACACGGTGGCAGTGGCCATGGAGACAGTGCCCACAATGACAGTGCCCATGGTGACAGTGCCGACAGTGACAGTGCCCATGGTGACACTTCTCATGGTGACAGTGCCCATGGGGACAGTTAGCATGGTGAGATTTCTAACGGTGATAGTGCCCGTTGTGCCAGTGCTCACAGTAACAATGCCCATGGGGCCAGTGCCCATAGAGTCATTCCGCACGGTCACATTTCTCACGGTGAAAGTGCCTATGGTGATATTAACCATGGTGACACTGCACATGGTGGCAGAGCAAAATGGCGACAGTGCCCATGGTGACATTGCTCATGGTGACTTTGCTTACGGTGATAGTCCTTACAGTGACAGTACGCATGGTGACACTGCACACAGTGACAGTGTTCATGGTGAAAGTGTTCACGGTGATAGTTCCCATGGTGAGATTGTCCTGGTAACAGTGCCCATAGTCACAATTCTCATGGTGTAGTGCTCACAGTGACAGTGCCCATGGTGTCATGCCCATGGTGACAGTGCTCATGGTGACAGTGCTCATGTTGGCAGAGCCATAAATAAGAGTGCTCATTGTGGCAGTGCTCATGGTGTCCGTGCTCATGGTGACAGTGCCCATGATTACAGTGTTTATGGTGATAGATGTCACGGTGTCAGTGCCCACGCGGAGAGTGCCAAGGCTGACAAAGCCCAGGGTGATGCTTCCCATTGTGACAGTGCCCACGGTGACAGTGCCCATGGTGACAGCACCCAGTGTGACAAGGCGCATGGTGACAGTGCTCACGGTGACAGTGCCCATGGTGACAGTGCCGATGGTGAGAGTGCCAATAGTGACAGTGCTCATGGTGAAACTGCCCACAGAGACATCGCCCATGGTGATAGTGTTCATGGTGACAACCCCACGGTGACAGTGCCAATGTTGATAGTCCCAGTGGTGACAGGTCTTACATTGAATGTGACCATGGTGTCTGTGCTCATGGTGACAGTGCTCAAGGTTATAGTCTCCATGTTGACAGTGCCGATGGTGACAATTCTCACGGTGACAGGGCCTATGGTGAAAATTCTCATAGTGACAGTGTTCACGGTGACAGTGCCCATGGTGCTATTACCCATGGTGACAGTTCTCATAGTGAAACTGCCCATGTTGACACTGCCCATGGTGGCAGTGCAAAATGGTGACAGTGCCCATGGTGATATTGCTCATGGTGACATTGCTTATGGTGATAGTGTGTATGGTGAAACTGCACACAGTGACATTGCTCATGGTGACAGTGTTCATGGCGTTAGTTCCTATGGTGAATGTGACCATGGGGACAGTGCCCATAGTCACAATTCTCATGGTGTAGTGCTCACGGTGACAGTGCCCATGGTGACAATACACAGGGTGACAGTATTCATGGTGACATTGCTCATGGTGAGAGTGCCCATGTTCACAACTGTCACGGTGATAGTTCCCATGGTGACAATACCCAGGGTAACAGAGCTGATGGTAAAAGTGTTCACGGTGACAGTGCCCATGGTGACAGTACCTAAGGTGACAATTCCCATGGTGAGACTGCTCATAGACAGTGCCCATGGTGACAATACCCAGCGTGTCCTGTCCATGGTGACAGTGATCATGGTGACACATCTCATGAGGACAGTGCCATAAGTGACAGTGCTCATTGTGGCAGTGCTCATGGTGACAGTGCCCATGGTGACAGTGCCTATGGTGATAGATATCATGGTGGCTGTGCCCAGGGAGACATTGTCCACGCTGACAAGACCCATGGTGATACTTCCCATTGTGACAGTGCCATCGGTGGCAGAGCCCATGGTGACAGTGCCCAAGATCACAGAGCCCATGGTGAGAGTGCTAACGGTGACTGTGCCCATGGTGACAGCACCCAGTGTGAAAATGCCCATTGTGACAGTGCTCACGGTGACCATGCCAATGGTGATAGTGCCAATAGTGAGAGTGCTCACGGTGACACTGCCCATGGACACACTGCCCATTGTGATAGTGCCCATCATGACAACCCCTCGGAGGCAGTGCCAATGGTGAGAGTCCCCGTGGTGACAGTTCTCATGGTGAAAGTGATCCTTTTGAAATTGCTCATGGTGACAGTGCTCATGGTGACAGTGCTCAAGGTGATAGTCTCCATGTTGACAGTGTGCATGGTGACTGTTCTCACGGTGACAGTGCCTATGGTGATTATGCTCTTAGTGACAGTGCTCATGGTGACAGTGCCCATGGTGACAGTGACCACGGTGACTGTTCTCACCGTGGTAGTGCCCATGGTGACAGTGTTCATGATGACAGTCCGCATTAAGGCTGTGCCCGTGGTGACATTGCTAATGGTGATAATTCTCACGGTGATAGTACGCACGTTGAAAATGACAAAGGTGACAACACCCAGGTGATAATAATCATGGTGAAAGTGCCCATGGTGGCAGTTCTCATACTGACAGTTCTTGTGACAGTGCTCATGGTGGCAGTGCTCGTGGTGACAGTGCTCTTGGTGACAGTGCTCATGGTGGCAGTGCCCATGGTGAGACTACCGATGGTGACCCTGCCCATGGTGACAGTGCACATGGTCATGGTGCCTCTGGTGGCAGTGCAATATAGTGAGAATGCCCATGATGATATTGCTCATGGTGATAGTGCCCATGGTGAGAGTGCCCATGGTTCCAGTGCTCATGGTGACAGTGCCCATTGTGACAGTGCCCTTGGTGACAGTGCACACCATGAGAGTGCCCATGGTGTCTGTGCCCATGGTGACAGTTCTTATCATGAGAGTGTTCACGGTAGCAGTGTTCATGGTAATAGTGCTCACGGAGGCATTGCCCACAATGAGAGTGCCCACGGTGAGAATACTGACTGTGACAGTGCCCATGATGACTTTTCTCTCTGTGACAGTGCCCTTGGGGACAGTTAGCACGGTGAGATTTCTCACAGTGATAGTGCACATTGTTTCAGTGCTCATAGTGACAAGATCCTAGGCGCCAGTGCCCATCATGGCATTGCTCACGGTGATATTTCTCACGGTGACAGTGCCCATGGTGATATTACCCATGGTGACAGTACTCAGTGATCAAGTGCTCATGGTGACATGGCATAAGGTGATAATGCTCACGGTGGCAGTGCAAAATGGTGACAGTGCCCATGGGGACATTGCTTAATGTGATAGTCCTTGTGGTGACATTGTGCATGGTGACATTGCCCACCATGACAGTGCTCTTGTTGACAGTGCTCATGGTGATAGTGCCAATGTTGGAAGTGCCCATCGTGAAAGTGTCCATGGTGACAGTTCTTATGATGAGAGTGGTCAGAGTGGCAGTGCTCATGGTGAAAGTGCCCATGGTGACAGACCCCACAGTGACAGTGTCCATAGTTATAGTGTCCATGGTGACAGTACTAACAGTGAAATTGTCCATGGGGACACTGCCCATGGTGAAAGTGCCCATGGTCACAACACTCACGGTGATAGTGCTCACAGTGAGAGTGGCCGTGGTGACAGTGACCACGGTGACAGTTCTAATGGTGATACTGCCCATGATGACAGTGCTCTGGTGACAGTCCACATTGTACCAGTGCCCAAGGTGACAGTGCTCATGGTGACAGTGCCCAAAGTCACAATACCCATGGTGACAGTGCCCAGGCTGACAGTTCTTAAGGTGATAGTGCCCATGGTGACAGTGCACATGGTGATACAGAGAATGGGGACAGTGCTTATGGTGACAGTGGTCATGGTTGCAGTACCCATGGTGATAGTGCTGAAACTGACAGTGCCCTTGGGGATAGTGCCCATGGTGAGTGTGCTCGTGTTAATTGTGTCCATGGTGGCAGTTCCCATTGTGAAAGTGCTCATGATGACAGTGCCCATGTGGGTAGTTCCCATGGTGACAGTGCTCATGGTGATAGTGACCATGTTAACAGTGCACATGGTGGCTGTGCCCTTGGTGACAGTGCCCATGATGACAGTATTCATGGTGACAGTGCTCACGGTGATAATGCCCATGGTGGCAGTGCACATGGTGGTAGTGCACATGGTGGCAGTGAAAAATGGGGACAGTTCCCATGCTGACAGTTCTCATTCTGAAAACGCACACGGTCACAACCGATGCTGACACTGCTCATGGTAGCTGTACCCTTGGTGACAGTGCTCAGAGTGATAGTGCCCATGGTGGCAGTGCCCATGGTGACAGTGCCCATGGTGAAAATGCCCATGATGACAGTGCCCATGGAGTCAGTGCCCACGGAGCCATTGCCTATGGTAACAGTGCTCACAGTGACAGTACCCATGGTAACAGTGACCATGGTGAGAGTGCTCATGGTGATAGTGTCTATGGTGACAGATCACACTGTGACAGTCCGCATTGTGCCAGTACCAATTGTGACAGTGCCCATGGTGACATTGACCATGGTGAGAGTGATCACGGTGCTAGTGCTCACAGTAATAGTGCTCATGGTGACAGTGCCGACAGTGAAGGTGCTCACGGTGACAGTGCCTCTGGTGATAGTGCCCATGGTGAGAGTCCGCCCATTGATAGTGCCCATGGTGTCAGTTCCCATTGTGAAAATGCTCATGATGACATTGCCCATTTTGGTAGTCCCCATGGTGACAGTGCTCACGGTGATAGTGACCTTGGTAACTGTGCACATGGTGGCCGTGCCCTTGGTGACAGTGCCAATGATGACAGTACTCATGGTGACAGTTCTCACGGTGATAGTGCCCATGGTGATATTGCACATGGTGGCAGTGAAAAATGGTGACAGTGCCCATGTTGACAGTTCTCATGGTGACAGTGCACACGGTGACAACCCATGCAGACAGTACTCACGGTGACAGTTCTCATGGTTGCAGTACCCATAGTGACAGTGCTCACAGTGATACTGCCCATGGTGGCAGTGCCCATGGTGACAGTGCCCATGGTGACACTGCCCATGATGACAGTGCCCATGGTGAAAGTTCCCACGGCGCCATTGCCTATGGTGACAGTGCTCATGGTAACAGTGCCCATGGTGACAGTGACCATGGTGAGAGTGCTCACACTGATAGTGCCCATGGTGACAGGGCTCATGGTGCCAGTCCGCATTGTGCCAGTACCCATGGCGACAGTGCTCATGGTGACACTGACCACAGTGAGAGTGCTCACTGTGATAGAGCTCACGGTAATAGTGCTCATGGTGACAGAGCAAAGGGTGACAATACCCATGGTGACAGTACTCATGTTGAAAATACCCATGGTGGCAGTTCTCATGGTGACAGTGCTCATAATAGCAGTGCCCAAGGTGGCAGTCCTCGTGGTGACAGTGCTAATGGTGACAGTGCTCTTGGTGGCAGTTCCCATGGGGACAGTACCGATGGTGACCCTGTGCATTGTTACAGTGCCCATGGTAACCGTGCTCACGGTGGTAGTGCACATCGTGACAGTGCCCATGGTGGCAGTTCACCTGGTGACAGTGCTAAATCGTGACAGTGCACATGCTGACAGTGCTCACGGTGATAGTGCCCATGGTGACAGTGCCCACGGTGATAATGGGTATTATTACAGTGTTCATCTTGACAGAGCCCAAGGTGGCAGTGGCCATGGTGACAGTGCCCACAATGACAGTGCCCATGGTAACAGTGCCGACAGTGACAGTGCCCATGGTGACACTTCTCACAGTGAATGTGCCCATGGGGACAGTTACCATGATGAGATTTCTCACGGTGATAGTGCCCGTTGTGACAGTGCTCACAGTGACAATGCCCATGGTGCCACTGCCCATAGAGACATTCCGCACGGTCACTTTTCTCACGGTGAAAGTACCTATGGTGACACTGCACCTGGTGGCAGTGCAAAATGGTGACAGTGCCCATGGTGACATTGCTCATAGTGACTTTGCTAACAGTGATAGTCCTTACGGTGACAGTGTGCACAGTGACACTGCACACAGTTGCAGTGTTCATGGTGACAGAGTTCACGGTGATACTTTCCATGGTGATAGTGCCCATGGTGACACTGCACATGGTGGCAGTGAAAAATGGTGACAGTGCCCCTGTTGTCAGTTCTCATGGTGACCGTGCACATGGTGACAACCCGTGCAGACTGTACTCATTGTGACAGTACTCACGGTGACAGTTCTCATGTTTGCAGTATCCATGGTGACAGTGCTCACAGTGATAGTGCCCATGGTGAGAGTGCCCATGATGACAGGGCCCATGGTGCCATTGCCTATGGTGACAGTGCTCATGGTAACAGTGCCCAAGGTGACAGTGACCATGGTGAGAGTGCTCACACTGATGGTGCCCATGGTGACAGTGCTCATGGTGTCTGTCTACATTGTGCCAGTACCCATGGCAACAGTGCTCATGGTGACAGGGACCACAGTGAGAGAGCTCACGGTGAGAGTGCTCACGGTAATAGTGCTCATGGTGACAGTGCAAATGGTGACAATACCATGGTGACAGTACTCATGTTGAAAATACCCATGGTGGCAGTTCTCATAGCGACAGATCTCATGGTGACATTGCTCATAATAGCAGTGCCCAGGTGCCAGTGCTCGTGGTGACGGTGCTAATGGTGACAGTGCTCTTGGTGGCAGTTCCCATCGGGACAATACTGATGGTGACACTGTGCATTGTTACAGTGCCCATGGTAACCGTGTTCACGGTGATAGTGCACATCGTGACAGTGCCCATGGTGGTAGTTCACCTGGTGACAGTGCTAAATAGTGACAGTGCACATGCTGACAGTGCTCACGGTGATAGTGCCCATGGTGACAGTGCACACGGTCATAATGGGCATTGTTACAGAGTTCATGGTGACAGCACACGGTGGCAGTGGCCATGGAGACAGTGCCCACAATGACAGTGCCCATGGTGACAGTGCCGACAGTGACAGTGCCCATGGTGACACTTCTCATGGTGACAGTGCCCATGGGGACAGTTAGCATGGTGAGATTTCTAACGGTGATAGTGCCCGTTGTGCCAGTGCTCACAGTAAAAATGCCCATGCGGCCAGTGCCCATAGAGTCATTCCGCACGGTCACATTTCTCACGGTGAAAGTGCCTATGGTGATATTAACCATGGTGACACTGCACATGGTGGCAGAGCAAAATGGCGACAGTGCCCATGGTGACATTGCTCATGGTGACTTTGCTTACGGTGATAGTCCTTACAGTGACAGTACACATGGTAACACTGCACACAGTGACAGTGTTCATGGTGAAAGTGTTCACGGTGATAGTTCCCATGGTGAGATTGTCCTGGTAACAGTGCCCATAGTCACAATTCTCATGGTGTAGTGCTCACAGTGACAGTGCCCATGGTGTCATGCCCATGGTGACAGTGCTCATGGTGACAGTGCTCATGTTGGCAGAGCCATAAATAAGAGTGCTCATTGTGGCAGTGCTCATGGTGTCCGTGCTCATGGTGACAGTGCCCATGATTACAGTGTTTATGGTGATAGATGTCACGGTGTCAGTGCCCACGCGGAGAGTGCCAAGGCTGACAAAGCCCAGGGTGATACTTCCCATTGTGACAGTGCCCACGGTGACAGTGCCCATGGTGACAGCACCCAGTGTGACAAGGCGCATGGTGACAGTGCTCACGGTGACAGTGCCCATGGTGACAGTGCCGATGGTGAGAGTGCCAATAGTGACAGTGCTCATGGTGAAACTGCCCACAGAGACATTGCCCATGGTGATAGTGTTCATGGTGACAACCCCACGGTGACAGTGCCAATGTTGATAGTCCCAGTGGTGACAGGTCTTACATTGAATGTGACCATGGTGTCTGTGCTCATGGTGACAGTGCTCAAGGTTATAGTCTCCATGTTGACAGTGCCGATGGTGACAATTCTCACGGTGACAGGGCCTATGGTGAAAATTCTCATAGTGACAGTGTTCACGGTGACAGTGCCCATGGTGCTATTACCCATGGTGACAGTTCTCATAGTGAAACTGCCCATGTTGACACTGCCCATGGTGGCAGTGCAAAATGGTGACAGTGCCCATGGTGATATTGCTCATGGTGACATTGCTTATGGTGATAGTGTGTATGGTGAAACTGCACACAGTGACATTGCTCATGGTGACAGTGTTCATGGCGTTAGTTCCTATGGTGAATGTGACCATGGGGACAGTGCCCATAGTCACAATTCTCATGGTGTAGTGCTCACGGTGACAGTGCCCATGGTGACAATACACAGGGTGACAGTATTCATGGTGACATTGCTCATGGTGAGAGTGCCCATGTTCACAACTGTCACGGTGATAGTTCCCATGGTGACAATACCCAGGGTAACAGAGCTGATGGTAAAAGTGTTCACGGTGACAGTGCCCATGGTGACAGTACCTAAGGTGACAATTCCCATGGTGAGACTGCTCATAGACAGTGCCCATGGTGACAATACCCAGCGTGTCCTGTCCATGGTGACAGTGATCATGGTGACACATCTCATGAGGACAGTGCCATAAGTGACAGTGCTCATTGTGGCAGTGCTCATGGTGACAGTGCCCATGGTGACAGTGCCTATGGTGATAGATATCATGGTGGCTGTGCCCAGGGAGACATTGTCCACGCTGACAAGACCCATGGTGATACTTCCCATTGTGACAGTGCCATCGGTGGCAGAGCCCATGGTGACAGTGCCCAAGATCACAGAGCCCATGGTGAGAGTGCTAACGGTGACTGTGCCCATGGTGACAGCACCCAGTGTGAAAATGCCCATTGTGACAGTGCTCACGGTGACCATGCCAATGGTGATAGTGCCAATAGTGAGAGTGCTCACGGTGACACTGCCCATGGACACACTGCCCATTGTGATAGTGCCCATCATGACAACCCCTCGGAGGCAGTGCCAATGGTGAGAGTCCCCGTGGTGAC
This sequence comes from Mesoplodon mirus, assembly GCF_964341445.2. Classification (NCBI taxonomy): domain Eukaryota; kingdom Metazoa; phylum Chordata; class Mammalia; order Artiodactyla; family Ziphiidae; genus Mesoplodon; species Mesoplodon mirus. Next base: position 389,327 of record NW_028295487.1, read on the forward strand.
AGTTCTCATGGTGAAAGTGATCCTTTTGAAATTGCTCATGGTGACAGTGCTCATGGTGACAGTGCTCAAGGTGATAGTCTCCATGTTGACAGTGTGCATGGTGACTGTTCTCACGGTGACAGTGCCTATGGTGATTATGCTCTTAGTGACAGTGCTCATGGTGACAGTGCCCATGGTGACAGTGACCACGGTGACTGTTCTCACCGTGGTAGTGCCCATGGTGACAGTGTTCATGATGACAGTCCGCATTAAGGCTGTGCCCGTGGTGACATTGCTAATGGTGATAATTCTCACGGTGATAGTACGCACGTTGAAAATGACAAAGGTGACAACACCCAGGTGATAATAATCATGGTGAAAGTGCCCATGGTGGCAGTTCTCATACTGACAGTTCTTGTGACAGTGCTCATGGTGGCAGTGCTCGTGGTGACAGTGCTCTTGGTGACAGTGCTCATGGTGGCAGTGCCCATGGTGAGACTACCGATGGTGACCCTGCCCATGGTGACAGTGCACATGGTCATGGTGCCTCTGGTGGCAGTGCAATATAGTGAGAATGCCCATGATGATATTGCTCATGGTGATAGTGCCCATGGTGAGAGTGCCCATGGTTCCAGTGCTCATGGTGACAGTGCCCATTGTGACAGTGCCCTTGGTGACAGTGCACACCATGAGAGTGCCCATGGTGTCTGTGCCCATGGTGACAGTTCTTATCATGAGAGTGTTCACGGTAGCAGTGTTCATGGTAATAGTGCTCACGGAGGCATTGCCCACAATGAGAGTGCCCACGGTGAGAATACTGACTGTGACAGTGCCCATGATGACTTTTCTCTTTGTGACAGTGCCCTTGGGCACAGTTAGCACGGTGAGATTTCTCACAGTGATAGTGCACATTGTTTCAGTGCTCATAGTGACAAGACCCTAGGCGCCAGTGCCCATCATGGCATTGCTCACGGTGATATTTCTCACGGTGACAGTGCCCATGGTGATATTACCCATGGTGACAGTACTCAGTGATCAAGTGCTCATGGTGACATGGCATAAGGTGATAATGCTCACGGTGGCAGTGCAAAATGGTGACAGTGCCCATGGGGACATTGCTTAATGTGATAGTCCTTGTGGTGACATTGTGCATGGTGACATTGCCCACCATGACAGTGCTCTTGTTGACAGTGCTCATGGTGATAGTGCCAATGTTGGAAGTGCCCATCGTGAAAGTGTCCATGGTGACAGTTCTTATGATGAGAGTGGTCAGAGTGGCAGTGCTCATGGTGAAAGTGCCCATGGTGACAGAGCCCACGGTGACAGTGTCCATAGTTATAGTGTCCATGGTGACAGTACTAACAGTGAAATTGTCCATGGGGACACTGCCCATGGTGAAAGTGCCCATGGTCACAACACTCACGGTGATAGTGCTCACGGTGAGAGTGGCCATGGTGACAGTGACCACGGTGACAGTTCTAATGGTGATACTGCCCATGATGACAGTGCTCATGGTGACAGTCCACATTGTACCAGTGCCCAAGGTGACAGTGCTCATGGTGACAGTGCCCAAAGTCACAATACCCATGGTGACAGTGCCCAGGCTGACAGTTCTCAAGGTGATAGTGCCCATGGTGACAGTGCCCATGGTGATACAGAGAATGGGGACAGTGCTTATGGTGACAGTGGTCATGGTTGCAGTACCCATGGTGATAGTGCTGAAACTGACAGTGCCCTTGGGGATAGTGCCCATGGTGAGTGTGCTCGTGTTAATTGTGTCCATGGTGGCAGTTCCCATTGTGAAAGTGCTCATGATGACAGTGCCCATGTGGGTAGTTCCCATGGTGACAGTGCTCATGGTGATAGTGACCATGTTAACAGTGCACATGGTGGCTGTGCCCTTGGTGACAGTGCCCATGATGACAGTATTCATGGTGACAGTGCTCACGGTGATAATGCCCATGGTGGCAGTGCACATGGTGGTAGTGCACATGGTGGCAGTGAAAAATGGTGACAGTTCCCATGCTGACAGTTCTCATTGTGACAATGCACACGGTCACAACCGATGCTGACACTGCTCATGGCAGCTGTACCCTTGGTGACAGTGCTCAGAGTGATAGTGCCCATGGTGGCAGTGCCCATGGTGACACTGCCCATGGTGACAATGCCCATGATGACAGTGCTCATGGTGACAGTGCTCATGTTGGCAGAGCCATAAATAAGAGTGCTCATTGTGGCAGTGCTCATGGTGTCCGTGCTCATGGTGACAGTGCCCATGATTACAGTGTTTATGGTGATAGATGTCACGGTGTCAGTGCCCACACGGAGAGTGCCAAGGCTGACAAAGCCCAGGGTGATACTTCCCATTGTGACAGTGCCCACGGTGACAGTGCCCATGGTGACAGCACCCAGTGTGACAAGGCGCATGGTGACAGTGCTCACGGTGACAGTGCCCATGGTGACAGTGCCGATGGTGAGAGTGCCAATAGTGACAGTGCTCATGGTGAAACTGCCCACAGAGACATCGCCCATGGTGATAGTGTTCATGGTGACAACCCCACGGTGACAGTGCCAATGTTGATAGTCCCAGTGGTGACAGGTCTTACATTGAATGTGACCATGGTGTCTGTGCTCATGGTGACAGTGCTCAAGGTTATAGTCTCCATGTTGACAGTGCCGATGGTGACAATTCTCACGGTGACAGGGCCTATGGTGAAAATTCTCATAGTGACAGTGTTCACGGTGACAGTGCCCATGGTGCTATTACCCATGGTGACAGTACTCATAGTGAAACTGCCCAGGTTGACACTGCCCATGGTGGCAGTGCAAAATGGTGACAGTGCCCATGGTGATATTGCTCATGGTGACATTGCTTATGGTGATAGTGTGTATGGTGAAACTGCACACAGTGACATTGCTCATGGTGACAGTGTTCATGGCGTTAGTTCCTATGGTGAATGTGACCATGGGGACAGTGCCCATAGTCACAATTCTCATGGGGTAGTGCTCACGGTGACAGTGCCCATGGTGACAATACACAGGGTGACAGTATTCATGGTGACATTGCTCATGGTGAGAGTGCCCATGTTCACAACTGTCATGGTGATAGTTCCCATGGTGACAATACCCAGGGTAACAGAGCTGATGGTAAAAGTGTTCACGGTGACAGTGCCCATGGTGACAGTACCTAAGGTGACAATTCCCATGGTGAGACTGCTCATAGACAGTGCCCATGGTGACAATACCCAGCGTGTCCTGTCCATGGTGACAGTGATCATGGTGACACATCTCATGAGGACAGTGCCATAAGTGACAGTGCTCATTGTGGCAGTGCTCATGGTGACAGTGCCCATGGTGACAGTGCCTATGGTGATAGATATCATGGTGGCTGTGCCCAGGGAGACATTGTCCACGCTGACAAGACCCATGGTGATACTTCCCATTGTGACAGTGCCATCGGTGGCAGAGCCCATGGTGACAGTGCCCAAGATCACAGAGCCCATGGTGAGAGTGCTAACGGTGACTGTGCCCATGGTGACAGCACCCAGTGTGAAAATGCCCATTGTGACAGTGCTCACGGTGACCATGCCAATGGTGATAGTGCCAATAGTGAGAGTGCTCACGGTGACACTGCCCATGGACACACTGCCCATTGTGATAGTGCCCATCATGACAACCCCTCGGAGGCAGTGCCAATGGTGAGAGTCCCCGTGGTGACAGTTCTCATGGTGAAAGTGATCCTTTTGAAATTGCTCATGGTGACAGTGCTCATGGTGACAGTGCTCAAGGTGATAGTCTCCATGTTGACAGTGTGCATGGTGACTGTTCTCACGGTGACAGTGCCTATGGTGATTATGCTCTTAGTGACAGTGCTCATGGTGACAGTGCCCATGGTGACAGTGACCATGGTGACTGTTCTCACCGTGGTAGTGCCCATGGTGACAGTGTTCATGATGACAGTCCGCATTAAGGCTGTGCCCGTGGTGACATTGCTAATGGTGATAATTCTCACGGTGATAGTACGCACGTTGAAAATGACAAAGGTGACAACACCCAGGTGATAATAATCATGGTGAAAGTGCCCATGGTGGCAGTTCTCATACTGACAGTTCTTGTGACAGTGCTCATGGTGGCAGTGCTCGTGGTGACAGTGCTCTTGGTGACAGTGCTCATGGTGGCAGTGCCCATGGTGAGACTACCGATGGTGACCCTGCCCATGGTGACAGTGCACATGGTCATGGTGCCTCTGGTGGCAGTGCAATATAGTGAGAATGCCCATGATGATATTGCTCATGGTGATAGTGCCCATGGTGAGAGTGCCCATGGTTCCAGTGCTCATGGTGACAGTGCCCATTGTGACAGTGCCCTTGGTGACAGTGCACACCATGAGAGTGCCCATGGTGTCTGTGCCCATGGTGACAGTTCTTATCATGAGAGTGTTCACGGTAGCAGTGTTCATGGTAATAGTGCTCACGGAGGCATTGCCCACAATGAGAGTGCCCACGGTGAGAATACTGACTGTGACAGTGCCCATGATGACTTTTCTCTCTGTGACAGTGCCCTTGGGGACAGTTAGCACGGTGAGATTTCTCACAGTGATAGTGCACATTGTTTCAGTGCTCATAGTGACAAGATCCTAGGCGCCAGTGCCCATCATGGCATTGCTCACGGTGATATTTCTCACGGTGACAGTGCCCATGGTGATATTACCCATGGTGACAGTACTCAGTGATCAAGTGCTCATGGTGACATGGCATAAGGTGATAATGCTCACGGTGGCAGTGCAAAATGGTGACAGTGCCCATGGGGACATTGCTTAATGTGATAGTCCTTGTGGTGACATTGTGCATGGTGACATTGCCCACCATGACAGTGCTCTTGTTGACAGTGCTCATGGTGATAGTGCCAATGTTGGAAGTGCCCATCGTGAAAGTGTCCATGGTGACAGTTCTTATGATGAGAGTGGTCAGAGTGGCAGTGCTCATGGTGAAAGTGCCCATGGTGACAGACCCCACAGTGACAGTGTCCATAGTTATAGTGTCCATGGTGACAGTACTAACAGTGAAATTGTCCATGGGGACACTGCCCATGGTGAAAGTGCCCATGGTCACAAGACTCACGGTGATAGTGCTCACAGTGAGAGTGGCCGTGGTGACAGTGACCACGGTGACAGTTCTAATGGTGATACTGCCCATGATGACAGTGCTCTGGTGACAGTCCACATTGTACCAGTGCCCAAGGTGACAGTGCTCATGGTGACAGTGCCCAAAGTCACAATACCCATGGTGACAGTGCCCAGGCTGACAGTTCTCAAGGTGATAGTGCCCATGGTGACAGTGCACATGGTGATACAGTGAATGGGGACAGTGCTTATGGTGACAGTGGTCATGGTTGCAGTACCCATGGTGATAGTGCTGAAACTGACAGTGCCCTTGGGGATAGTGCCCATGGTGAGTGTGCTCGTGTTAATTGTGTCCATGGTGGCAGTTCCCATTGTGAAAGTGCTCATGATGACAGTGCCCATGTGGGTAGTTCCCATGGTGACAGTGCTCATGGTGATAGTGACCATGTTAACAGTGCACATGGTGGCTGTGCCCTTGGTGACAGTGCCCATGATGACAGTATTCATGGTGACAGTGCTCACGGTGATAATGCCCATGGTGGCAGTGCACATGGTGGTAGTGCACATGGTGGCAGTGAAAAATGGGGACAGTTCCCATGCTGACAGTTCTCATTCTGAAAACGCACACGGTCACAACCGATGCTGACACTGCTCATGGTAGCTGTACCCTTGGTGACAGTGCTCAGAGTGATAGTGCCCATGGTGGCAGTGCCCATGGTGACAGTGCCCATGGTGACAATGCCCATGATGACAGTGCCCATGGAGTCAGTGCCCACGGAGCCATTGCCTATGGTAACAGTGCTCACAGTGACAGTACCCATGGTAACAGTGACCATGGTGAGAGTGCTCATGGTGATAGTGTCTATGGTGACAGATCACACTGTGACAGTCCGAATTGTGCCAGTACCAATTGTGACAGTGCCCATGGTGACATTGACCATGGTGAGAGTGATCACGGTGCTAGTGCTCACAGTAATAGTGCTCATGGTGACAGTGCCGACAGTGAAGGTGCTCACGGTGACAGTGCCTCTGGTGATAGTGCCCATGGTGAGAGTCCGCCCATTGATAGTGCCCATGGTGTCAGTTCCCATTGTGAAAATGCTCATGATGACATTGCCCATTTTGGTAGTCCCCATGGTGACAGTGCTCACGGTGATAGTGACCTTGGTAACTGTGCTCATGGTGGCCGTGCCCTTGGTGACAGTGCCAATGATGACAGTACTCATGGTGACAGTTCTCACGGTGATAGTGCCCATGGTGATATTGCACATGGTGGCAGTGAAAAATGGTGACAGTGCCCATGTTGACAGTTCTCATGGTGACAGTGCACACGGTGACAACCCATGCAGACAGTACTCACGGTGACAGTTCTCATGGTTGCAGTACCCATAGTGACAGTGCTCACAGTGATACTGCCCATGGTGGCAGTGCCCATGGTGACAGTGCCCATGGTGACACTGCCCATGATGACAGTGCCCATGGTGAAAGTTCCCACGGCGCCATTGCCTATGGTGACAGTGCTCATGGTAACAGTGCCCATGGTGACAGTGACCATGGTGAGAGTGCTCACACTGATAGTGCCCATGGTGACAGGGCTCATGGTGCCAGTCCGCATTGTGCCAGTACCCATGGCGACAGTGCTCATGGTGACACTGACCACAGTGAGAGTGCTCACTGTGATAGAGCTCACGGTAATAGTGCTCATGGTGACAGTGCAAAGGGTGACAATACCCATGGTGACAGTACTCATGTTGAAAATACCCATGGTGGCAGTTCTCATGGTGACAGTGCTCATAATAGCAGTGCCCAAGGTGGCAGTCCTCGTGGTGACAGTGCTAATGGTGACAGTGCTCTTGGTGGCAGTTCCCATGGGGACAGTACCGATGGTGACCCTGTGCATTGTTACAGTGCCCATGGTAACCGTGCTCACGGTGGTAGTGCACATCGTGACAGTGCCCATGGTGGCAGTGCTAAATCGTGACAGTGCACATGCTGACAGTGCTCACGGTGATAGTGCCCATGGTGACAGTGCCCACGGTGATAATGGGTATTATTACAGTGTTCATCTTGACAGAGCCCAAGGTGGCAGTGGCCATGGTGACAGTGCCCACAATGACAGTGCCCATGGTAACAGTGCCGACAGTGACAGTGCCCATGGTGACACTTCTCACAGTGAATGTGCCCATGGGGACAGTTACCATGATGAGATTTCTCACGGTGATAGTGCCCGTTGTGACAGTGCTCACAGTGACAATGCCCATGGTGCCACTGCCCATAGAGACATTCCGCACGGTCACTTTTCTCACGGTGAAAGTACCTATGGTGACACTGCACCTGGTGGCAGTGCAAAATGGTGACAGTGCCCATGGTGACATTGCTCATAGTGACTTTGCTTACAGTGATAGTCCTTACGGTGACAGTGTGCATGGTGACACTGCACACAGTTGCAGTGTTCATGGTGACAGTGTTCATGGTGATACTTTCCATGGTGATAGTGCCCATGGTGACACTGCACATGGTGGCAGTGAAAAATGGTGACAGTGCCCCTGTTGTCAGTTCTCATGGTGACCGTGCACATGGTGACAACCCGTGCAGACTGTACTCATGGTGACAGTACTCACGGTGACAGTTCTCATGTTTGCAGTATCCATGGTGACAGTGCTCACAGTGATAGTGCCCATGGTGAGAGTGCCCATGATGACAGGGCCTATGGTGCCATTGCCTATGGTGGCACTGCTCATGGTAACAGTGCCCAAGGTGACAGTGACCATGGTGAGAGTGCTCACACTGATGGTGCCCATGGTGACAGTGCTCATGGTGTCTGTCTACATTGTGCCAGTACCCATGGCAACAGTGCTCATGGTGACAGGGACCACAGTGAGAGAGCTCACGGTGAGAGTGCTCACGGTAATAGTGCTCATGGTGACAGTGCAAATGGTGACAATACCATGGTGACAGTACTCATGTTGAAAATACCCATGGTGGCAGTTCTCATAGCGACAGATCTCATGGTGACATTGCTCATAATAGCAGTGCCCAGGTGCCAGTGCTCGTGGTGACGGTGCTAATGGTGACAGTGCTCTTGGTGGCAGTTCCCATCGGGACAATACTGATGGTGACACTGTGCATTGTTACAGTGCCCATGGTAACCGTGTTCACGGTGATAGTGCACATCGTGACAGTGCCCATGGTGGTAGTTCACCTGGTGACAGTGCTAAATAGTGACAGTGCACATGCTGACAGTGCTCACGGTGATAGTGCCCATGGTGACAGTGCACACGGTGATAATGGGCATTCTTACAGAGTTCATGGTGACAGCACATGGTGGCAGTGGCCATGGAGACAGTGCCCACAATGACAGTGCCCATGGTGACAGTGCCGACAGTGACAGTGCCCATGGTGACACTTCTCATGGTGACAGTGCCCATGGGGACAGTTAGCATGGTGAGATTTCTAACGGTGATAGTGCCCGTTGTGCCAGTGCTCACAGTAACAATGCCCATGGGGCCAGTGCCCATAGAGTCATTCCGCACGGTCACATTTCTCACGGTGAAAGTGCCTATGGTGATATTAACCATGGTGACACTGCACATGGTGGCAGAGCAAAATGGCGACAGTGCCCATGGTGACATTGCTCATGGTGACTTTGCTTACGGTGATAGTCCTTACAGTGACAGTACGCATGGTGACACTGCACACAGTGACAGTGTTCATGGTGAAAGTGTTCACGGTGATAGTTCCCATGGTGAGATTGTCCTGGTAACAGTGCCCATAGTCACAATTCTCATGGTGTAGTGCTCACAGTGACAGTGCCCATGGTGTCATGCCCATGGTGACAGTGCTCATGGTGACAGTGCTCATGTTGGCAGAGCCATAAATAAGAGTGCTCATTGTGGCAGTGCTCATGGTGTCCGTGCTCATGGTGACAGTGCCCATGATTACAGTGTTTATGGTGATAGATGTCACGGTGTCAGTGCCCACGCGGAGAGTGCCAAGGCTGACAAAGCCCAGGGTGATGCTTCCCATTGTGACAGTGCCCACGGTGACAGTGCCCATGGTGACAGCACCCAGTGTGACAAGGCGCATGGTGACAGTGCTCACGGTGACAGTGCCCATGGTGACAGTGCCGATGGTGAGAGTGCCAATAGTGACAGTGCTCATGGTGAAACTGCCCACAGAGACATCGCCCATGGTGATAGTGTTCATGGTGACAACCCCACGGTGACAGTGCCAATGTTGATAGTCCCAGTGGTGACAGGTCTTACATTGAATGTGACCATGGTGTCTGTGCTCATGGTGACAGTGCTCAAGGTTATAGTCTCCATGTTGACAGTGCCGATGGTGACAATTCTCACGGTGACAGGGCCTATGGTGAAAATTCTCATAGTGACAGTGTTCACGGTGACAGTGCCCATGGTGCTATTACCCATGGTGACAGTTCTCATAGTGAAACTGCCCATGTTGACACTGCCCATGGTGGCAGTGCAAAATGGTGACAGTGCCCATGGTGATATTGCTCATGGTGACATTGCTTATGGTGATAGTGTGTATGGTGAAACTGCACACAGTGACATTGCTCATGGTGACAGTGTTCATGGCGTTAGTTCCTATGGTGAATGTGACCATGGGGACAGTGCCCATAGTCACAATTCTCATGGTGTAGTGCTCACGGTGACAGTGCCCATGGTGACAATACACAGGGTGACAGTATTCATGGTGACATTGCTCATGGTGAGAGTGCCCATGTTCACAACTGTCACGGTGATAGTTCCCATGGTGACAATACCCAGGGTAACAGAGCTGATGGTAAAAGTGTTCACGGTGACAGTGCCCATGGTGACAGTACCTAAGGTGACAATTCCCATGGTGAGACTGCTCATAGACAGTGCCCATGGTGACAATACCCAGCGTGTCCTGTCCATGGTGACAGTGATCATGGTGACACATCTCATGAGGACAGTGCCATAAGTGACAGTGCTCATTGTGGCAGTGCTCATGGTGACAGTGCCCATGGTGACAGTGCCTATGGTGATAGATATCATGGTGGCTGTGCCCAGGGAGACATTGTCCACGCTGACAAGACCCATGGTGATACTTCCCATTGTGACAGTGCCATCGGTGGCAGAGCCCATGGTGACAGTGCCCAAGATCACAGAGCCCATGGTGAGAGTGCTAACGGTGACTGTGCCCATGGTGACAGCACCCAGTGTGAAAATGCCCATTGTGACAGTGCTCACGGTGACCATGCCAATGGTGATAGTGCCAATAGTGAGAGTGCTCACGGTGACACTGCCCATGGACACACTGCCCATTGTGATAGTGCCCATCATGACAACCCCTCGGAGGCAGTGCCAATGGTGAGAGTCCCCGTGGTGACAGTTCTCATGGTGAAAGTGATCCTTTTGAAATTGCTCATGGTGACAGTGCTCATGGTGACAGTGCTCAAGGTGATAGTCTCCATGTTGACAGTGTGCATGGTGACTGTTCTCACGGTGACAGTGCCTATGGTGATTATGCTCTTAGTGACAGTGCTCATGGTGACAGTGCCCATGGTGACAGTGACCACGGTGACTGTTCTCACCGTGGTAGTGCCCATGGTGACAGTGTTCATGATGACAGTCCGCATTAAGGCTGTGCCCGTGGTGACATTGCTAATGGTGATAATTCTCACGGTGATAGTACGCACGTTGAAAATGACAAAGGTGACAACACCCAGGTGATAATAATCATGGTGAAAGTGCCCATGGTGGCAGTTCTCATACTGACAGTTCTTGTGACAGTGCTCATGGTGGCAGTGCTCGTGGTGACAGTGCTCTTGGTGACAGTGCTCATGGTGGCAGTGCCCATGGTGAGACTACCGATGGTGACCCTGCCCATGGTGACAGTGCACATGGTCATGGTGCCTCTGGTGGCAGTGCAATATAGTGAGAATGCCCATGATGATATTGCTCATGGTGATAGTGCCCATGGTGAGAGTGCCCATGGTTCCAGTGCTCATGGTGACAGTGCCCATTGTGACAGTGCCCTTGGTGACAGTGCACACCATGAGAGTGCCCATGGTGTCTGTGCCCATGGTGACAGTTCTTATCATGAGAGTGTTCACGGTAGCAGTGTTCATGGTAATAGTGCTCACGGAGGCATTGCCCACAATGAGAGTGCCCACGGTGAGAATACTGACTGTGACAGTGCCCATGATGACTTTTCTCTCTGTGACAGTGCCCTTGGGGACAGTTAGCACGGTGAGATTTCTCACAGTGATAGTGCACATTGTTTCAGTGCTCATAGTGACAAGATCCTAGGCGCCAGTGCCCATCATGGCATTGCTCACGGTGATATTTCTCACGGTGACAGTGCCCATGGTGATATTACCCATGGTGACAGTACTCAGTGATCAAGTGCTCATGGTGACATGGCATAAGGTGATAATGCTCACGGTGGCAGTGCAAAATGGTGACAGTGCCCATGGGGACATTGCTTAATGTGATAGTCCTTGTGGTGACATTGTGCATGGTGACATTGCCCACCATGACAGTGCTCTTGTTGACAGTGCTCATGGTGATAGTGCCAATGTTGGAAGTGCCCATCGTGAAAGTGTCCATGGTGACAGTTCTTATGATGAGAGTGGTCAGAGTGGCAGTGCTCATGGTGAAAGTGCCCATGGTGACAGACCCCACAGTGACAGTGTCCATAGTTATAGTGTCCATGGTGACAGTACTAACAGTGAAATTGTCCATGGGGACACTGCCCATGGTGAAAGTGCCCATGGTCACAACACTCACGGTGATAGTGCTCACAGTGAGAGTGGCCGTGGTGACAGTGACCACGGTGACAGTTCTAATGGTGATACTGCCCATGATGACAGTGCTCTGGTGACAGTCCACATTGTACCAGTGCCCAAGGTGACAGTGCTCATGGTGACAGTGCCCAAAGTCACAATACCCATGGTGACAGTGCCCAGGCTGACAGTTCTTAAGGTGATAGTGCCCATGGTGACAGTGCACATGGTGATACAGAGAATGGGGACAGTGCTTATGGTGACAGTGGTCATGGTTGCAGTACCCATGGTGATAGTGCTGAAACTGACAGTGCCCTTGGGGATAGTGCCCATGGTGAGTGTGCTCGTGTTAATTGTGTCCATGGTGGCAGTTCCCATTGTGAAAGTGCTCATGATGACAGTGCCCATGTGGGTAGTTCCCATGGTGACAGTGCTCATGGTGATAGTGACCATGTTAACAGTGCACATGGTGGCTGTGCCCTTGGTGACAGTGCCCATGATGACAGTATTCATGGTGACAGTGCTCACGGTGATAATGCCCATGGTGGCAGTGCACATGGTGGTAGTGCACATGGTGGCAGTGAAAAATGGGGACAGTTCCCATGCTGACAGTTCTCATTCTGAAAACGCACACGGTCACAACCGATGCTGACACTGCTCATGGTAGCTGTACCCTTGGTGACAGTGCTCAGAGTGATAGTGCCCATGGTGGCAGTGCCCATGGTGACAGTGCCCATGGTGAAAATGCCCATGATGACAGTGCCCATGGAGTCAGTGCCCACGGAGCCATTGCCTATGGTAACAGTGCTCACAGTGACAGTACCCATGGTAACAGTGACCATGGTGAGAGTGCTCATGGTGATAGTGTCTATGGTGACAGATCACACTGTGACAGTCCGCATTGTGCCAGTACCAATTGTGACAGTGCCCATGGTGACATTGACCATGGTGAGAGTGATCACGGTGCTAGTGCTCACAGTAATAGTGCTCATGGTGACAGTGCCGACAGTGAAGGTGCTCACGGTGACAGTGCCTCTGGTGATAGTGCCCATGGTGAGAGTCCGCCCATTGATAGTGCCCATGGTGGCAGTTCCCATTGTGAAAATGCTCATGATGACATTGCCCATTTTGGTAGTCCCCATGGTGACAGTGCTCACGGTGATAGTGACCTTGGTAACTGTGCTCATGGTGGCCGTGCCCTTGGTGACAGTGCCAATGATGACAGTACTCATGGTGACAGTTCTCACGGTGATAGTGCCCATGGTGATATTGCACATGGTGGCAGTGAAAAATGGTGACAGTGCCCATGTTGACAGTTCTCATGGTGACAGTGCACACGGTGACAACCCATGCAGACAGTACTCACGGTGACAGTTCTCATGGTTGCAGTACCCATAGTGACAGTGCTCACAGTGATACTGCCCATGGTGGCAGTGCCCATGGTGACAGTGCCCATGGTGACACTGCCCATGATGACAGTGCCCATGGTGAAAGTTCCCACGGCGCCATTGCCTATGGTGACAGTGCTCATGGTAACAGTGCCCATGGTGACAGTGACCATGGTGAGAGTGCTCACACTGATAGTGCCCATGGTGACAGGGCTCATGGTGCCAGTCCGCATTGTGCCAGTACCCATGGCGACAGTGCTCATGGTGACACTGACCACAGTGAGAGTGCTCACTGTGATAGAGCTCACAGTAATAGTGCTCATGGTGACAGTGCAAAGGGTGACAATACCCATGGTGACAGTACTCATGTTGAAAATACCCATGGTGGCAGTTCTCATGGTGACAGTGCTCATAATAGCAGTGCCCAAGGTGGCAGTCCTCGTGGTGACAGTGCTAATGGTGACAGTGCTCTTGGTGGCAGTTCCCATGGGGACAGTACCGATGGTGACCCTGTGCATTGTTACAGTGCCCATGGTAACCGTGCTCACGGTGGTAGTGCACATCGTGACAGTGCCCATGGTGGCAGTGCTAAATCGTGACAGTGCACATGCTGACAGTGCTCACGGTGATAGTGCCCATGGTGACAGTGCCCACGGTGATAATGGGTATTATTACAGTGTTCATCTTGACAGAGCCCAAGGTGGCAGTGGCCATGGTGACAGTGCCCACAATGACAGTGCCCATGGTAACAGTGCCGACAGTGACAGTGCCCATGGTGACACTTCTCACAGTGAATGTGCCCATGGGGACAGTTACCATGATGAGATTTCTCACGGTGATAGTGCCCGTTGTGACAGTGCTCACAGTGACAATGCCCATGGTGCCACTGCCCATAGAGACATTCCGCACGGTCACTTTTCTCACGGTGAAAGTACCTATGGTGACACTGCACCTGGTGGCAGTGCAAAATGGTGACAGTGCCCATGGTGACATTGCTCATAGTGACTTTGCTTACAGTGATAGTCCTTACGGTGACAGTGTGCATGGTGACACTGCACACAGTTGCAGTGTTCATGGTGACAGTGTTCATGGTGATACTTTCCATGGTGATAGTGCCCATGGTGACACTGCACATGGTGGCAGTGAAAAATGGTGACAGTGCCCCTGTTGTCAGTTCTCATGGTGACCGTGCACATGGTGACAACCCGTGCAGACTGTACTCATGGTGACAGTACTCACGGTGACAGTTCTCATGTTTGCAGTATCCATGGTGACAGTGCTCACAGTGATAGTGCCCATGGTGAGAGTGCCCATGATGACAGGGCCTATGGTGCCATTGCCTATGGTGGCACTGCTCATGGTAACAGTGCCCAAGGTGACAGTGACCATGGTGAGAGTGCTCACACTGATGGTGCCCATGGTGACAGTGCTCATGGTGTCTGTCTACATTGTGCCAGTACCCATGGCAACAGTGCTCATGGTGACAGGGACCACAGTGAGAGAGCTCACGGTGAGAGTGCTCACGGTAATAGTGCTCATGGTGACAGTGCAAATGGTGACAATACCATGGTGACAGTACTCATGTTGAAAATACCCATGGTGGCAGTTCTCATAGCGACAGATCTCATGGTGACATTGCTCATAATAGCAGTGCCCAGGTGCCAGTGCTCGTGGTGACGGTGCTAATGGTGACAGTGCTCTTGGTGGCAGTTCCCATCGGGACAATACTGATGGTGACACTGTGCATTGTTACAGTGCCCATGGTAACCGTGTTCACGGTGATAGTGCACATCGTGACAGTGCCCATGGTGGTAGTTCACCTGGTGACAGTGCTAAATAGTGACAGTGCACATGCTGACAGTGCTCACGGTGATAGTGCCCATGGTGACAGTGCACACGGTGATAATGGGCATTCTTACAGAGTTCATGGTGACAGCACACGGTGGCAGTGGCCATGGAGACAGTGCCCACAATGACAGTGCCCATGGTGACAGTGCCGACAGTGACAGTGCCCATGGTGACACTTCTCATGGTGACAGTGCCCATGGGGACAGTTAGCATGGTGAGATTTCTAACGGTGATAGTGCCCGTTGTGCCAGTGCTCACAGTAACAATGCCCATGGGGCCAGTGCCCATAGAGTCATTCCGCACGGTCACATTTCTCACGGTGAAAGTGCCTATGGTGATATTAACCATGGTGACACTGCACATGGTGGCAGAGCAAAATGGCGACAGTGCCCATGGTGACATTGCTCATGGTGACTTTGCTTACGGTGATAGTCCTTACAGTGACAGTACGCATGGTGACACTGCACACAGTGACAGTGTTCATGGTGAAAGTGTTCACGGTGATAGTTCCCATGGTGAGATTGTCCTGGTAACAGTGCCCATAGTCACAATTCTCATGGTGTAGTGCTCACAGTGACAGTGCCCATGGTGTCATGCCCATGGTGACAGTGCTCATGGTGACAGTGCTCATGTTGGCAGAGCCATAAATAAGAGTGCTCATTGTGGCAGTGCTCATGGTGTCCGTGCTCATGGTGACAGTGCCCATGATTACAGTGTTTATGGTGATAGATGTCACGGTGTCAGTGCCCACGCGGAGAGTGCCAAGGCTGACAAAGCCCAGGGTGATGCTTCCCATTGTGACAGTGCCCACGGTGACAGTGCCCATGGTGACAGCACCCAGTGTGACAAGGCGCATGGTGACAGTGCTCACGGTGACAGTGCCCATGGTGACAGTGCCGATGGTGAGAGTGCCAATAGTGACAGTGCTCATGGTGAAACTGCCCACAGAGACATCGCCCATGGTGATAGTGTTCATGGTGACAACCCCACGGTGACAGTGCCAATGTTGATAGTCCCAGTGGTGACAGGTCTTACATTGAATGTGACCATGGTGTCTGTGCTCATGGTGACAGTGCTCAAGGTTATAGTCTCCATGTTGACAGTGCCGATGGTGACAATTCTCACGGTGACAGGGCCTATGGTGAAAATTCTCATAGTGACAGTGTTCACGGTGACAGTGCCCATGGTGCTATTACCCATGGTGACAGTTCTCATAGTGAAACTGCCCATGTTGACACTGCCCATGGTGGCAGTGCAAAATGGTGACAGTGCCCATGGTGATATTGCTCATGGTGACATTGCTTATGGTGATAGTGTGTATGGTGAAACTGCACACAGTGACATTGCTCATGGTGACAGTGTTCATGGCGTTAGTTCCTATGGTGAATGTGACCATGGGGACAGTGCCCATAGTCACAATTCTCATGGTGTAGTGCTCACGGTGACAGTGCCCATGGTGACAATACACAGGGTGACAGTATTCATGGTGACATTGCTCATGGTGAGAGTGCCCATGTTCACAACTGTCACGGTGATAGTTCCCATGGTGACAATACCCAGGGTAACAGAGCTGATGGTAAAAGTGTTCACGGTGACAGTGCCCATGGTGACAGTACCTAAGGTGACAATTCCCATGGTGAGACTGCTCATAGACAGTGCCCATGGTGACAATACCCAGCGTGTCCTGTCCATGGTGACAGTGATCATGGTGACACATCTCATGAGGACAGTGCCATAAGTGACAGTGCTCATTGTGGCAGTGCTCATGGTGACAGTGCCCATGGTGACAGTGCCTATGGTGATAGATATCATGGTGGCTGTGCCCAGGGAGACATTGTCCACGCTGACAAGACCCATGGTGATACTTCCCATTGTGACAGTGCCATCGGTGGCAGAGCCCATGGTGACAGTGCCCAAGATCACAGAGCCCATGGTGAGAGTGCTAACGGTGACTGTGCCCATGGTGACAGCACCCAGTGTGAAAATGCCCATTGTGACAGTGCTCACGGTGACCATGCCAATGGTGATAGTGCCAATAGTGAGAGTGCTCACGGTGACACTGCCCATGGACACACTGCCCATTGTGATAGTGCCCATCATGACAACCCCTCGGAGGCAGTGCCAATGGTGAGAGTCCCCGTGGTGACAGTTCTCATGGTGAAAGTGATCCTTTTGAAATTGCTCATGGTGACAGTGCTCATGGTGACAGTGCTCAAGGTGATAGTCTCCATGTTGACAGTGTGCATGGTGACTGTTCTCACGGTGACAGTGCCTATGGTGATTATGCTCTTAGTGACAGTGCTCATGGTGACAGTGCCCATGGTGACAGTGACCACGGTGACTGTTCTCACCGTGGTAGTGCCCATGGTGACAGTGTTCATGATGACAGTCCGCATTAAGGCTGTGCCCGTGGTGACATTGCTAATGGTGATAATTCTCACGGTGATAGTACGCACGTTGAAAATGACAAAGGTGACAACACCCAGGTGATAATAATCATGGTGAAAGTGCCCATGGTGGCAGTTCTCATACTGACAGTTCTTGTGACAGTGCTCATGGTGGCAGTGCTCGTGGTGACAGTGCTCTTGGTGACAGTGCTCATGGTGGCAGTGCCCATGGTGAGACTACCGATGGTGACCCTGCCCATGGTGACAGTGCACATGGTCATGGTGCCTCTGGTGGCAGTGCAATATAGTGAGAATGCCCATGATGATATTGCTCATGGTGATAGTGCCCATGGTGAGAGTGCCCATGGTTCCAGTGCTCATGGTGACAGTGCCCATTGTGACAGTGCCCTTGGTGACAGTGCACACCATGAGAGTGCCCATGGTGTCTGTGCCCATGGTGACAGTTCTTATCATGAGAGTGTTCACGGTAGCAGTGTTCATGGTAATAGTGCTCACGGAGGCATTGCCCACAATGAGAGTGCCCACGGTGAGAATACTGACTGTGACAGTGCCCATGATGACTTTTCTCTCTGTGACAGTGCCCTTGGGGACAGTTAGCACGGTGAGATTTCTCACAGTGATAGTGCACATTGTTTCAGTGCTCATAGTGACAAGATCCTAGGCGCCAGTGCCCATCATGGCATTGCTCACGGTGATATTTCTCACGGTGACAGTGCCCATGGTGATATTACCCATGGTGACAGTACTCAGTGATCAAGTGCTCATGGTGACATGGCATAAGGTGATAATGCTCACGGTGGCAGTGCAAAATGGTGACAGTGCCCATGGGGACATTGCTTAATGTGATAGTCCTTGTGGTGACATTGTGCATGGTGACATTGCCCACCATGACAGTGCTCTTGTTGACAGTGCTCATGGTGATAGTGCCAATGTTGGAAGTGCCCATCGTGAAAGTGTCCATGGTGACAGTTCTTATGATGAGAGTGGTCAGAGTGGCAGTGCTCATGGTGAAAGTGCCCATGGTGACAGACCCCACAGTGACAGTGTCCATAGTTATAGTGTCCATGGTGACAGTACTAACAGTGAAATTGTCCATGGGGACACTGCCCATGGTGAAAGTGCCCATGGTCACAACACTCACGGTGATAGTGCTCACAGTGAGAGTGGCCGTGGTGACAGTGACCACGGTGACAGTTCTAATGGTGATACTGCCCATGATGACAGTGCTCTGGTGACAGTCCACATTGTACCAGTGCCCAAGGTGACAGTGCTCATGGTGACAGTGCCCAAAGTCACAATACCCATGGTGACAGTGCCCAGGCTGACAGTTCTTAAGGTGATAGTGCCCATGGTGACAGTGCACATGGTGATACAGAGAATGGGGACAGTGCTTATGGTGACAGTGGTCATGGTTGCAGTACCCATGGTGATAGTGCTGAAACTGACAGTGCCCTTGGGGATAGTGCCCATGGTGAGTGTGCTCGTGTTAATTGTGTCCATGGTGGCAGTTCCCATTGTGAAAGTGCTCATGATGACAGTGCCCATGTGGGTAGTTCCCATGGTGACAGTGCTCATGGTGATAGTGACCATGTTAACAGTGCACATGGTGGCTGTGCCCTTGGTGACAGTGCCCATGATGACAGTATTCATGGTGACAGTGCTCACGGTGATAATGCCCATGGTGGCAGTGCACATGGTGGTAGTGCACATGGTGGCAGTGAAAAATGGGGACAGTTCCCATGCTGACAGTTCTCATTCTGAAAACGCACACGGTCACAACCGATGCTGACACTGCTCATGGTAGCTGTACCCTTGGTGACAGTGCTCAGAGTGATAGTGCCCATGGTGGCAGTGCCCATGGTGACAGTGCCCATGGTGAAAATGCCCATGATGACAGTGCCCATGGAGTCAGTGCCCACGGAGCCATTGCCTATGGTAACAGTGCTCACAGTGACAGTACCCATGGTAACAGTGACCATGGTGAGAGTGCTCATGGTGATAGTGTCTATGGTGACAGATCACACTGTGACAGTCCGCATTGTGCCAGTACCAATTGTGACAGTGCCCATGGTGACATTGACCATGGTGAGAGTGATCACGGTGCTAGTGCTCACAGTAATAGTGCTCATGGTGACAGTGCCGACAGTGAAGGTGCTCACGGTGACAGTGCCTCTGGTGATAGTGCCCATGGTGAGAGTCCGCCCATTGATAGTGCCCATGGTGGCAGTTCCCATTGTGAAAATGCTCATGATGACATTGCCCATTTTGGTAGTCCCCATGGTGACAGTGCTCACGGTGATAGTGACCTTGGTAACTGTGCTCATGGTGGCCGTGCCCTTGGTGACAGTGCCAATGATGACAGTACTCATGGTGACAGTTCTCACGGTGATAGTGCCCATGGTGATATTGCACATGGTGGCAGTGAAAAATGGTGACAGTGCCCATGTTGACAGTTCTCATGGTGACAGTGCACACGGTGACAACCCATGCAGACAGTACTCACGGTGACAGTTCTCATGGTTGCAGTACCCATAGTGACAGTGCTCACAGTGATACTGCCCATGGTGGCAGTGCCCATGGTGACAGTGCCCATGGTGACACTGCCCATGATGACAGTGCCCATGGTGAAAGTTCCCACGGCGCCATTGCCTATGGTGACAGTGCTCATGGTAACAGTGCCCATGGTGACAGTGACCATGGTGAGAGTGCTCACACTGATAGTGCCCATGGTGACAGGGCTCATGGTGCCAGTCCGCATTGTGCCAGTACCCATGGCGACAGTGCTCATGGTGACACTGACCACAGTGAGAGTGCTCACTGTGATAGAGCTCACAGTAATAGTGCTCATGGTGACAGTGCAAAGGGTGACAATACCCATGGTGACAGTACTCATGTTGAAAATACCCATGGTGGCAGTTCTCATGGTGACAGTGCTCATAATAGCAGTGCCCAAGGTGGCAGTCCTCGTGGTGACAGTGCTAATGGTGACAGTGCTCTTGGTGGCAGTTCCCATGGGGACAGTACCGATGGTGACCCTGTGCATTGTTACAGTGCCCATGGTAACCGTGCTCACGGTGGTAGTGCACATCGTGACAGTGCCCATGGTGGCAGTGCTAAATCGTGACAGTGCACATGCTGACAGTGCTCACGGTGATAGTGCCCATGGTGACAGTGCCCACGGTGATAATGGGTATTATTACAGTGTTCATCTTGACAGAGCCCAAGGTGGCAGTGGCCATGGTGACAGTGCCCACAATGACAGTGCCCATGGTAACAGTGCCGACAGTGACAGTGCCCATGGTGACACTTCTCACAGTGAATGTGCCCATGGGGACAGTTACCATGATGAGATTTCTCACGGTGATAGTGCCCGTTGTGACAGTGCTCACAGTGACAATGCCCATGGTGCCACTGCCCATAGAGACATTCCGCACGGTCACTTTTCTCACGGTGAAAGTACCTATGGTGACACTGCACCTGGTGGCAGTGCAAAATGGTGACAGTGCCCATGGTGACATTGCTCATAGTGACTTTGCTTACAGTGATAGTCCTTACGGTGACAGTGTGCATGGTGACACTGCACACAGTTGCAGTGTTCATGGTGACAGTGTTCATGGTGATACTTTCCATGGTGATAGTGCCCATGGTGACACTGCACATGGTGGCAGTGAAAAATGGTGACAGTGCCCCTGTTGTCAGTTCTCATGGTGACCGTGCACATGGTGACAACCCGTGCAGACTGTACTCATGGTGACAGTACTCACGGTGACAGTTCTCATGTTTGCAGTATCCATGGTGACAGTGCTCACAGTGATAGTGCCCATGGTGAGAGTGCCCATGATGACAGGGCCTATGGTGCCATTGCCTATGGTGGCACTGCTCATGGTAACAGTGCCCAAGGTGACAGTGACCATGGTGAGAGTGCTCACACTGATGGTGCCCATGGTGACAGTGCTCATGGTGTCTGTCTACATTGTGCCAGTACCCATGGCAACAGTGCTCATGGTGACAGGGACCACAGTGAGAGAGCTCACGGTGAGAGTGCTCACGGTAATAGTGCTCATGGTGACAGTGCAAATGGTGACAATACCATGGTGACAGTACTCATGTTGAAAATACCCATGGTGGCAGTTCTCATAGCGACAGATCTCATGGTGACATTGCTCATAATAGCAGTGCCCAGGTGCCAGTGCTCGTGGTGACGGTGCTAATGGTGACAGTGCTCTTGGTGGCAGTTCCCATCGGGACAATACTGATGGTGACACTGTGCATTGTTACAGTGCCCATGGTAACCGTGTTCACGGTGATAGTGCACATCGTGACAGTGCCCATGGTGGTAGTTCACCTGGTGACAGTGCTAAATAGTGACAGTGCACATGCTGACAGTGCTCACGGTGATAGTGCCCATGGTGACAGTGCACACGGTGATAATGGGCATTCTTACAGAGTTCATGGTGACAGCACACGGTGGCAGTGGCCATGGAGACAGTGCCCACAATGACAGTGCCCATGGTGACAGTGCCGACAGTGACAGTGCCCATGGTGACACTTCTCATGGTGACAGTGCCCATGGGGACAGTTAGCATGGTGAGATTTCTAACGGTGATAGTGCCCGTTGTGCCAGTGCTCACAGTAACAATGCCCATGGGGCCAGTGCCCATAGAGTCATTCCGCACGGTCACATTTCTCACGGTGAAAGTGCCTATGGTGATATTAACCATGGTGACACTGCACATGGTGGCAGAGCAAAATGGCGACAGTGCCCATGGTGACATTGCTCATGGTGACTTTGCTTACGGTGATAGTCCTTACAGTGACAGTACGCATGGTGACACTGCACACAGTGACAGTGTTCATGGTGAAAGTGTTCACGGTGATAGTTCCCATGGTGAGATTGTCCTGGTAACAGTGCCCATAGTCACAATTCTCATGGTGTAGTGCTCACAGTGACAGTGCCCATGGTGTCATGCCCATGGTGACAGTGCTCATGGTGACAGTGCTCATGTTGGCAGAGCCATAAATAAGAGTGCTCATTGTGGCAGTGCTCATGGTGTCCGTGCTCATGGTGACAGTGCCCATGATTACAGTGTTTATGGTGATAGATGTCACGGTGTCAGTGCCCACGCGGAGAGTGCCAAGGCTGACAAAGCCCAGGGTGATGCTTCCCATTGTGACAGTGCCCACGGTGACAGTGCCCATGGTGACAGCACCCAGTGTGACAAGGCGCATGGTGACAGTGCTCACGGTGACAGTGCCCATGGTGACAGTGCCGATGGTGAGAGTGCCAATAGTGACAGTGCTCATGGTGAAACTGCCCACAGAGACATCGCCCATGGTGATAGTGTTCATGGTGACAACCCCACGGTGACAGTGCCAATGTTGATAGTCCCAGTGGTGACAGGTCTTACATTGAATGTGACCATGGTGTCTGTGCTCATGGTGACAGTGCTCAAGGTTATAGTCTCCATGTTGACAGTGCCGATGGTGACAATTCTCACGGTGACAGGGCCTATGGTGAAAATTCTCATAGTGACAGTGTTCACGGTGACAGTGCCCATGGTGCTATTACCCATGGTGACAGTTCTCATAGTGAAACTGCCCATGTTGACACTGCCCATGGTGGCAGTGCAAAATGGTGACAGTGCCCATGGTGATATTGCTCATGGTGACATTGCTTATGGTGATAGTGTGTATGGTGAAACTGCACACAGTGACATTGCTCATGGTGACAGTGTTCATGGCGTTAGTTCCTATGGTGAATGTGACCATGGGGACAGTGCCCATAGTCACAATTCTCATGGTGTAGTGCTCACGGTGACAGTGCCCATGGTGACAATACACAGGGTGACAGTATTCATGGTGACATTGCTCATGGTGAGAGTGCCCATGTTCACAACTGTCACGGTGATAGTTCCCATGGTGACAATACCCAGGGTAACAGAGCTGATGGTAAAAGTGTTCACGGTGACAGTGCCCATGGTGACAGTACCTAAGGTGACAATTCCCATGGTGAGACTGCTCATAGACAGTGCCCATGGTGACAATACCCAGCGTGTCCTGTCCATGGTGACAGTGATCATGGTGACACATCTCATGAGGACAGTGCCATAAGTGACAGTGCTCATTGTGGCAGTGCTCATGGTGACAGTGCCCATGGTGACAGTGCCTATGGTGATAGATATCATGGTGGCTGTGCCCAGGGAGACATTGTCCACGCTGACAAGACCCATGGTGATACTTCCCATTGTGACAGTGCCATCGGTGGCAGAGCCCATGGTGACAGTGCCCAAGATCACAGAGCCCATGGTGAGAGTGCTAACGGTGACTGTGCCCATGGTGACAGCACCCAGTGTGAAAATGCCCATTGTGACAGTGCTCACGGTGACCATGCCAATGGTGATAGTGCCAATAGTGAGAGTGCTCACGGTGACACTGCCCATGGACACACTGCCCATTGTGATAGTGCCCATCATGACAACCCCTCGGAGGCAGTGCCAATGGTGAGAGTCCCCGTGGTGACAGTTCTCATGGTGAAAGTGATCCTTTTGAAATTGCTCATGGTGACAGTGCTCATGGTGACAGTGCTCAAGGTGATAGTCTCCATGTTGACAGTGTGCATGGTGACTGTTCTCACGGTGACAGTGCCTATGGTGATTATGCTCTTAGTGACAGTGCTCATGGTGACAGTGCCCATGGTGACAGTGACCACGGTGACTGTTCTCACCGTGGTAGTGCCCATGGTGACAGTGTTCATGATGACAGTCCGCATTAAGGCTGTGCCCGTGGTGACATTGCTAATGGTGATAATTCTCACGGTGATAGTACGCACGTTGAAAATGACAAAGGTGACAACACCCAGGTGATAATAATCATGGTGAAAGTGCCCATGGTGGCAGTTCTCATACTGACAGTTCTTGTGACAGTGCTCATGGTGGCAGTGCTCGTGGTGACAGTGCTCTTGGTGACAGTGCTCATGGTGGCAGTGCCCATGGTGAGACTACCGATGGTGACCCTGCCCATGGTGACAGTGCACATGGTCATGGTGCCTCTGGTGGCAGTGCAATATAGTGAGAATGCCCATGATGATATTGCTCATGGTGATAGTGCCCATGGTGAGAGTGCCCATGGTTCCAGTGCTCATGGTGACAGTGCCCATTGTGACAGTGCCCTTGGTGACAGTGCACACCATGAGAGTGCCCATGGTGTCTGTGCCCATGGTGACAGTTCTTATCATGAGAGTGTTCACGGTAGCAGTGTTCATGGTAATAGTGCTCACGGAGGCATTGCCCACAATGAGAGTGCCCACGGTGAGAATACTGACTGTGACAGTGCCCATGATGACTTTTCTCTCTGTGACAGTGCCCTTGGGGACAGTTAGCACGGTGAGATTTCTCACAGTGATAGTGCACATTGTTTCAGTGCTCATAGTGACAAGATCCTAGGCGCCAGTGCCCATCATGGCATTGCTCACGGTGATATTTCTCACGGTGACAGTGCCCATGGTGATATTACCCATGGTGACAGTACTCAGTGATCAAGTGCTCATGGTGACATGGCATAAGGTGATAATGCTCACGGTGGCAGTGCAAAATGGTGACAGTGCCCATGGGGACATTGCTTAATGTGATAGTCCTTGTGGTGACATTGTGCATGGTGACATTGCACACCATGACAGTGCTCTTGTTGACAGTGCTCATGGTGATAGTGCCAATGTTGGAAGTGCCCATCGTGAAAGTGTCCATGGTGACAGTTCTTATGATGAGAGTGGTCAGAGTGGCAGTGCTCATGGTGAAAGTGCCCATGGTGACAGACCCCACAGTGACAGTGTCCATAGTTATAGTGTCCATGGTGACAGTACTAACAGTGAAATTGTCCATGGGGACACTGCCCATGGTGAAAGTGCCCATGGTCACAACACTCACGGTGATAGTGCTCACAGTGAGAGTGGCCGTGGTGACAGTGACCACGGTGACAGTTCTAATGGTGATACTGCCCATGATGACAGTGCTCTGGTGACAGTCCACATTGTACCAGTGCCCAAGGTGACAGTGCTCATGGTGACAGTGCCCAAAGTCTCAATACCCATGGTGACAGTGCCCAGGCTGACAGTTCTTAAGGTGATAGTGCCCATGGTGACAGTGCACATGGTGATACAGAGAATGGGGACAGTGCTTATGGTGACAGTGGTCATGGTTGCAGTACCCATGGTGATAGTGCTGAAACTGACAGTGCCCTTGGGGATAGTGCCCATGGTGAGTGTGCTCGTGTTAATTGTGTCCATGGTGGCAGTTCCCATTGTGAAAGTGCTCATGATGACAGTGCCCATGTGGGTAGTTCCCATGGTGACAGTGCTCATGGTGATAGTGACCATGTTAACAGTGCACATGGTGGCTGTGCCCTTGGTGACAGTGCCCATGATGACAGTATTCATGGTGACAGTGCTCACGGTGATAATGCCCATGGTGGCAGTGCACATGGTGGTAGTGCACATGGTGGCAGTGAAAAATGGGGACAGTTCCCATGCTGACAGTTCTCATTCTGAAACCGCACACGGTCACAACCGATGCTGACACTGCTCATGGTAGCTGTACCCTTGGTGACAGTGCTCAGAGTGATAGTGCCCATGGTGGCAGTGCCCATGGTGACAGTGCCCATGGTGACAATGCCCATGATGACAGTGCCCATGGAGTCAGTGCCCACGGAGCCATTGCCTATGGTAACAGTGCTCACAGTGACAGTACCCATGGTAACAGTGACCATGGTGAGAGTGCTCATGGTGATAGTGTCTATGGTGACAGATCACACTGTGACAGTCCGCATTGTGCCAGTACCAATTGTGACAGTGCCCATGGTGACATTGACCATGGTGAGAGTGATCACGGTGCTAGTGCTCACAGTAATAGTGCTCATGGTGACAGTGCCGACAGTGAAGGTGCTCACGGTGACAGTGCCTCTGGTGATAGTGCCCATGGTGAGAGTCCGCCCATTGATAGTGCCCATGGTGGCAGTTCCCATTGTGAAAATGCTCATGATGACATTGCCCATGTTGGTAGTCCCCATGGTGACAGTGCTCACGTTGATAGTGACCTTGGTAACTGTGCACATGGTGGCCGTGCCCTTGGTGACAGTGCCAATGATGACAGTACTCATGGTGACAGTTCTCACGGTGATAGTGCCCATGGTGATATTGCACATGGTGGCAGTGAAAAATGGTGACAGTGCCCATGTTGACAGTTCTCATGGTGACAGTGCACACGGTGACAACCCATGCAGACAGTACCCACGGTGACAGTTCTCATGGTTGCAGTACCCATAGTGACAGTGCTCACAGTGATACTGCCCATGGTGGCAGTGCCCATGGTGACAGTGCCCATGGTGACACTGCCCATGATGACAGTGCCCATGGTGAAAGTTCCCACGGCGCCATTGCCTATGGTGACAGTGCTCATGGTAACAGTGCCCATGGTGACAGTGACCATGGTGAGAGTGCTCACACTGATAGTGCCCATGGTGACAGGGCTCATGGTGCCAGTCCGCATTGTGCCAGTACCCATGGCGACAGTGCTCATGGTGACACTGACCACAGTGAGAGTGCTCACTGTGATAGAGCTCACGGTAATAGTGCTCATGGTGACAGTGCAAATGGTGACAATACCCATGGTGACAGTACTCATGTTGAAAATACCCATGGTGGCAGTTCTCATGGTGACAGTGCTCATAATAGCAGTGCCCAAGGTGGCAGTCCTCGTGGTGACAGTGCTAATGGTGACAGTGCTCTTGGTGGCAGTTCCCATGGGGACAGTACCGATGGTGACCCTGTGCATTGTTACAGTGCCCATGGTAACCGTGCTCACGGTGGTAGTGCACATCGTGACAGTGCCCATGGTGGCAGTTCACCTGGTGACAGTGCTAAATCGTGACAGTGCACATGCTGACAGTGCTCACGGTGATAGTGCCCATGGTGACAGTGCCCACGGTGATAATGGGTATTATTACAGTGTTCATCTTGACAGAGCCCAAGGTGGCAGTGGCCATGGTGACAGTGCCCACAATGACAGTGCCCATGGTAACAGTGCCGACAGTGACAGTGCCCATGGTGACACTTCTCACAGTGAATGTGCCCATGGGGACAGTTACCATGATGAGATTTCTCACGGTGATAGTGCCCGTTGTGACAGTGCTCACACTGACAATGCCCATGGTGCCACTGCCCATAGAGACATTCCGCACGGTCACTTTTCTCACGGTGAAAGTACCTATGGTGACACTGCACCTGGTGGCAGTGCAAAATGGTGACAGTGCCCATGGTGACATTGCTCATAGTGACTTTGCTAACAGTGATAGTCCTTACGGTGACAGTGTGCACAGTGACACTGCACACAGTTGCAGTGTTCATGGTGACAGTGTTCACGGTGATACTTTCCATGGTGATAGTGCCCATGGTGACACTGCACATGGTGGCAGTGAAAAATGGTGACAGTGCCCCTGTTGTCAGTTCTCATGGTGACCGTGCACATGGTGACAACCCGTGCAGACTGTACTCATGGTGACAGTACTCACGGTGACAGTTCTCATGTTTGCAGTATCCATGGTGACAGTGCTCACAGTGATAGTGCCCATGGTGAGAGTGCCCATGATGACAGGGCCCATGGTGCCATTGCCTATGGTGACAGTGCTCATGGTAACAGTGCCCAAGGTGACAGTGACCATGGTGAGAGTGCTCACACTGATGGTGCCCATGGTGACAGTGCTCATGGTGTCTGTCTACATTGTGCCAGTACCCATGGCTACAGTGCTCATGGTGACAGGGACCACAGTGAGAGAGCTCACGGTGAGAGTGCTCACGGTAATAGTGCTCATGGTGACAGTGCAAATGGTGACAATACCATGGTGACAGTACTCATGTTGAAAATACCCATGGTGGCAGTTCTCATAGCGACAGATCTCATGGTGACATTGCTCATAATAGCAGTGCCCAGGTGCCAGTGCTCGTGGTGACGGTGCTAATGGTGACAGTGCTCTTGGTGGCAGTTCCCATCGGGACAATACTGATGGTGACACTGTGCATTGTTACAGTGCCCATGGTAACCGTGTTCACGGTGATAGTGCACATCGTGACAGTGCCCATGGTGGTAGTTCACCTGGTGACAGTGCTAAATAGTGACAGTGCACATGCTGACAGTGCTCACGGTGATAGTGCCCATGGTGACAGTGCACACGGTCATAATGGGCATTGTTACAGAGTTCATGGTGACAGCACACGGTGGCAGTGGCCATGGAGACAGTGCCCACAATGACAGTGCCCATGGTGACAGTGCCGACAGTGACAGTGCCCATGGTGACACTTCTCATGGTGACAGTGCCCATGGGGACAGTTAGCATGGTGAGATTTCTAACGGTGATAGTGCCCGTTGTGCCAGTGCTCACAGTAACAATGCCCATGCGGCCAGTGCCCATAGAGTCATTCCGCACGGTCACATTTCTCACGGTGAAAGTGCCTATGGTGATATTAACCATGGTGACACTGCACATGGTGGCAGAGCAAAATGGCGACAGTGCCCATGGTGACATTGCTCATGGTGACTTTGCTTACGGTGATAGTCCTTACAGTGACAGTACACATGGTGACACTGCACACAGTGACAGTGTTCATGGTGAAAGTGTTCACGGTGATAGTTCCCATGGTGAGATTGTCCTGGTAACAGTGCCCATAGTCACAATTCTCATGGTGTAGTGCTCACAGTGACAGTGCCCATGGTGTCATGCCCATGGTGACAGTGCTCATGGTGACAGTGCTCATGTTGGCAGAGCCATAAATAAGAGTGCTCATTGTGGCAGTGCTCATGGTGTCCGTGCTCATGGTGACAGTGCCCATGATTACAGTGTTTATGGTGATAGATGTCACGGTGTCAGTGCCCACGCGGAGAGTGCCAAGGCTGACAAAGCCCAGGGTGATACTTCCCATTGTGACAGTGCCCACGGTGACAGTGCCCATGGTGACAGCACCCAGTGTGACAAGGCGCATGGTGACAGTGCTCACGGTGACGGTGCCCATGGTGACAGTGCCGATGGTGAGAGTGCCAATAGTGACAGTGCTCATGGTGAAACTGCCCACAGAGACATTGCCCATGGTGATAGTGTTCATGGTGACAACCCCACGGTGACAGTGCCAATGTTGATAGTCCCAGTGGTGACAGGTCTTACATTGAATGTGACCATGGTGTCTGTGCTCATGGTGACAGTGCTCAAGGTTATAGTCTCCATGTTGACAGTGCCGATGGTGACAATTCTCACGGTGACAGAGCCTATGGTGAAAATTCTCATAGTGACAGTGTTCACGGTGACAGTGCCCATGGTGCTATTACCCATGGTGACAGTTCTCATAGTGAAACTGCCCATGTTGACACTGCCCATGGTGGCAGTGCAAAATGGTGACAGTGCCCATGGTGATATTGCTCATGGTGACATTGCTTATGGTGATAGTGTGTATGGTGAAACTGCACACAGTGACATTGCTCATGGTGACAGTGTTCATGGCGTTAGTTCCTATGGTGAATGTGACCATGGGGACAGTGCCCATAGTCACAATTCTCATGGGGTAGTGCTCACGGTGACAGTGCCCATGGTGACAATACACAGGGTGACAGTATTCATGGTGACATTGCTCATGGTGAGAGTGCCCATGTTCACAACTGTCACGGTGATAGTTCCCATGGTGACAATACCCAGGGTAACAGAGCTGATGGTAAAAGTGTTCACGGTGACAGTGCCCATGGTGACAGTACCTAAGGTGACAATTCCCATGGTGAGACTGCTCATAGACAGTGCCCATGGTGACAATACCCAGCGTGTCCTGTCCATGGTGACAGTGATCATGGTGACACATCTCATGAGGACAGTGCCATAAGTGACAGTGCTCATTGTGGCAGTGCTCATGGTGACAGTGCCCATGGTGACAGTGCCTATGGTGATAGATATCATGGTGGCTGTGCCCAGGGAGACATTGTCCACGCTGACAAGACCCATGGTGATACTTCCCATTGTGACAGTGCCATCGGTGGCAGAGCCCATGGTGACAGTGCCCAAGATCACAGAGCCCATGGTGAGAGTGCTAACGGTGACTGTGCCCATGGTGACAGCACCCAGTGTGAAAATGCCCATTGTGACAGTGCTCACGGTGACCATGCCAATGGTGATAGTGCCAATAGTGAGAGTGCTCACGGTGACACTGCCCATGGACACACTGCCCATTGTGATAGTGCCCATCATGACAACCCCTCGGAGGCAGTGCCAATGGTGAGAGTCCCCGTGGTGACAGTTCTCATGGTGAAAGTGATCCTTTTGAAATTGCTCATGGTGACAGTGCTCATGGTGACAGTGCTCAAGGTGATAGTCTCCATGTTGACAGTGTGCATGGTGACTGTTCTCACGGTGACAGTGCCTATGGTGATTATGCTCTTAGTGACAGTGCTCATGGTGACAGTGCCCATGGTGACAGTGACCACGGTGACTGTTCTCACCGTGGTAGTGCCCATGGTGACAGTGTTCATGATGACAGTCCGCATTAAGGCTGTGCCCGTGGTGACATTGCTAATGGTGATAATTCTCACGGTGATAGTACGCACGTTGAAAATGACAAAGGTGACAACACCCAGGTGATAATAATCATGGTGAAAGTGCCCATGGTGGCAGTTCTCATACTGACAGTTCTTGTGACAGTGCTCATGGTGGCAGTGCTCGTGGTGACAGTGCTCTTGGTGACAGTGCTCATGGTGGCAGTGCCCATGGTGAGACTACCGATGGTGACCCTGCCCATGGTGACAGTGCACATGGTCATGGTGCCTCTGGTGGCAGTGCAATATAGTGAGAATGCCCATGATGATATTGCTCATGGTGATAGTGCCCATGGTGAGAGTGCCCATGGTTCCAGTGCTCATGGTGACAGTGCCCATTGTGACAGTGCCCTTGGTGACAGTGCACACCATGAGAGTGCCCATGGTGTCTGTGCCCATGGTGACAGTTCTTATCATGAGAGTGTTCACGGTAGCAGTGTTCATGGTAATAGTGCTCACGGAGGCATTGCCCACAATGAGAGTGCCCACGGTGAGAATACTGACTGTGACAGTGCCCATGATGAATTTTCTCTTTGTGACAGTGCCCTTGGGGACAGTTAGCACGGTGAGATTTCTCACAGTGATAGTGCACATTGTTTCAGTGCTCATAGTGACAAGACCCTAGGCGCCAGTGCCCATCATGGCATTGCTCACGGTGATATTTCTCACGGTGACAGTGCCCATGGTGATATTACCCATGGTGACAGTACTCAGTGATCAAGTGCTCATGGTGACATGGCATAAGGTGATAATGCTCACGGTGGCAGTGCAAAATGGTGACAGTGCCCATGGGGACATTGCTTAATGTGATAGTCCTTGTGGTGACATTGTGCATGGTGACATTGCCCACCATGACAGTGCTCTTGTTGACAGTGCTCATGGTGATAGTGCCAATGTTGGAAGTGCCCATCGTGAAAGTGTCCATGGTGACAGTTCTTATGATGAGAGTGGTCAGAGTGGCAGTGCTCATGGTGAAAGTGCCCATGGTGACAGAGCCCACGGTGACAGTGTCCATAGTTATAGTGTCCATGGTGACAGTACTAACAGTGAAATTGTCCATGGGGACACTGCCCATGGTGAAAGTGCCCATGGTCACAACACTCACGGTGATAGTGCTCACGGTGAGAGTGGCCATGGTGACAGTGACCACGGTGACAGTTCTAATGGTGATACTGCCCATGATGACAGTGCTCATGGTGACAGTCCACATTGTACCAGTGCCCAAGGTGACAGTGCTCATGGTGACAGTGCCCAAAGTCACAATACCCATGGTGACAGTGCCCAGGCTGACAGTTCTCAAGGTGATAGTGCCCATGGTGACAGTGCACATGGTGATACAGAGAATGGGGACAGTGCTTATGGTGACAGTGGTCATGGTTGCAGTACCCATGGTGATAGTGCTGAAACTGACAGTGCCCTTGGGGATAGTGCCCATGGTGAGTGTGCTCGTGTTAATTGTGTCCATGGTGGCAGTTCCCATTGTGAAAGTGCTCATGATGACAGTGCCCATGTGGGTAGTTCCCATGGTGACAGTGCTCATGGTGATAGTGACCATGTTAAGAGTGCACATGGTGGCTGTGCCCTTGGTGACAGTGCCCATGATGACAGTATTCATGGTGACAGTGCTCACGGTGATAATGCCCATGGTGGCAGTGCACATGGTGGTAGTGCACATGGTGGCAGTGAAAAATGGTGACAGTTCCCATGCTGACAGTTCTCATTGTGACAATGCACACGGTCACAACCGATGCTGACGCTGCTCATGGTAGCTGTACCCTTGGTGACAGTGCTCAGAGTGATAGTGCCCATGGTGGCAGTGCCCATGGTGACACTGCCCATGGTGACAATGCCCATGATGACAGTGCTCATGGTGACAGTGCTCATGTTGGCAGAGCCATAAATAAGAGTGCTCATTGTGGCAGTGCTCATGGTGTCCGTGCTCATGGTGACAGTGCCCATGATTACAGTGTTTATGGTGATAGATGTCACGGTGTCAGTGCCCACGCGGAGAGTGCCAAGGCTGACAAAGCCCAGGGTGATACTTCCCATTGTGACAGTGCCCACGGTGACAATGACCATGGTGACAGCACCGAGTGTGACAAGGCGCATGGTGACAGTGCTCACGGCGACAGTGCCCATGGTGACAGTGCCGATGGTGAGAGTGCCAATAGTGACAGTGCTCATGGTGAAACTGCCCACAGAGACATCGCCCATGGTGATAGTGTTCATGGTGACAACCCCACGGTGACAGTGCCAATGTTGATAGTCCCAGTGGTGACAGGTCTTACATTGAATGTGACCATGGTGTCTGTGCTCATGGTGACAGTGCTCAAGGTTATAGTCTCCATGTTGACAGTGCCGATGGTGACAATTCTCACGGTGACAGGGCCTATGGTGAAAATTCTCATAGTGACAGTGTTCACGGTGACAGTGCCCATGGTGCTATTACCCATGGTGACAGTACTCATAGTGAAACTGCCCAGGTTGACACTGCCCATGGTGGCAGTGCAAAATGGTGAGAGTGCCCATGGTGATATTGCTCATGGTGACATTGCTTATGGTGATAGTGTGTATGGTGAAACTGCACACAGTGACATTGCTCATGGTGACAGTGTTCATGGCGTTAGTTCCTATGGTGAATGTGACCATGGGGACAGTGCCCATAGTCACAATTCTCATGGTGTAGTGCTCACGGTGACAGTGCCCATGGTGACAATACACAGGGTGACAGTATTCATGGTGACATTGCTCATGGTGAGAGTGCCCATGTTCACAACTGTCACGGTGATAGTTCCCATGGTGACAATACCCAGGGTAACAGAGCTGATGGTAAAAGTGTTCACGGTGACAGTGCCCATGGTGACAGTACCTAAGGTGACAATTCCCATGGTGAGACTGCTCATAGACAGTGCCCATGGTGACAATACCCAGCGTGTCCTGTCCATGGTGACAGTGATCATGGTGACACATCTCATGAGGACAGTGCCATAAGTGACAGTGCTCATTGTGGCAGTGCTCATGGTGACAGTGCCCATGGTGACAGTGCCTATGGTGATAGATATCATGGTGGCTGTGCCCAGGGAGACATTGCCCACGCTGACAAGACCCATGGTGATACTTCCCATTGTGACAGTGCCATCGGTGGCAGAGCCCATGGTGACAGTGCCCAAGATCACAGAGCCCATGGTGAGAGTGCTAACGGTGACTGTGCCCATGGTGACAGCACCCAGTGTGAAAATGCCCATTGTGACAGTGCTCACGGTGACCATGCCAATGGTGATAGTGCCAATAGTGAGAGTGCTCACGGTGACACTGCCCATGGACACACTGCCCATTGTGATAGTGCCCATCATGACAACCCCTCGGAGGCAGTGCCAATGGTGAGAGTCCCCGTGGTGACAGTTCTCATGGTGAAAGTGATCCTTTTGAAATTGCTCATGGTGACAGTGCTCATGGTGACAGTGCTCAAGGTGATAGTCTCCATGTTGACAGTGTGCATGGTGACTGTTCTCACGGTGACAGTGCCTATGGTGATTATGCTCTTAGTGACAGTGCTCATGGTGACAGTGCCCATGGTGACAGTGACCACGGTGACTGTTCTCACCGTGGTAGTGCCCATGGTGACAGTGTTCATGATGACAGTCCGCATTAAGGCTGTGCCCGTGGTGACATTGCTAATGGTGATAATTCTCACGGTGATAGTACGCACGTTGAAAATGACAAAGGTGACAACACCCAGGTGATAATAATCATGGTGAAAGTGCCCATGGTGGCAGTTCTCATACTGACAGTTCTTGTGACAGTGCTCATGGTGGCAGTGCTCGTGGTGACAGTGCTCTTGGTGACAGTGCTCATGGTGGCAGTGCCCATGGTGAGACTACCGATGGTGACCCTGCCCATGGTGACAGTGCACATGGTCATGGTGCCTCTGGTGGCAGTGCAATATAGTGAGAATGCCCATGATGATATTGCTCATGGTGATAGTGCCCATGGTGAGAGTGCCCATGGTTCCAGTGCTCATGGTGACAGTGCCCATTGTGACAGTGCCCTTGGTGACAGTGCACACCATGAGAGTGCCCATGGTGTCTGTGCCCATGGTGACAGTTCTTATCATGAGAGTGTTCACGGTAGCAGTGTTCATGGTAATAGTGCTCACGGAGGCATTGCCCACAATGAGAGTGCCCACGGTGAGAATACTGACTGTGACAGTGCCCATGATGACTTTTCTCTCTGTGACAGTGCCCTTGGGGACAGTTAGCACGGTGAGATTTCTCACAGTGATAGTGCACATTGTTTCAGTGCTCATAGTGACAAGATCCTAGGCGCCAGTGCCCATCATGGCATTGCTCACGGTGATATTTCTCACGGTGACAGTGCCCATGGTGATATTACCCATGGTGACAGTACTCAGTGATCAAGTGCTCATGGTGACATGGCATAAGGTGATAATGCTCACGGTGGCAGTGCAAAATGGTGACAGTGCCCATGGGGACATTGCTTAATGTGATAGTCCTTGTGGTGACATTGTGCATGGTGACATTGCACACCATGACAGTGCTCTTGTTGACAGTGCTCATGGTGATAGTGCCAATGTTGGAAGTGCCCATCGTGAAAGTGTCCATGGTGACAGTTCTTATGATGAGAGTGGTCAGAGTGGCAGTGCTCATGGTGAAAGTGCCCATGGTGACAGACCCCACAGTGACAGTGTCCATAGTTATAGTGTCCATGGTGACAGTACTAACAGTGAAATTGTCCATGGGGACACTGCCCATGGTGAAAGTGCCCATGGTCACAACACTCACGGTGATAGTGCTCACAGTGAGAGTGGCCGTGGTGACAGTGACCACGGTGACAGTTCTAATGGTGATACTGCCCATGATGACAGTGCTCTGGTGACAGTCCACATTGTACCAGTGCCCAAGGTGACAGTGCTCATGGTGACAGTGCCCAAAGTCACAATACCCATGGTGACAGTGCCCAGGCTGACAGTTCTTAAGGTGATAGTGCCCATGGTGACAGTGCACATGGTGATACAGAGAATGGGGACAGTGCTTATGGTGACAGTGGTCATGGTTGCAGTACCCATGGTGATAGTGCTGAAACTGACAGTGCCCTTGGGGATAGTGCCCATGGTGAGTGTGCTCGTGTTAATTGTGTCCATGGTGGCAGTTCCCATTGTGAAAGTGCTCATGATGACAGTGCCCATGTGGGTAGTTCCCATGGTGACAGTGCTCATGGTGATAGTGACCATGTTAACAGTGCACATGGTGGCTGTGCCCTTGGTGACAGTGCCCATGATGACAGTATTCATGGTGACAGTGCTCACGGTGATAATGCCCATGGTGGCAGTGCACATGGTGGTAGTGCACATGGTGGCAGTGAAAAATGGGGACAGTTCACATGCTGACAGTTCTCATTCTGAAAACGCACACGGTCACAACCGATGCTGACACTGCTCATGGTAGCTGTACCCTTGGTGACAGTGCTCAGAGTGATAGTGCCCATGGTGGCAGTGCCCATGGTGACAGTGCCCATGGTGAAAATGCCCATGATGACAGTGCCCATGGAGTCAGTGCCCACGGAGCCATTGCCTATGGTAACAGTGCTCACAGTGACAGTACCCATGGTAACAGTGACCATGGTGAGAGTGCTCATGGTGATAGTGTCTATGGTGACAGATCACACTGTGACAGTCCGCATTGTGCCAGTACCAATTGTGACAGTGCCCATGGTGACATTGACCATGGTGAGAGTGATCACGGTGCTAGTGCTCACAGTAATAGTGCTCATGGTGACAGTGCCGACAGTGAAGGTGCTCACGGTGACAGTGCCTCTGGTGATAGTGCCCATGGTGAGAGTCCGCCCATTGATAGTGCCCATGGTGTCAGTTCCCATTGTGAAAATGCTCATGATGACATTGCCCATTTTGGTAGTCCCCATGGTGACAGTGCTCACGGTGATAGTGACCTTGGTAACTGTGCACATGGTGGCCGTGCCCTTGGTGACAGTGCCAATGATGACAGTACTCATGGTGACAGTTCTCACGGTGATAGTGCCCATGGTGATATTGCACATGGTGGCAGTGAAAAATGGTGACAGTGCCCATGTTGACAGTTCTCATGGTGACAGTGCACACGGTGACAACCCATGCAGACAGTACTCACGGTGACAGTTCTCATGGTTGCAGTACCCATAGTGACAGTGCTCACAGTGATACTGCCCATGGTGGCAGTGCCCATGGTGACAGTGCCCATGGTGACACTGCCCATGATGACAGTGCCCATGGTGAAAGTTCCCACGGCGCCATTGCCTATGGTGACAGTGCTCATGGTAACAGTGCCCATGGTGACAGTGACCATGGTGAGAGTGCTCACACTGATAGTGCCCATGGTGACAGGGCTCATGGTGCCAGTCCGCATTGTGCCAGTACCCATGGCGACAGTGCTCATGGTGACACTGACCACAGTGAGAGTGCTCACTGTGATAGAGCTCACGGTAATAGTGCTCATGGTGACAGTGCAAAGGGTGACAATACCCATGGTGACAGTACTCATGTTGAAAATACCCATGGTGGCAGTTCTCATGGTGACAGTGCTCATAATAGCAGTGACCAAGGTGGCAGTCCTCGTGGTGACAGTGCTAATGGTGACAGTGCTCTTGGTGGCAGTTCCCATGGGGACAGTACCGATGGTGACCCTGTGCATTGTTACAGTGCCCATGGTAACCGTGCTCACGGTGGTAGTGCACATCGTGACAGTGCCCATGGTGGCAGTTCACCTGGTGACAGTGCTAAATCGTGACAGTGCACATGCTGACAGTGCTCACGGTGATAGTGCCCATGGTGACAGTGCACACGGTGATAATGGGCATTATTACAGTGTTCATCGTGACAGAGCCCAAGGTGGCAGTGGCCATGGTGACAGTGCCCACAATGACAGTGCCCATGGTAACAGTGCCGACAGTGACAGTGCCCATGGTGACACTTCTCACAGTGAATGTGCCCATGGGGACAGTTACCATGATGAGATTTCTCACGGTGATAGTGCCCGTTGTGACAGTGCTCACACTGACAATGCCCATGGTGCCACTGCCCATAGAGACATTCCGCACGGTCACTTTTCTCACGGTGAAAGTACCTATGGTGACACTGCACCTGGTGGCAGTGCAAAATGGTGACAGTGCCCATGGTGACATTGCTCATAGTGACTTTGCTTACAGTGATAGTCCTTACGGTGACAGTGTGCACAGTGACACTGCACACAGTTGCAGTGTTCATGGTGACAGTGTTCACGGTGATACTTTCCATGGTGATAGTGCCCATGGTGACACTGCACATGGTGGCAGTGAAAAATGGTGACAGTGCCCCTGTTGTCAGTTCTCATGGTGACCGTGCACATGGTGACAACCCGTGCAGACTGTACTCATGGTGACAGTACTCACGGTGACAGTTCTCATGTTTGCAGTATCCATGGTGACAGTGCTCACAGTGATAGTGCCCATGGTGAGAGTGCCCATGATGACAGGGCCCATGGTGCCATTGCCTATGGTGACAGTGCTCATGGTAACAGTGCCCAAGGTGACAGTGACCATGGTGAGAGTGCTCACACTGATGGTGCCCATGGTGACAGTGCTCATGGTGTCTGTCTACATTGTGCCAGTACCCATGGCAACAGTGCTCATGGTGACAGGGACCACAGTGAGAGAGCTCACGGTGAGAGTGCTCACGGTAATAGTGCTCATGGTGACAGTGCAAATGGTGACAATACCATGGTGACAGTACTCATGTTGAAAATACCCATGGTGGCAGTTCTCATAGCGACAGATCTCATGGTGACATTGCTCATAATAGCAGTGCCCAGGTGCCAGTGCTCGTGGTGACGGTGCTAATGGTGACAGTGCTCTTGGTGGCAGTTCCCATCGGGACAATACTGATGGTGACACTGTGCATTGTTACAGTGCCCATGGTAACCGTGTTCACGGTGATAGTGCACATCGTGACAGTGCCCATGGTGGTAGTTCACCTGGTGACAGTGCTAAATAGTGACAGTGCACATGCTGACAGTGCTCACGGTGATAGTGCCCATGGTGACAGTGCACACGGTCATAATGGGCATTGTTACAGAGTTCATGGTGACAGCACACGGTGGCAGTGGCCATGGAGACAGTGCCCACAATGACAGTGCCCATGGTGACAGTGCCGACAGTGACAGTGCCCATGGTGACACTTCTCATGGTGACAGTGCCCATGGGGACAGTTAGCATGGTGAGATTTCTAACGGTGATAGTGCCCGTTGTGCCAGTGCTCACAGTAACAATGCCCATGGGGCCAGTGCCCATAGAGTCATTCCGCACGGTCACATTTCTCACGGTGAAAGTGCCTATGGTGATATTAACCATGGTGACACTGCACATGGTGGCAGAGCAAAATGGCGACAGTGCCCATGGTGACATTGCTCATGGTGACTTTGCTTACGGTGATAGTCCTTACAGTGACAGTACGCATGGTGACACTGCACACAGTGACAGTGTTCATGGTGAAAGTGTTCACGGTGATAGTTCCCATGGTGAGATTGTCCTGGTAACAGTGCCCATAGTCACAATTCTCATGGTGTAGTGCTCACAGTGACAGTGCCCATGGTGTCATGCCCATGGTGACAGTGCTCATGGTGACAGTGCTCATGTTGGCAGAGCCATAAATAAGAGTGCTCATTGTGGCAGTGCTCATGGTGTCCGTGCTCATGGTGACAGTGCCCATGATTACAGTGTTTATGGTGATAGATGTCACGGTGTCAGTGCCCACGCGGAGAGTGCCAAGGCTGACAAAGCCCAGGGTGATGCTTCCCATTGTGACAGTGCCCACGGTGACAGTGCCCATGGTGACAGCACCCAGTGTGACAAGGCGCATGGTGACAGTGCTCACGGTGACAGTGCCCATGGTGACAGTGCCGATGGTGAGAGTGCCAATAGTGACAGTGCTCATGGTGAAACTGCCCACAGAGACATCGCCCATGGTGATAGTGTTCATGGTGACAACCCCACGGTGACAGTGCCAATGTTGATAGTCCCAGTGGTGACAGGTCTTACATTGAATGTGACCATGGTGTCTGTGCTCATGGTGACAGTGCTCAAGGTTATAGTCTCCATGTTGACAGTGCCGATGGTGACAATTCTCACGGTGACAGGGCCTATGGTGAAAATTCTCATAGTGACAGTGTTCACGGTGACAGTGCCCATGGTGCTATTACCCATGGTGACAGTTCTCATAGTGAAACTGCCCATGTTGACACTGCCCATGGTGGCAGTGCAAAATGGTGACAGTGCCCATGGTGATATTGCTCATGGTGACATTGCTTATGGTGATAGTGTGTATGGTGAAACTGCACACAGTGACATTGCTCATGGTGACAGTGTTCATGGCGTTAGTTCCTATGGTGAATGTGACCATGGGGACAGTGCCCATAGTCACAATTCTCATGGTGTAGTGCTCACGGTGACAGTGCCCATGGTGACAATACACAGGGTGACAGTATTCATGGTGACATTGCTCATGGTGAGAGTGCCCATGTTCACAACTGTCACGGTGATAGTTCCCATGGTGACAATACCCAGGGTAACAGAGCTGATGGTAAAAGTGTTCACGGTGACAGTGCCCATGGTGACAGTACCTAAGGTGACAATTCCCATGGTGAGACTGCTCATAGACAGTGCCCATGGTGACAATACCCAGCGTGTCCTGTCCATGGTGACAGTGATCATGGTGACACATCTCATGAGGACAGTGCCATAAGTGGCAGTGCTCATGGTGACAGTGCCCATAGTGACAGTGCCTATGGTGATAGATATCATGGTGGCTGTGCCCAGGGAGACATTGCCCACGCTGACAAGACCCATGGTGATACTTCCCATTGTGACAGTGCCATCGGTGGCAGAGCCCATGGTGACAGTGCCCAAGATCACAGAGCCCATGGTGAGAGTGCTAACGGTGACTGTGCCCATGGTGACAGCACCCAGTGTGAAAATGCCCATTGTGACAGTGCTCACGGTGACCATGCCAATGGTGATAGTGCCAATAGTGAGAGTGCTCACGGTGACACTGCCCATGGACACACTGCCCATTGTGATAGTGCCCATCATGACAACCCCTCGGAGGCAGTGCCAATGGTGAGAGTCCCCGTGGTGACAGTTCTCATGGTGAAAGTGATCCTTTTGAAATTGCTCATGGTGACAGTGCTCATGGTGACAGTGCTCAAGGTGATAGTCTCCATGTTGACAGTGTGCATGGTGACTGTTCTCACGGTGACAGTGCCTATGGTGATTATGCTCTTAGTGACAGTGCTCATGGTGACAGTGCCCATGGTGACAGTGACCACGGTGACTGTTCTCACCGTGGTAGTGCCCATGGTGACAGTGTTCATGATGACAGTCCGCATTAAGGCTGTGCCTGTGGTGACATTGCTAATGGTGATAATTCTCACAGTGATAGTACGCACGTTGAAAATGACAAAGGTGACAACACCCAGGTGATAATAATCATGGTGAAAGTGCCCATGGTGGCAGTTCTCATACTGACAGTTCTTGTGACAGTGCTCATGGTGGCAGTGCTCGTGGTGACAGTGCTCATGGTGGCAGTGCCCATGGTGAGACTACCGATGGTGACCCTGCCCATGGTGACAGTGCACATGGTCATGGTGCCTCTGGTGGCAGTGCAATATAGTGAGAATGCCCATGATGATATTGCTCATGGTGATAGTGCCCATGGTGAGAGTGCCCATGGTTCCAGTGCTCATGGTGACAGTGCCCATTGTGACAGTGCCCTTGGTGACAGTGCACACCATGAGAGTGCCCATGGTGTCTGTGCCCATGGTGACAGTTCTTATCATGAGAGTGTTCACGGTAGCAGTGTTCATGGTAATAGTGCTCACGGAGGCATTGCCCACAATGAGAGTGCCCACGGTGAGAATACTGACTGTGACAGTGCCCATGATGACTTTTCTCTCTGTGACAGTGCCCTTGGAGACAGTTAGCACGGTGAGATTTCTCACAGTGATAGTGCACATTGTTTCAGTGCTCATAGTGACAAGACCCTAGGCGCCAGTGCCCATCATGGCATTGCTCACGGTGATATTTCTCACGGTGACAGTGCCCATGGTGATATTACCCATGGTGACAGTACTCAGTGATCAAGTGCTCATGGTGACATGGCATAAGGTGATAATGCTCACGGTGGCAGTGCAAAATGGTGACAGTGCCCATGGGGACATTGCTCATAGTGACTTTGCTTACAGTGATAGTCCTTACGGTGACAGTGTGCATGGTGACACTGCACACAGTTGCAGTGTTCATGGTGACAGTGTTCACGGTGATACTTTCCATGGTGATAGTGCCCATGGTGGCAGTGAAAAATGGTGACAGTGCCCCTGTTGTCAGTTCTCATGGTGACCGTGCACATGGTGACAACCCGTGCAGACTGTTCTCATGGTGACAGTACTCACGGTGACAGTTCTCATGTTTGCAGTATCCATGGTGACAGTGCTCACAGTGATAGTGCCCATGGTGAGAGTGCCCATGATGACAGGGCCCATGGTGCCATTGCCTATGGTGACAGTGCTCATGGTAACAGTGCCCAAGGTGACAGTGACCATGGTGAGAGTGCTCACACTGATGGTGCCCATGGTGACAGTGCTCATGGTGTCTGTCTACATTGTGCCAGTACCCATGGCAACAGTGCTCATGGTGACAGGGACCACAGTGAGAGAGCTCACGGTGAGAGTGCTCAGGGTAATAGTGCTCATGGTGACAGTGCAAATGGTGACAATACCATGGTGACAGTACTCATGTTGCAAATGCCCATGGTGGCAGTTCTCATAGCGACAGATCTCATGGTGACATTGCTCATAATAGCAGTGCCCAGGTGCCAGTGCTCGTGGTGACGGTGCTAATGGTGACAGTGTTCTTGGTGGCAGTTCCCATCGGGACAATACTGATGGTGACACTGTGCATTGTTACAGTGCCCATGGTAACCGTGTTCACGGTGATAGTGCACATCGTGACAGTGCCCATGGTGGTAGTTCACCTGGTGACAGTGCTATATAGTGAGAGTGCACATGCTGACAGTGCTCACGGTGATAGTGCCCATGGTGACAGTGCACACGATCATAATGGGCATTGTTACAGAGTTCATGGTGACAGCACACGGTGGCAGTGGCCATGGAGACAGTGCCCACAATGACAGTGCCCATGGTGACAGTGCCGACAGTGACAGTGCCCATGGTGACACTTCTCATGGTGACAGTGCCCATGGGGACAGTTAGCATGGTGAGATTTCTAACGGTGATAGTGCCCGTTGTGCCAGTGCTCACAGTAACAATGCCCATGGTGCCAGTGCCCATAGAGTCATTCCGCACGGTCACATTTCTCACGGTGAAAGTGCCTATGGTGATATTAACCATGGTGACACTGCACATGGTGGCAGAGCAAAATGGCGACAGTGCCCATGGTGACATTGCTCATGGTGACTTTGCTTACGGTGATAGTCCTTACAGTGACAGTACACATGGTGACACTGCACACAGTGACAGTGTTCATGGTGAAAGTGTTCACGG
The DNA here is from genome assembly GCF_964341445.2 of Mesoplodon mirus. Classification (NCBI taxonomy): domain Eukaryota; kingdom Metazoa; phylum Chordata; class Mammalia; order Artiodactyla; family Ziphiidae; genus Mesoplodon; species Mesoplodon mirus. The sequence continues at coordinate 433,062 of NW_028295487.1, forward strand.
TGATAGTTCCCATGGTGAGATTGTCCTGGTAACAGTGCCCATAGTCACAATTCTCATGGTGTAGTGCTCACAGTGACAGTGCCCATGGTGTCATGCCCATGGTGACAGTGCTCATGGTGACATTGCTCATGTTGGCAGAGCCATAAATAAGAGTGCTCATTGTGGCAGTGCTCATGGTGTCCGTGCTCATGGTGACAGTGCCCATGATTACAGTGTTTATGGTGATAGATGTCACGGTGTCAGTGCCCACGCGGAGAGTGCCAAGGCTGACAAAGCCCAGGGTGATACTTCCCATTGGGACAGTGCCCACGGTGACAGTGCCCATGGTGACAGCACCCAGTGTGACAAGGCGCATGGTGACAGTGCTCACGGTGACAGTGCCCATGGTGACAGTGCCGATGGTGAGAGTGCCAATAGTGACAGTGCTCATGGTGAAACTGCCCACAGAGACATCGCCCATGGTGATAGTGTTCATGGTGACAACCCCACGGTGACAGTGCCAATGTTGATAGTCCCAGTGGTGACAGGTCTTACATTGAATGTGACCATGGTGTCTGTGCTCATGGTGACAGTGCTCAAGGTTATAGTCTCCATGTTGACAGTGCCGATGGTGACAATTCTCACGGTGACAGGGCCTATGGTGAAAATTCTCATAGTGACAGTGTTCACGGTGACAGTGCCCATGGTGCTATTACCCATGGTGACAGTTCTCATAGTGAAACTGCCCATGTTGACACTGCCCATGGTGGCAGTGCAAAATGGTGACAGTGCCCATGGTGATATTGCTCATGGTGACATTGCTTATGGTGATAGTGTGTATGGTGAAACTGCACACAGTGACATTGCTCATGGTGACAGTGTTCATGGGGTTAGTTCCTATGGTGAATGTGACCATGGGGACAGTGCCCATAGTCACAATTCTCATGGTGTAGTGCTCACGGTGACAGTGCCCATGGTGACAATACACAGGGTGACAGTATTCATGGTGACATTGCTCATGGTGAGAGTGCCCATGTTCACAACTGTCACGGTGATAGTTCCCATGGTGACAATACCCAGGGTAACAGAGCTGATGGTAAAAGTGTTCACGGTGACAGTGCCCATGGTGACAGTACCTAAGGTGACAATTCCCATGGTGAGACTGCTCATAGACAGTGCCCATGGTGACAATACCCAGCGTGTCCTGTCCATGGTGACAGTGATCATGGTGACACATCTCATGAGGACAGTGCCATAAGTGACAGTGCTCATTGTGGCAGTGCTCATGGTGACAGTGCCCATGGTGACAGTGCCTATGGTGATAGATATCATGGTGGCTGTGCCCAGGGAGACATTGCCCACGCTGACAAGACCCATGGTGATACTTCCCATTGTGACAGTGCCATCGGTGGCAGAGCCCATGGTGACAGTGCCCAAGATCACAGAGCCCATGGTGAGAGTGCTAATGGTGACTGTGCCCATGGTGACAGCACCCAGTGTGAAAATGCCCATTGTGACAGTGCTCACGGTGACCATGCCAATGGTGATAGTGCCAATAGTGAGAGTGCTCACGGTGACACTGCCCATGGACACACTGCCCATTGTGATAGTGCCCATCATGACAACCCCTCGGAGGCAGTGCCAATGGTGAGAGTCCCCGTGGTGACAGTTCTCATGGTGAAAGTGATCCTTTTGAAATTGCTCATGGTGACAGTGCTCATGGTGACAGTGCTCAAGGTGATAGTCTCCATGTTGACAGTGTGCATGGTGACTGTTCTCACGGTGACAGTGCCTATGGTGATTATGCTCTTAGTGACAGTGCTCATGGTGACAGTGCCCATGGTGACAGTGACCACGGTGACTGTTCTCACCGTGGTAGTGCCCATGGTGACAGTGTTCATGATGACAGTCCGCATTAAGGCTGTGCCCGTGGTGACATTGCTAATGGTGATAATTCTCACGGTGATAGTACGCACGTTGAAAATGACAAAGGTGACAACACCCAGGTGATAATAATCATGGTGAAAGTGCCCATGGTGGCAGTTCTCATACTGACAGTTCTTGTGACAGTGCTCATGGTGGCAGTGCTCGTGGTGACAGTGCTCTTGGTGACAGTGCTCATGGTGGCAGTGCCCATGGTGAGACTACCGATGGTGACCCTGCCCATGGTGACAGTGCACATGGTCATGGTGCCTCTGGTGGCAGTGCAATATAGTGAGAATGCCCATGATGATATTGCTCATGGTGACAGTGCCCATTGTGACAGTGCCCTTGGTGACAGTGCACACCATGAGAGTGCCCATGGTGTCTGTGCCCATGGTGACAGTTCTTATCATGAGAGTGTTCACGGTAGCAGTGTTCATGGTAATAGTGCTCACGGAGGCATTGCCCACAATGAGAGTGCCCACGGTGAGAATACTGACTGTGACAGTGCCCATGAAGACTTTTCTCTCTGTGACAGTGCCCTTGGGGACAGTTAGCATGGTGAGATTTCTCACAGTGATAGTGCACATTGTTTCAGTACTCATAGTGACAAGACCCTAGGCACCAGTGCCCATCATGGCATTGCTCACGGTGATATTTCTCACGGTGACAGTGCCCATGGTGATATTACCCATGGTGACAGTACTCAGTGATCAAGTGCTCATGGTGACATGGCATAAGGTGATAATGCTCACGGTGGCAGTGCAAAATGGTGACAGTGCCCATGGGGACATTGCTTAATGTGATAGTCCTTGTGGTGACATTGTGCATGGTGACATTGCCCACCATGACAGTGCTCTTGTTGACAGTGCTCATGGTGATAGTGCCAATGTTGGAAGTGCCCATCGTGAAAGTGTCCATGGTGACAGTTCTTATGATGAGAGTGGTCAGATTGGCAGTGCTCATGGTGAAAGTGCCCATGGTGACAGAGCCCACGGTGACAGTGTCCATAGTTATAGTGTCAATGGTGACAGTACTAACAGTGAAATTGTCCATGGGGACACTGCCCATGGTGAAAGTACCCATGGTCACAACACTCACGGTGATAGTGCTCACGGTGAGAGTGGCCATGGTGACAGTGACCACGGTGACAGTTCTAATGGTGATACTGCCCATGATGACAGTGCTCATGGTGACAGTCCACATTGTACCAGTGCCCAAGGTGACAGTGCTCATGGTGACAGTGCCCAAAGTCACAATACCCATGGTGACAGTGCCCAGGCTGACAGTTCTCAAGGTGATAGTGCCCATGGTGACAGTGCACATGGTGATACAGAGAATGGGGACAGTGCTTATGGTGACAGTGGTCATGGTTGCAGTACCCATGGTGATAGTGCTGAAACTGACAGTGCCCTTGGGGATAGTGCCCATGGTGAGTGTGCTCGTGTTAATTGTGTCCATGGTGGCAGTTCCCATTGTGAAAGTGCTCATGATGACAGTGCCCATGTGGGTAGTTCCCATGGTGACAGTGCTCATGGTGATAGTGACCATGTTAACAGTGCACATGGTGGCTGTGCCCTTGGTGACAGTGCCCATGATGACAGTATTCATGGTGACAGTGCTCACGGTGATAATGCCCATGGTGGCAGTGCACATGGTGGTAGTGCATATGGTGGCAGTGAAAAATGGGGACAGTTCCCATGCTGACAGTTCTCATTGTGACAATGCACACGGTCACAACCGATGCTGACACTGCTCATGGTAGCTGTACCCTTGGTGACAGTGCTCAGAGTGATAGTGCCCATGGTGGCAGTGCCCATGGTGACACTGCCCATGGTGACAATGCCCATGATGACAGTGCTCATGGTGACAGTGCTCATGTTGGCAGAGCCATAAATAAGAGTGCTCATTGTGGCAGTGCTCATGGTGTCCGTGCTCATGGTGACAGTGCCCATGATTACAGTGTTTATGGTGATAGATGTCACGGTGTCAGTGCCCACGCGGAGAGTGCCAAGGCTGACAAATCCCAGGGTGATACTTCCCATTGTGACAGTGCCCACGGTGACAGTGCCCATGGTGACAGCACCCAGTGTGACAAGGCGCATGGTGACAGTGCTCACGGTGACAGTGCCCATGGTGACAGTGCCGATGGTGAGAGTGCCAATAGTGACAGTGCTCATGGTGAAACTGCCCACAGAGACATCGCCCATGGTGATAGTGTTCATGGTGACAACCCCACGGTGACAGTGCCAATGTTGATAGTCCCAGTGGTGACAGGTCTTACATTGAATGTGACCATGGTGTCTGTGCTCATGGTGACAGTGCTCAAGGTTATAGTCTCCATGTTGACAGTGCCGATGGTGACAATTCTCACGGTGACAGGGCCTATGGTGAAAATTCTCATAGTGACAGTGTTCACGGTGACAGTGCCCATGGTGCTATTACCCATGGTGACAGTACTCATAGTGAAACTGCCCATGTTGACACTGCCCATGGTGGCAGTGCAAAATGGTGACAGTGCCCATGGTGATATTGCTCATGGTGACATTGCTTATGGTGATAGTGTGTATGGTGAAACTGCACACAGTGACATTGCTCATGGTGACAGTGTTCATGGCGTTAGTTCCTATGGTGAATGTGACCATGGGGACAGTGCCCATTGTCACAATTCTCATGGGGTAGTGCTCACGGTGACAGTGCCCATGGTGACAATACACAGGGTGACAGTATTCATGGTGACATTGCTCATGGTGAGAGTGCCCATGTTCACAACTGTCACGGTGATAGTTCCCATGGTGACAATACCCAGGGTAACAGAGCTGATGGTAAAAGTGTTCACGGTGACAGTGCCCATGGTGACAGTACCTAAGGTGACAATTCCCATGGTGAGACTGCTCATAGACAGTGCCCATGGTGACAATACCCAGCGTGTCCTGTCCATGGTGACAGTGATCATGGTGACACATCTCATGAGGACAGTGCCATAAGTGACAGTGCTCATTGTGGCAGTGCTCATGGTGACAGTGCCCATGGTGACAGTGCCTATGGTGATAGATATCATGGTGGCTGTGCCCAGGGAGACATTGCCCACGCTGACAAGACCCATGGTGATACTTCCCATTGTGACAGTGCCATCGGTGGCAGAGCCCATGGTGACAGTGCCCAAGATCACAGAGCCCATGGTGAGAGTGCTAACGGTGACTGGGCCCATGGTGACAGCACCCAGTGTGAAAATGCCCATTGTGACAGTGCTCACGGTGACCATGCCAATGGTGATAGTGCCAATAGTGAGAGTGCTCACGGTGACACTGCCCATGGACACACTGCCCATTGTGATAGTGCCCATCATGACAACCCCTCGGAGGCAGTGCCAATGGTGAGAGTCCCCGTGGTGACAGTTCTCATGGTGAAAGTGATCCTTTTGAAATTGCTCATGGTGACAGTGCTCATGGTGACAGTGCTCAAGGTGATAGTCTCCATGTTGACAGTGTGCATGGTGACTGTTCTCACGGTGACAGTGCCTATGGTGATTATGCTCTTAGTGACAGTGCTCATGGTGACAGTGCCCATGGTGACAGTGACCACGGTGACTGTTCTCACCGTGGTAGTGCCCATGGTGACAGTGTTCATGATGACAGTCCGCATTAAGGCTGTGCCCGTGGTGACATTGCTAATGGTGATAATTCTCACGGTGATAGTACGCACGTTGAAAATGACAAAGGTGACAACACCCAGGTGATAATAATCATGGTGAAAGTGCCCATGGTGGCAGTTCTCATACTGACAGTTCTTGTGACAGTGCTCATGGTGGCAGTGCTCGTGGTGACAGTGCTCTTGGTGACAGTGCTCATGGTGGCAGTGCCCATGGTGAGACTACCGATGGTGACCCTGCCCATGGTGACAGTGCACATGGTCATGGTGCCTCTGGTGGCAGTGCAATATAGTGAGAATGCCCATGATGATATTGCTCATGGTGATAGTGCCCATGGTGAGAGTGCCCATGGTTCCAGTGCTCATGGTGACAGTGCCCATTGTGACAGTGCCCTTGGTGACAGTGCACACCATGAGAGTGCCCATGGTGTCTGTGCCCATGGTGACAGTTCTTATCATGAGAGTGTTCACGGTAGCAGTGTTCATGGTAATAGTGCTCACGGAGGCATTGCCCACAATGAGAGTGCCCACGGTGAGAATACTGACTGTGACAGTGCCCATGATGACTTTTCTCTCTGTGACAGTGCCCTTGGGGACAGTTAGCACGGTGAGATTTCTCACAGTGATAGTGCACATTGTTTCAGTGCTCATAGTGACAAGACCCTAGGCGCCAGTGCCCATCATGGCATTGCTCACGGTGATATTTCTCACGGTGACAGTGCCCATGGTGATATTACCCATGGTGACAGTACTCAGTGATCAAGTGCTCATGGTGACATGGCATAAGGTGATAATGCTCACGGTGGCAGTGCAAAATGGTGACAGTGCCCATGGGGACATTGCTTAATGTGATAGTCCTTGTGGTGACATTGTGCATGGTGACATTGCCCACCATGACAGTGCTCTTGTTGACAGTGCTCATGGTGATAGTGCCAATGTTGGAAGTGCCCATCGTGAAAGTGTCCATGGTGACAGTTCTTATGATGAGAGTGGTCAGAGTGGCAGTGCTCATGGTGAAAGTGCCCATGGTGACAGAGCCCACGGTGACAGTGTCCATAGTTATAGTGTCCATGGTGACAGTACTAACAGTGAAATTGTCCATGGGGACACTGCCCATGGTGAAAGTGCCCATGGTCACAACACTCACGGTGATAGTGCTCACGGTGAGAGTGGCCATGGTGACAGTGACCACGGTGACAGTTCTAATGGTGATACTGCCCATGATGACAGTGCTCTGGTGACAGTCCACATTGTACCAGTGCCCAAGGTGACAGTGCTCATGGTGACAGTGCCCAAAGTCACAATACCCATGGTGACAGTGCCCAGGCTGACAGTTCTCAAGGTGATAGTGCCCATGGTGACAGTGCACATGGTGATACAGAGAATGGGGACAGTGCTTATGGTGACAGTGGTCATGGTTGCAGTACCCATGGTGATAGTGCTGAAACTGACAGTGCCCTTGGGGATAGTGCCCATGGTGAGTGTGCTCGTGTTAATTGTGTCCATGGTGGCAGTTCCCATTGTGAAAGTGCTCATGATGACAGTGCCCATGTGGGTAGTTCCCATGGTGACAGTGCTCATGGTGATAGTGACCATGTTAACAGCGCACATGGTGGCTGTGCCCTTGGTGACAGTGCCCATGATGACAGTATTCATGGTGACAGTGCTCACGGTGATAATGCCCATGGTGGCAGTGCACATGGTGGTAGTGCATATGGTGGCAGTGAAAAATGGGGACAGTTCCCATGCTGACAGTTCTAATTTTGACAATGCACACGGTCACAACCGATGCTGACACTGCTCATGGTAGCTGTACCCTTGGTGACACTGCTCAGAGTGATAGTGCCCATGGTGGCAGTGCCCATGGTGACACTGCCCATGGTGACAATGCCCATGATGACAGTGCTCATGGTTACAGTGCTCATGTTGGCAGAGCCATAAATAAGAGTGCTCATTGTGGCAGTGCTCATGGTGTCCGTGCTCATGGTGACAGTGCCCATGATTACAGTGTTTATGGTGATAGATGTCACGGTGTCAGTGCCCACGTGGAGAGTGCCAAGGCTGACAAAGCCCAGGGTGATACTTCCCATTGTGACAGTGCCCACGGTGACAGTGCCCATGGTGACAGCACCCAGTGTGACAAGGCACATGGTGACAGTGCTCACGGTGACAGTGCCCATGGTGACAGTGCCGATGGTGAGAGTGCCAATAGTGACAGTGCTCATGGTGAAACTGCCCACAGAGACATCGCCCATGGTGATAGTGTTCATGGTGACATCCCCACGGTGACAGTGCCAATGTTGATAGTCCCAGTGGTGACAGGTCTTACATTGAATGTGACCATGGTGTCTGTGCTCATGGTGACAGTGCTCAAGGTTATAGTCTCCATGTTGACAGTGCCGATGGTGACAATTCTCACGGTGACAGGGCCTATGGTGAAAATTCTCATAGTGACAGTGTTCACGGTGACAGTGCCCATGGTGCTATTACCCATGGTGACAGTACTCATAGTGAAACTGCCCATGTTGACACTGCCCATGGTGGCAGTGCAAAATGGTGACAGTGCCCATGGTGATATTGCTCATGGTGACATTGCTTATGGTGATAGTGTGTATGGTGAAACTGCACACAGTGACATTGCTCATGGTGACAGTGTTCATGGCGTTAGTTCCTATGGTGAATGTGACCATGGGGACAGTGCCCATAGTCACAATTCTCATGGTGTAGTGCTCACGGTGACACTGCCCATGGTGACAATACACAGGGTGACAGTATTCATGGTGACATTGCTCATGGTGAGAGTGCCCATGTTCACAACTGTCACGGTGATAGTTCCCATGGTGACAATACCCAGGGTAACAGAGCTTATGGTAAAAGTGTTCACGGTGACAGTGCCCATGGTGACAGTACCTAAGGTGACAATTCCCATGGTGAGACTGCTCATAGACAGTGCCCATGGTGACAATACCCAGCGTGTCCTGTCCATGGTGACAGTGATCATGGTGACACATCTCATGAGGACAGTGCCATAAGTGACAGTGCTCATTGTGGCAGTGCTCATGGTGACAGTGCCCATGGTGACAGTGCCTATGGTGATAGATATCATGGTGGCTGTGCCCAGGGAGACATTGTCCACGCTGACAAGACCCATGGTGATACTTCCCATTGTGACAGTGCCATCGGTGGCAGAGCCCATGGTGACAGTGCCCAAGATCACAGAGCCCATGGTGAGAGTGCTAACGGTGACTGTGCCCATGGTGACAGCACCCAGTGTGAAAATGCCCATTGTGACAGTGCTCACGGTGACCATGCCAATGGTGATAGTGCCAATAGTGAGAGTGCTCACGGTGACACTGCCCATGGACACACTGCCCATTGTGATAGTGCCCATCATGACAACCCCTCGGAGGCAGTGCCAATGGTGAGAGTCCCCGTGGTGACAGTTCTCATGGTGAAAGTGATCCTTTTGAAATTGCTCATGGTGACAGTGCTCATGGTGACAGTGCTCAAGGTGATAGTCTCCATGTTGACAGTGTGCATGGTGACTGTTCTCACGGTGACAGTGCCTATGGTGATTATGCTCTTAGTGACAGTGCTCATGGTGACAGTGCCCATGGTGACAGTGACCACGGTGACTGTTCTCACCGTGGTAGTGCCCATGGTGACAGTGTTCATGATGACAGTCCGCATTAAGGCTGTGCCCGTGGTGACATTGCTAATGGTGATAATTCTCACGGTGATAGTACGCACGTTGAAAATGACAAAGGTGACAACACCCAGGTGATAATAATCATGGTGAAAGTGCCCATGGTGGCAGTTCTCATACTGACAGTTCTTGTGACAGTGCTCATGGTGGCAGTGCTCGTGGTGACAGTGCTCTTGGTGACAGTGCTCATGGTGGCAGTGCCCATGGTGAGACTACCGATGGTGACCCTGCCCATGGTGACAGTGCACATGGTCATGGTGCCTCTGGTGGCAGTGCAATATAGTGAGAATGCCCATGATGATATTGCTCATGGTGATAGTGCCCATGGTGAGAGTGCCCATGGTTCCAGTGCTCATGGTGACAGTGCCCATTGTGACAGTGCCCTTGGTGACAGTGCACACCATGAGAGTGCCCATGGTGTCTGTGCCCATGGTGACAGTTCTTATCATGAGAGTGTTCACGGTAGCAGTGTTCATGGTAATAGTGCTCACGGAGGCATTGCCCACAATGAGAGTGCCCACGGTGAGAATACTGACTGTGACAGTGCCCATGATGACTTTTCTCTCTGCGACAGTGCCCTTGGGGACAGTTAGCACGGTGAGATTTCTCACAGTGATAGTGCACATTGTTTCAGTGCTCATAGTGACAAGACCCTAGGCGCCAGTGCCCATCATGGCATTGCTCACGGTGATATTTCTCACGGTGACAGTGCCCATGGTGATATTACCCATGGTGACAGTACTCAGTGATCAAGTGCTCATGGTGACATGGCATAAGGTGATAATGCTCACGGTGGCAGTGCAAAATGGTGACAGTGCCCATGGGGACATTGCTTAATGTGATAGTCCTTGTGGTGACATTGTGCATGGTGACATTGCCCACCATGACAGTGCTCTTGTTGACAGTGCTCATGGTGATAGTGCCAATGTTGGAAGTGCCCATCGTGAAAGTGTCCATGGTGACAGTTCTTATGATGAGAGTGGTCAGAGTGGCAGTGCTCATGGTGAAAGTGCCCATGGTGACAGAGCCCACGGTGACAGTGTCCATAGTTATAGTGTCCATGGTGACAGTACTAACAGTGAAATTGTCCATGGGGACACTGCCCATGGTGAAAGTGCCCATGGTCACAACACTCACGGTGATAGTGCTCACGGTGAGAGTGGCCATGGTGACAGTGACCACGGTGACAGTTCTAATGGTGATACTGCCCATGATGACAGTGCTCATGGTGACAGTCCACATTGTACCAGTGCCCAAGGTGACAGTGCTCATGGTGACAGTGCCCAAAGTCACAATACCCATGGTGACAGTGCCCAGGCTGACAGTTCTCAAGGTGATAGTGCCCATGGTGACAGTGCACATGGTGATACAGAGAATGGGGACAGTGCTTATGGTGACAGTGGTCATGGTTGCAGTACCCATGGTGATAGTGCTGAAACTGACAGTGCCCTTGGGGATAGTGCCCATGGTGAGTGTGCTCGTGTTAATTGTGTCCATGGTGGCAGTTCCCATTGTGAAAGTGCTCATGATGACAGTGCCCATGTGGGTAGTTCCCATGGTGACAGTGCTCATGGTGATAGTGACCATGTTAAGAGTGCACATGGTGGCTGTGCCCTTGGTGACAGTGCCCATGATGACAGTATTCATGGTGACAGTGCTCACGGTGATAATGCCCATGGTGGCAGTGCACATGGTGGTAGTGCACATGGTGGCAGTGAAAAATGGGGACAGTTCCCATGCTGACAGTTCTCATTGTGACAATGCACACGGTCACAACCGATGCTGACACTGCTCATGGTAGCTGTACCCTTGGTGACAGTGCTCAGAGTGATAGTGCCCATGGTGGCAGTGCCCATGGTGACACTGCCCATGGTGACAATGCCCATGATGACAGTGCCCATGGAGTCAGTGCCCACGGAGCCATTGCCTATGGTAACAGTGCTCACAGTGACAGTACCCATGGTAACAGTGACCATGGTGAGAGTGCTCATGGTGATAGTGTCTATGGTGACAGATCACACTGTGACAGTCCGCATTGTGCCAGTACCAATAGTGACAGTGCCCATGGTGACATTGACCATGGTGAGAGTGATCACGGTGCTAGTGCTCACAGTAATAGTGCTCATGGTGACAGTGCCGACAGTGAAGGTGCTCACGGTGACAGTGCCTCTGGTGATAGTGCCCATGGTGAGAGTCCGCCCATTGATAGTGCCCATGGTGGCAGTTCCCATTGTGAAAATGTTCATGATGACATTGCCCATGTTGGTAGTCCCTATGGTGACAGTGCTCACGGTGATAGTGACCTTGGTAACTGTGCACATGGTGGCCGTGCCCTTGGTGACAGTGCCAATGATGACAGTACTCATGGTGACAGTTCTCACGGTGATAGTGCCCATGGTGATATTGCACATGGTGGCAGTGAAAAATGGTGACAGTGCCCATGTTGACAGTTCTCATGGTGACAGTGCACACGGTGACAACCCATGCAGACAGTACTCACGGTGACAGTTCTCATGGTTGCAGTACCCATGGTGACAGTGCTCACAGTGATACTGCCCATGGTGGCAGTGCCCATGGTGACACTGCCCATGATGACAGTGCCCATGGTGAAAGTTCCCACGGCGCCATTGCCTATGGTGACAGTGCTCATGGTAACAGTGCCCATGGTGACAGTGACCATGGTGAGAGTGCTCACACTGATAGTGCCCATGGTGACAGGGCTCATGGTGCCAGTCCGCATTGTGCCAGTACCCATGGCGACAGTGCTCATGGTGACACTGACCACAGTGAGAGTGCTCACTGTGATAGAGCTCACGGTAATAGTGCTCATGGTGACAGTGCAAATGGTGACAATACCCATGGTGACAGTACTCATGTTGAAAATACCCATGGTGGCAGTTCTCATGGTGACAGTGCTCATAATAGCAGTGCCCAAGGTGGCAGTCCTCGTGGTGACAGTGCTAATGGTGACAGTGCTCTTGGTGGCAGTTCCCATGGGGACAGTACCGATGGTGACCCTGTGCATTGTTACAGTGCCCATGGTAACCGTGCTCACGGTGGTAGTGCACATCGTGACAGTGCCCATGGTGGCAGTTCACCTGGTGACAGTGCTAAATCGTGACAGTGCACATGCTGACAGTGCTCACGGTGATAGTGCCCATGGTGACAGTGCCCACGGTGATAATGGGTATTATTACAGTGTTCATCTTGACAGAGCCCAAGGTGGCAGTGGCCATGGTGACAGTGCCCACAATGACAGTGCCCATGGTAACAGTGCCGACAGTGACAGTGCCCATGGTGACACTTCTCACAGTGAATGTGCCCATGGGGACAGTTACCATGATGAGATTTCTCACGGTGATAGTGCCCGTTGTGACAGTGCTCACACTGACAATGCCCATGGTGCCACTGCCCATAGAGACATTCCGCACGGTCACTTTTCTCACGGTGAAAGTACCTATGGTGACACTGCACCTGGTGGCAGTGCAAAATGGTGACAGTGCCCATGGTGACATTGCTCATAGTGACTTTGCTTACAGTGATAGTCCCTACGGTGACAGTGTGCACAGTGACACTGCACACAGTTGCAGTGTTCATGGTGACAGTGTTCACGGTGATACTTTCCATGGTGATAGTGCCCATGGTGACACTGCACATGGTGGCAGTGAAAAATGGTGACAGTGCCCCTGTTGTCAGTTCTCATGGTGACCGTGCACATGGTGACAACCCGTGCAGACTGTACTCATGGTGACAGTACTCACGGTGACAGTTCTCATGTTTGCAGTATCCATGGTGACAGTGCTCACAGTGATAGTGCCCATGGTGAGAGTGCCCATGATGACAGGGCCCATGGTGCCATTGCCTATGGTGACAGTGCTCATGGTAACAGTGCCCAAGGTGACAGTGACCATGGTGAGAGTGCTCACACTGATGGTGCCCATGGTGACAGTGCTCATGGTGTCTGTCTACATTGTGCCAGTACCCATGGCAACAGTGCTCATGGTGACAGGGACCACAGTGAGAGAGCTCACGGTGAGAGTGCTCACGGTAATAGTGCTCATGGTGACAGTGCAAATGGTGACAATACCATGGTGACAGTACTCATGTTGAAAATACCCATGGTGGCAGTTCTCATAGCGACAGATCTCATGGTGACAGTGCTCATAATAGCAGTGCCCAGGTGCCAGTGCTCGTGGTGATGGTGCTAATGGTGACAGTGCTCTTGGTGGCAGTTCCCATCGGGACAATACTGATGGTGACACTGTGCATTGTTACAGTGCCCATGGTAACCGTGTTCACGGTGATAGTGCACATCGTGACAGTGCCCATGGTGGTAGTTCACCTGGTGACAGTGCTAAATAGTGACAGTGCACATGCTGACAGTGCTCACGGTTATCGTGCCCATGGTGACAGTGCACACGGTCATAATGGGCATTGTTACAGAGTTCATGGTGACAGCACACGGTGGCAGTGGCCATGGAGACAGTGCCCACAATGACAGTGCCCATGGTGACAGTGCCGACAGTGACAGTGCCCATGGTGACACTTCTCATGGTGACAGTGCCCATGGGGACAGTTAGCATGGTGAGATTTCTAACGGTGATAGTGCCCGTTGTGCCAGTGCTCACAGTAACAATGCCCATGGGGCCAGTGCCCATAGAGTCATTCCGCACGGTCACATTTCTCACGGTGAAAGTGCCTATGGTGATCTTAACCATGGTGACACTGCACATGGTGGCAGAGCAAAATGGTGACAGTGCCCATGGTGACATTGCTCATGGTGACTTTGCTTACGGTGATAGTCCTTACAGTGACAGTACGCATGGTGACACTGCACACAGTGACAGTGTTCATGGTGAAAGTGTTCACAGTGATAGTTCCCATGGTGAGATTGTCCTGGTAACAGTGCCCATAGTCACAATTCTCATGGTGTAGTGCTCACAGTGACAGTGCCCATGGTGTCATGCCCATGGTGACAGTGCTCATGGTGACAGTGCTCATGTTGGCAGAGCCATAAATAAGAGTGCTCATTGTGGCAGTGCTCATGGTGTCCGTGCTCATGGTGACAGTGCCCATGATTACAGTGTTTATGGTGATAGATGTCACGGTGTCAGTGCCCACGCGGAGAGTGCCAAGGCTGACAAAGCCCAGGGTGATACTTCCCATTGTGACAGTGCCCACGGTGACAGTGCCCATGGTGACAGCACCCAGTGTGACAAGGCGCATGGTGACAGTGCTCACGGTGACAGTGCCCATGGTGACAGTGCCGATGGTGAGAGTGCCAATAGTGACAGTGCTCATGGTGAAACTGCCCACAGAGACATCGCCCATGGTGATAGTGTTCATGGTGACAACCCCACGGTGACAGTGCCAATGTTGATAGTCCCAGTGGTGACAGGTCTTACATTGAATGTGACCATGGTGTCTGTGCTCATGGTGACAGTGCTCAAGGTTATAGTCTCCATGTTGACAGTGCCGATGGTGACAATTCTCACGGTGACAGGGCCTATGGTGAAAATTCTCATAGTGACAGTGTTCACGGTGACAGTGCCCATGGTGCTATTACCCATGGTGACAGTTCTCATAGTGAAACTGCCCATGTTGACACTGCCCATGGTGGCAGTGCAAAATGGTGACAGTGCCCATGGTGATATTGCTCATGGTGACATTGCTTATGGTGATAGTGTGTATGGTGAAACTGCACACAGTGACATTGCTCATGGTGACAGTGTTCATGGCGTTAGTTCCTATGGTGAATGTGACCATGGGGACAGTGCCCATAGTCACAATTCTCATGGGGTAGTGCTCACGGTGACAGTGCCCATGGTGACAATACACAGGGTGACAGTATTCATGGTGACATTGCTCATGGTGAGAGTGCCCATGTTCACAACTGTCACGGTGATAGTTCCCATGGTGACAATACCCAGGGTAACAGAGCTGATGGTAAAAGTGTTCACGGTGACAGTGCCCATGGTGACAGTACCTAAGGTGACAATTCCCATGGTGAGACTGCTCATAGACAGTGCCCATGGTGACAATACCCAGCGTGTCCTGTCCATGGTGACAGTGATCATGGTGACACATCTCATGAGGACAGTGCCATAAGTGACAGTGCTCATTGTGGCAGTGCTCATGGTGACAGTGCCCATGGTGACAGTGCCTATGGTGATAGATATCATGGTGGCTGTGCCCAGGGAGACATTGCCCACGCTGACAAGACCCATGGTGATACTTCCCATTGTGACAGTGCCATCGGTGGCAGAGCCCATGGTGACAGTGCCCAAGATCACAGAGCCCATGGTGAGAGTGCTAACGGTGACTGTGCCCATGGTGACAGCACCCAGTGTGAAAATGCCCATTGTGACAGTGCTCACGGTGACCATGCCAATGGTGATAGTGCCAATAGTGAGAGTGCTCACGGTGACACTGCCCATGGACACACTGCCCATTGTGATAGTGCCCATCATGACAACCCCTCGGAGGCAGTGCCAATGGTGAGAGTCCCCGTGGTGACAGTTCTCATGGTGAAAGTGATCCTTTTGAAATTGCTCATGGTGACAGTGCTCATGGTGACAGTGCTCAAGGTGATAGTCTCCATGTTGACAGTGTGCATGGTGACTGTTCTCACGGTGACAGTGCCTATGGTGATTATGCTCTTAGTGACAGTGCTCATGGTGACAGTGCCCATGGTGACAGTGACCACGGTGACTGTTCTCACCGTGGTAGTGCCCATGGTGACAGTGTTCATGATGACAGTCCGCATTAAGGCTGTGCCCGTGGTGACATTGCTAATGGTGATAATTCTCACGGTGATAGTACGCACGTTGAAAATGACAAAGGTGACAACACCCAGGTGATAATAATCATGGTGAAAGTGCCCATGGTGGCAGTTCTCATACTGACAGTTCTTGTGACAGTGCTCATGGTGGCAGTGCTCGTGGTGACAGTGCTCTTGGTGACAGTGCTCATGGTGGCAGTGCCCATGGTGAGACTACCGATGGTGACCCTGCCCATGGTGACAGTGCACATGGTCATGGTGCCTCTGGTGGCAGTGCAATATAGTGAGAATGCCCATGATGATATTGCTCATGGTGATAGTGCCCATGGTGAGAGTGCCCATGGTTCCAGTGCTCATGGTGACAGTGCCCATTGTGACAGTGCCCTTGGTGACAGTGCACACCATGAGAGTGCCCATGGTGTCTGTGCCCATGGTGACAGTTCTTATCATGAGAGTGTTCACGGTAGCAGTGTTCATGGTAATAGTGCTCACGGAGGCATTGCCCACAATGAGAGTGCCCACGGTGAGAATACTGACTGTGACAGTGCCCATGATGACTTTTCTCTCTGTGACAGTGCCCTTGGGGACAGTTAGCACGGTGAGATTTCTCACAGTGATAGTGCACATTGTTTCAGTGCTCATAGTGACAAGACCCTAGGCGCCAGTGCCCATCATGGCATTGCTCACGGTGATATTTCTCACGGTGACAGTGCCCATGGTGATATTACCCATGGTGACAGTACTCAGTGATCAAGTGCTCATGGTGACATGGCATAAGGTGATAATGCTCACGGTGGCAGTGCAAAATGGTGACAGTGCCCATGGGGACATTGCTTAATGTGATAGTCCTTGTGGTGACATTGTGCATGGTGACATTGCCCACCATGACAGTGCTCTTGTTGACAGTGCTCATGGTGATAGTGCCAATGTTGGAAGTGCCCATCGTGAAAGTGTCCATGGTGACAGTTCTTATGATGAGAGTGGTCAGAGTGGCAGTGCTCATGGTGAAAGTGCCCATGGTGACAGAGCCCACGGTGACAGTGTCCATAGTTATAGTGTCCATGGTGACAGTACTAACAGTGAAATTGTCCATGGGGACACTGCCCATGGTGAAAGTGCCCATGGTCACAACACTCACGGTGATAGTGCTCACGGTGAGAGTGGCCATGGTGACAGTGACCACGGTGACAGTTCTAATGGTGATACTGCCCATGATGACAGTGCTCTGGTGACAGTCCACATTGTACCAGTGCCCAAGGTGACAGTGCTCATGGTGACAGTGCCCAAAGTCACAATACCCATGGTGACAGTGCCCAGGCTGACAGTTCTCAAGGTGATAGTGCCCATGGTGACAGTGCACATGGTGATACAGAGAATGGGGACAGTGCTTATGGTGACAGTGGTCATGGTTGCAGTACCCATGGTGATAGTGCTGAAACTGACAGTGCCCTTGGGGATAGTGCCCATGGTGAGTGTGCTCGTGTTAATTGTGTCCATGGTGGCAGTTCCCATTGTGAAAGTGCTCATGATGACAGTGCCCATGTGGGTAGTTCCCATGGTGACAGTGCTCATGGTGATAGTGACCATGTTAACAGCGCACATGGTGGCTGTGCCCTTGGTGACAGTGCCCATGATGACAGTATTCATGGTGACAGTGCTCACGGTGATAATGCCCATGGTGGCAGTGCACATGGTGGTAGTGCATATGGTGGCAGTGAAAAATGGGGACAGTTCCCATGCTGACAGTTCTAATTTTGACAATGCACACGGTCACAACCGATGCTGACACTGCTCATGGTAGCTGTACCCTTGGTGACACTGCTCAGAGTGATAGTGCCCATGGTGGCAGTGCCCATGGTGACACTGCCCATGGTGACAATGCCCATGATGACAGTGCTCATGGTTACAGTGCTCATGTTGGCAGAGCCATAAATAAGAGTGCTCATTGTGGCAGTGCTCATGGTGTCCGTGCTCATGGTGACAGTGCCCATGATTACAGTGTTTATGGTGATAGATGTCACGGTGTCAGTGCCCACGTGGAGAGTGCCAAGGCTGACAAAGCCCAGGGTGATACTTCCCATTGTGACAGTGCCCACGGTGACAGTGCCCATGGTGACAGCACCCAGTGTGACAAGGCACATGGTGACAGTGCTCACGGTGACAGTGCCCATGGTGACAGTGCCGATGGTGAGAGTGCCAATAGTGACAGTGCTCATGGTGAAACTGCCCACAGAGACATCGCCCATGGTGATAGTGTTCATGGTGACATCCCCACGGTGACAGTGCCAATGTTGATAGTCCCAGTGGTGACAGGTCTTACATTGAATGTGACCATGGTGTCTGTGCTCATGGTGACAGTGCTCAAGGTTATAGTCTCCATGTTGACAGTGCCGATGGTGACAATTCTCACGGTGACAGGGCCTATGGTGAAAATTCTCATAGTGACAGTGTTCACGGTGACAGTGCCCATGGTGCTATTACCCATGGTGACAGTACTCATAGTGAAACTGCCCATGTTGACACTGCCCATGGTGGCAGTGCAAAATGGTGACAGTGCCCATGGTGATATTGCTCATGGTGACATTGCTTATGGTGATAGTGTGTATGGTGAAACTGCACACAGTGACATTGCTCATGGTGACAGTGTTCATGGCGTTAGTTCCTATGGTGAATGTGACCATGGGGACAGTGCCCATAGTCACAATTCTCATGGTGTAGTGCTCACGGTGACACTGCCCATGGTGACAATACACAGGGTGACAGTATTCATGGTGACATTGCTCATGGTGAGAGTGCCCATGTTCACAACTGTCACGGTGATAGTTCCCATGGTGACAATACCCAGGGTAACAGAGCTTATGGTAAAAGTGTTCACGGTGACAGTGCCCATGGTGACAGTACCTAAGGTGACAATTCCCATGGTGAGACTGCTCATAGACAGTGCCCATGGTGACAATACCCAGCGTGTCCTGTCCATGGTGACAGTGATCATGGTGACACATCTCATGAGGACAGTGCCATAAGTGACAGTGCTCATTGTGGCAGTGCTCATGGTGACAGTGCCCATGGTGACAGTGCCTATGGTGATAGATATCATGGTGGCTGTGCCCAGGGAGACATTGTCCACGCTGACAAGACCCATGGTGATACTTCCCATTGTGACAGTGCCATCGGTGGCAGAGCCCATGGTGACAGTGCCCAAGATCACAGAGCCCATGGTGAGAGTGCTAACGGTGACTGTGCCCATGGTGACAGCACCCAGTGTGAAAATGCCCATTGTGACAGTGCTCACGGTGACCATGCCAATGGTGATAGTGCCAATAGTGAGAGTGCTCACGGTGACACTGCCCATGGACACACTGCCCATTGTGATAGTGCCCATCATGACAACCCCTCGGAGGCAGTGCCAATGGTGAGAGTCCCCGTGGTGACAGTTCTCATGGTGAAAGTGATCCTTTTGAAATTGCTCATGGTGACAGTGCTCATGGTGACAGTGCTCAAGGTGATAGTCTCCATGTTGACAGTGTGCATGGTGACTGTTCTCACGGTGACAGTGCCTATGGTGATTATGCTCTTAGTGACAGTGCTCATGGTGACAGTGCCCATGGTGACAGTGACCACGGTGACTGTTCTCACCGTGGTAGTGCCCATGGTGACAGTGTTCATGATGACAGTCCGCATTAAGGCTGTGCCCGTGGTGACATTGCTAATGGTGATAATTCTCACGGTGATAGTACGCACGTTGAAAATGACAAAGGTGACAACACCCAGGTGATAATAATCATGGTGAAAGTGCCCATGGTGGCAGTTCTCATACTGACAGTTCTTGTGACAGTGCTCATGGTGGCAGTGCTCGTGGTGACAGTGCTCTTGGTGACAGTGCTCATGGTGGCAGTGCCCATGGTGAGACTACCGATGGTGACCCTGCCCATGGTGACAGTGCACATGGTCATGGTGCCTCTGGTGGCAGTGCAATATAGTGAGAATGCCCATGATGATATTGCTCATGGTGATAGTGCCCATGGTGAGAGTGCCCATGGTTCCAGTGCTCATGGTGACAGTGCCCATTGTGACAGTGCCCTTGGTGACAGTGCACACCATGAGAGTGCCCATGGTGTCTGTGCCCATGGTGACAGTTCTTATCATGAGAGTGTTCACGGTAGCAGTGTTCATGGTAATAGTGCTCACGGAGGCATTGCCCACAATGAGAGTGCCCACGGTGAGAATACTGACTGTGACAGTGCCCATGATGACTTTTCTCTCTGTGACAGTGCCCTTGGGGACAGTTAGCACGGTGAGATTTCTCACAGTGATAGTGCACATTGTTTCAGTGCTCATAGTGACAAGACCCTAGGCGCCAGTGCCCATCATGGCATTGCTCACGGTGATATTTCTCACGGTGACAGTGCCCATGGTGATATTACCCATGGTGACAGTACTCAGTGATCAAGTGCTCATGGTGACATGGCATAAGGTGATAATGCTCACGGTGGCAGTGCAAAATGGTGACAGTGCCCATGGGGACATTGCTTAATGTGATAGTCCTTGTGGTGACATTGTGCATGGTGACATTGCCCACCATGACAGTGCTCTTGTTGACAGTGCTCATGGTGATAGTGCCAATGTTGGAAGTGCCCATCGTGAAAGTGTCCATGGTGACAGTTCTTATGATGAGAGTGGTCAGAGTGGCAGTGCTCATGGTGAAAGTGCCCATGGTGACAGAGCCCACGGTGACAGTGTCCATAGTTATAGTGTCCATGGTGACAGTACTAACAGTGAAATTGTCCATGGGGACACTGCCCATGGTGAAAGTGCCCATGGTCACAACACTCACGGTGATAGTGCTCACAGTGAGAGTGGCCATGGTGACAGTGACCACGGTGACAGTTCTAATGGTGATACTGCCAGTGATGACAGTGCTCTGGTGACAGTCCACATTGTACCAGTGCCCAAGGTGACAGTGCTCATGGTGACAGTGCCCAAAGTCACAATACCCATGGTGACAGTGCCCAGGCTGACAGTTCTCAAGGTGATAGTGCCCATGGTGACAGTGCTCATGGTGATACAGAGAATGGGGACAGTGCTTATGGTGACAGTGGTCATGGTTGCAGTACCCATGGTGATAGTGCTGAAACTGACAGTGCCCTTGGGGATAGTGCCCATGGTGAGTGTGCTCGTGTTAATTGTGTCCATGGTGGCAGTTCCCATTGTGAAAGTGCTCATGATGACAGTGCCCATGTGGGTAGTTCCTATGGTGACAGTGCTCATGGTGATAGTGACCATGTTAAGAGTGCACATGGTGGCTGTGCCCTTGGTGACAGTGCCCATGATGACAGTATTCATGGTGACAGTGCTCACGGTGATAATGCCCATGGTGGCAGTGCACATGGTGGTAGTGCACATGGTGGCAGTGAAAAATGGGGACAGTTCCCATGCTGACAGTTCTCATTGTGACAATGCACACGGTCACAACCGATGCTGACACTGCTCATGGTAGCTGTACCCTTGGTGACAGTGCTCAGAGTGATAGTGCCCATGGTGGCAGTGCCCATGGTGACACTGCCCATGGTGACAATGCCCATGATGACAGTGCCCATGGAGTCAGTGCCCACGGAGCCATTGCCTATGGTAACAGTGCTCACAGTGACAGTACCCATGGTAACAGTGACCATGGTGAGAGTGCTCATGGTGATAGTGTCTATGGTGACAGATCACACTGTGACAGTCCGCATTGTGCCAGTACCAATAGTGACAGTGCCCATGGTGACATTGACCATGGTGAGAGTGATTACGGTGCTAGTGCTCACAGTAATAGTGCTCATGGTGACAGTGCCGACAGTGAAGGTGCTCACGGTGACAGTGCCTCTGGTGATAGTGCCCATGGTGAGAGTCCGCCCATTGATAGTGCCCATGGTGGCAGTTCCCATTGTGAAAATGTTCATGATGACATTGCCCATGTTGGTAGTCCCCATGGTGACAGTGCTCACGGTGATAGTGACCTTGGTAACTGTGCACATGGTGGCCGTGCCCTTGGTGACAGTGCCAATGATGACAGTACTCATGGTGACAGTTCTCACGGTGATAGTGCCCATGGTGATATTGCACATGGTGGCAGTGAAAAATGGTGACAGTGCCCATGTTGACAGTTCTCATGGTGACAGTGCACACGGTGACAACCCATGCAGACAGTACTCACGGTGACAGTTCTCATGGTTGCAGTACCCATGGTGACAGTGCTCACAGTGATACTGCCCATGGTGGCAGTGCCCATGGTGACAGTGCCCATGGTGACACTGCCCATGATGACAGTGCCCATGGTGAAAGTTCCCACGGCGCCATTGCCTATGGTGACACTGCTCATGGTAACAGTGCCCATGGTGACAGTGACCATGGTGAGAGTGCTCACACTGATAGTGCCCATGGTGACAGGGCTCATGGTGCCAGTCCGCATTGTGCCAGTACCCATGGCGACAGTGCTCATGGTGACACTGACCACAGTGAGAGTGCTCACTGTGATAGAGCTCACGGTAATAGTGCTCATGGTGACAGTGCAAATGGTGACAATACCCATGGTGACATTACTCATGTTGAAAATACCCATGGTGGCAGTTCTCATGGTGACAGTGCTCATAATAGCAGTGCCCAAGGTGGCAGTCCTCGTGGTGACAGTGCTAATGGTGACAGTGCTCTTGGTGGCAGTTCCCATGGGGACAGTACCGATGGTGACCCTGTGCATTGTTACAGTGCCCATGGTAACCGTGCTCACGGTGGTAGTGCACATCGTGACAGTGCCCATGGTGGCAGTTCACCTGGTGACAGTGCTAAATCGTGACAGTGCACATGCTGACAGTGCTCACGGTGATAGTGCCCATGGTGACAGTGCCCACGGTGATAATGGGCATTATTACAGTGTTCATCGTGACAGAGCCCAAGGTGGCAGTGGCCATGGTGACAGTGCCCTCAATGACAGTGCCCATGGTAACAGTGCCGACAGTGACAGTGCCCATGGTGACACTTCTCACAGTGAATGTGCCCATGGGGACAGTTACCATGATGAGATTTCTCACGGTGATAGTGCCCGTTGTGACAGTGCTCACACTGACAATGCCCATGGTGCCACTGCCCATAGAGACATTCCGCACGGTCACTTTTCTCACGGTGAAAGTACCTATGGTGACACTGCACCTGGTGGCAGTGCAAAATGGTGACAGTGCCCATGGTGACATTGCTCATAGTAACTTTGCTTACAGTGATAGTCCTTACGGTGACAGTGTGCACAGTGACACTGCACACAGTTGCAGTGTTCATGGTGACAGTGTTCACGGTGATACTTTCCATGGTGATAGTGCCCATGGTGACACTGCACATGGTGGCAGTGAAAAATGGTGACAGTGCCCCTGTTGTCAGTTCTCATGGTGACCGTGCACATGGTGACAACCCGTGCAGACTGTACTCATGGTGACAGTACTCACGGTGACAGTTCTCATGTTTGCAGTATCCATGGTGACAGTGCTCACAGTGATAGTGCCCATGGTGAGAGTGCCCATGATGACAGGGCCCATGGTGCCATTGCCTATGGTGACAGTGCTCATGGTAACAGTGCCCAAGGTGACAGTGACCATGGTGAGAGTGCTCACACTGATGGTGCCCATGGTGACAGTGCTCATGGTGTCTGTCTACATTGTGCCAGTACCCATGGCAACAGTGCTCATGGTGACAGGGACCACAGTGAGAGAGCTCACGGTGAGAGTGCTCACGGTAATAGTGCTCATGGTGACAGTGCAAATGTTGACAATACCATGGTGACAGTACTCATGTTGAAAATACCCATGGTGGCAGTTCTCATAGCGACAGATCTCATGGTGACATTGCTCATAATAGCAGTGCCCAGGTGCCAGTGCTCGTGGTGACGGTGCTAATGGTGACAGTGCTCTTGGTGGCAGTTCCCATCGGGACAATACTGATGGTGACACTGTGCATTGTTACAGTGCCCATGGTAACCGTGTTCACGGTGATAGTGCACATCGTGACAGTGCCCATGGTGGTAGTTCACCTGGTGACAGTGCTAAATAGTGACAGTGCACATGCTGACAGTGCTCACGGTGATAGTGCCCATGGTGACAGTGCACACGGTCATAATGGGCATTGTTACAGAGTTCATGGTGACAGCACACGGTGGCAGTGGCCATGGAGACAGTGCCCACAATGACAGTGCCCATGGTGACAGTGCCGACAGTGACAGTGCCCATGGTGACACTTCTCATGGTGACAGTGCCCATGGGGACAGTTAGCATGGTGAGATTTCTAACGGTGATAGTGCCCGTTGTGCCAGTGCTCACAGTAACAATGCCCATGGGGCCAGTGCCCATAGAGTCATTCCGCACGGTCACATTTCTCACGGTGAAAGTGCCTATGGTGATATTAACCATGGTGACACTGCACATGGTGGCAGAGCAAAATGGTGACAGTGCCCATGGTGACATTGCTCATGGTGACTTTGCTTACGGTGATAGTCCTTACAGTGACAGTACGCATGGTGACACTGCACACAGTGACAGTGTTCATGGTGAAAGTGTTCATGGTGATAGTTCCCATGGTGAGATTGTCCTGGTAACAGTGCCCATAGTCACAATTCTCATGGTGTAGTGCTCACAGTGACAGTGCCCATGGTGTCATGCCCATGGTGACAGTGCTCAAGGTGACAGTGCTCATGTTGGCAGAGCCATAAATAAGAGTGCTCATTGTGGCAGTGCTCATGGTGTCCGTGCTCATGGTGACAGTGCCCATGATTACAGTGTTTATGGTGATAGATGTCACGGTGTCAGTGCCCACGCGGAGAGTGCCAAGGCTGACAAAGCCCAGGGTGATACTTCCCATTGTGACAGTGCCCACGGTGACAGTGCCCATGGTGACAGCACCCAGTGTGACAAGGCGCATGGTGACAGTGCTCACGGTGACAGTGCCCATGGTGACAGTGCCAATAGTGACAGTGCTCATGGTGAAACTGCCCACAGAGACATCGCCCATGGTGATAGTGTTCATGGTGACAACCCCACGGTGACAGTGCCAATGTTGATAGTCCCAGTGGTGACAGGTCTTACATTGAATGTGACCATGGTGTCTGTGCTCATGGTGACAGTGCTCAAGGTTATAGTCTCCATGTTGACAGTGCCGATGGTGACAATTCTCACGGTGACAGGGCCTATGGTGAAAATTCTCATAGTGACAGTGTTCACGGTGACAGTGCCCATGGTGCTATTACCCATGGTGACAGTTCTCATAGTGAAACTGCCCATGTTGACACTGCCCATGGTGGCAGTGCAAAATGGTGACAGTGCCCATGGTGATATTGCTCATGGTGACATTGCTTATGGTGATAGTGTGTATGGTGAAACTGCACACAGTGACATTGCTCATGGTGACAGTGTTCATGGCGTTAGTTCCTATGGTGAATGTGACCATGGGGACAGTGCCCATAGTCACAATTCTCATGGTGTAGTGCTCACGGTGACAGTGCCCATGGTGACAATACACAGGGTGACAGTATTCATGGTGACATTGCTCATGGTGAGAGTGCCCATGTTCACAACTGTCACGGTGATAGTTCCCATGGTGACAATACCCAGGGTAACAGAGCTGATGGTAAAAGTGTTCACGGTGACAGTGCCCATGGTGACAGTACCTAAGGTGACAATTCCCATGGTGAGACTGCTCATAGACAGTGCCCATGGTGACAATACCCAGCGTGTCCTGTCCATGGTGACAGTGATCATGGTGACACATCTCATGAGGACAGTGCCATAAGTGACAGTGCTCATTGTGGCAGTGCTCATGGTGACAGTGCCCATGGTGACAGTGCCTATGGTGATAGATATCATGGTGGCTGTGCCCAGGGAGACATTGCCCACGCTGACAAGACCCATGGTGATACTTCCCATTGTGACAGTGCCATCGGTGGCAGAGCCCATGGTGACAGTGCCCAAGATCACAGAGCCCATGGTGAGAGTGCTAACGGTGACTGTGCCCATGGTGACAGCACCCAGTGTGAAAATGCCCATTGTGACAGTGCTCACGGTGACCATGCCAATGGTGATAGTGCCAATAGTGAGAGTGCTCACGGTGACACTGCCCATGGACACACTGCCCATTGTGATAGTGCCCATCATGACAACCCCTCGGAGGCAGTGCCAATGGTGAGAGTCCCCGTGGTGACAGTTCTCATGGTGAAAGTGATCCTTTTGAAATTGCTCATGGTGACAGTGCTCATGGTGACAGTGCTCAAGGTGATAGTCTCCATGTTGACAGTGTGCATGGTGACTGTTCTCACGGTGACAGTGCCTATGGTGATTATGCTCTTAGTGACAGTGCTCATGGTGACAGTGCCCATGGTGACAGTGACCACGGTGACTGTTCTCACCGTGGTAGTGCCCATGGTGACAGTGTTCATGACAGTCCGCATTAAGGCTGTGCCCGTGGTGACATTGCTAATGGTGATAATTCTCACGGTGATAGTACGCACGTTGAAAATGACAAAGGTGACAACACCCAGGTGATAATAATCATGGTGAAAGTGCCCATGGTGGCAGTTCTCATACTGACAGTTCTTGTGACAGTGCTCATGGTGGCAGTGCTCGTGGTGACAGTGCTCTTGGTGACAGTGCTCATGGTGGCAGTGCCCATGGTGAGACTACCGATGGTGACCCTGCCCATGGTGACAGTGCACATGGTCATGGTGCCTCTGGTGGCAGTGCAATATAGTGAGAATGCCCATGATGATATTGCTCATGGTGATAGTGCCCATGGTGAGAGTGCCCATGGTTCCAGTGCTCATGGTGACAGTGCCCTTGGTGACAGTGCACACCATGAGAGTGCCCATGGTGTCTGTGCCCATGGTGACAGTTCTTATCATGAGAGTGTTCACGGTAGCAGTGTTCATGGTAATAGTGCTCACGGAGGCATTGCCCACAATGAGAGTGCCCACAGTGAGAATACTGACTGTGACAGTGCCCATGATGACTTTTCTCTCTGTGACAGTGCCCTTGGGGACAGTTAGCATGGTGAGATTTCTCACAGTGATAGTGCACATTGTTTCAGTGCTCATAGTGACAAGACCCTAGGCGCCAGTGCCCATCATGGCATTGCTCACGGTGATATTTCTCACGGTGACAGTGCCCATGGTGATATTACCCATGGTGACAGTACTCAGTGATCAAGTGCTCATGGTGACATGGCATAAGGTGATAATGCTCACGGTGGCAGTGCAAAATGGTGACAGTGCCCATGGGGACATTGCTTAATGTGATAGTCCTTGTGGTGACATTGTGCATGGTGACATTGCCCACCATGACAGTGCTCTTGTTGACAGTGCTCATGGTGATAGTGCCAATGTTGGAAGTGCCCATCGTGAAAGTGTCCATGGTGACAGTTCTTATGATGAGAGTGGTCAGAGTGGCAGTGCTCATGGTGAAAGTGCCCATGGTGACAGAGCCCACGGTGACAGTGTCCATAGATATAGTGTCCATGGTGACAGTACTAACAGTGAAATTGTCCATGGGGACACTGCCCATGGTGAACGTGCCCATGGTCACAACACTCACGGTGATAGTGCTCACGGTGAGAGTGGCCATGGTGACAGTGACCACGGTGACAGTTCTAATGGTGATACTGCCCATGATGACAGTGCTCTGGTGACAGTCCACATTGTACCAGTGCCCAAGGTGACAGTGCTCATGGTGACAGTGCCCAAAGTCACAATACCCATGGTGACAGTGCCCAGGCTGACAGTTCTCAAGGTGATAGTGCCCATGGTGACAGTGCACATGGTGATACAGAGAATGGGGACAGTGCTTATGGTGACAGTGGTCATGGTTGCAGTACCCATGGTGATAGTGCTGAAACTGACAGTGCCCTTGGGGATAGTGCCCATGGTGAGTGTGCTCGTGTTAATTGTGTCCATGGTGGCAGTTCCCATTGTGAAAGTGCTCATGATGACAGTGCCCATGTGGGTAGTTCCCATGGTGACAGTGCTCATGGTGATAGTGACCATGTTAACAGTGCACATGGTGGCTGTGCCCTTGGTGACAGTGCCCATGATGACAGTATTCATGGTGACAGTGCTCACGGTGATAATGCCCATGGTGGCAGTGCACATGGTGGTAGTGCACATGGTGGCAGTGAAAAATGGGGACAGTTCCCATGCTGACAGTTCTCATTGTGACAATGCACACGGTCACAACCGATGCTGACACTGCTCATGGTAGCTGTACCCTTGGTGACAGTGCTCAGAGTGATAGTGCCCATGGTGGCAGTGCCCATGGTGACACTGCCCATGGTGACAATGCCCATGATGACAGTGCCCATGGAGTCAGTGCCCACGGAGCCATTGCCTATGGTAACAGTGCTCACAGTGACAGTACCCATGGTAACAGTGACCATGGTGAGAGTGCTCATGGTGATAGTGTCTATGGTGACAGATCACACTGTGACAGTCCGCATTGTGCCAGTACCAATAGTGACAGTGCCCATGGTGACATTGACCATGGTGAGAGTGATCACGGTGCTAGTGCTCACAGTAATAGTGCTCATGGTGACAGTGCCGACAGTGAAGGTGCTCACGGTGACAGTGCCTCTGGTGATAGTGCCCATGGTGAGAGTCCGCCCATTGATAGTGCCCATGGTGGCAGTTCCCATTGTGAAAATGCTCATGATG
This sequence comes from Mesoplodon mirus, assembly GCF_964341445.2. Classification (NCBI taxonomy): domain Eukaryota; kingdom Metazoa; phylum Chordata; class Mammalia; order Artiodactyla; family Ziphiidae; genus Mesoplodon; species Mesoplodon mirus. The sequence goes on from NW_028295487.1 coordinate 461,811, forward strand.
ACATTGCCCATGTTGGTAGTCCCCATGGTGACAGTGCTCACGGTGATAGTGACCTTGGTAACTGTGCACATGGTGGCCGTGCCCTTGGTGACAGTGCCAATGATGACAGTACTCATGGTGACAGTTCTCACGGTGATAGTGCCCATGGTGATATTGCACATGGTGGCAGTGAAAAATGGTGACAGTGCCCATGTTGACAGTTCTCATGGTGACAGTGCACACGGTGACAACCCATGCAGACAGTACTCACGGTGACAGTTCTCATGGTTGCAGTACCCATGGTGACAGTGCTCACAGTGATACTGCCCATGGTGGCAGTGCCCATGGTGACAGTGCCCATGGTGACACTGCCCATGATGACAGTGCCCATGGTGAAAGTTCCCACGGCGCCATTGCCTATGGTGACAGTGCTCATGGTAACAGTGCCCATGGTGACAGTGACCATGGTGAGAGTGCTCACACTGATAGTGCCCATGGTGACAGGGCTCATGGTGCCAGTCCGCATTGTGCCAGTACCCATGGCGACAGTGCTCATGGTGACACTGACCACAGTGAGAGTGCTCACTGTGATAGAGCTCACGGTAATAGTGCTCATGGTGACAGTGCAAATGGTGACAATACCCATGGTGACAGTACTCATGTTGAAAATACCCATGGTGGCAGTTCTCATGGTGACAGTGCTCATAATAGCAGTGCCCAAGGTGGCAGTCCTCGTGGTGACAGTGCTAATGGTGACAGTGCTCTTGGTGGCAGTTCCCATGGGGACAGTACCGATGGTGACCCTGTGCATTGTTACAGTGCCCATGGTAACCGTGCTCACGGTGGTAGTGCACATCGTGACAGTGCCCATGGTGGCAGTTCACCTGGTGACAGTGCTAAATCGTGACAGTGCACATGCTGACAGTGCTCACGGTGATAGTGCCCATGGTGACAGTGCCCACGGTGATAATGGGTATTATTACAGTGTTCATCTTGACAGAGCCCAAGGTGGCAGTGGCCATGGTGACAGTGCCCACAATGACAGTGCCCATGGTAACAGTGCCGACAGTGACAGTGCCCATGGTGACACTTCTCACAGTGAATGTGCCCATGGGGACAGTTACCATGATGAGATTTCTCACGGTGATAGTGCCCGTTGTGACAGTGCTCACAGTGACAATGCCCATGGTGCCACTGCCCATAGAGACATTCCGCACGGTCACTTTTCTCACGGTGAAAGTACCTATGGTGACACTGCACCTGGTGGCAGTGCAAAATGGTGACAGTGCCCATGGTGACATTGCTCATAGTGACTTTGCTTACAGTGATAGTCCTTACGGTGACAGTGTGCATGGTGACACTGCACACAGTTGCAGTGTTCATGGTGACAGTGTTCACGGTGATACTTTCCATGGTGATAGTGCCCATGGTGACACTGCACATGGTGGCAGTGAAAAATGGTGACAGTGCCCCTGTTGTCAGTTCTCATGGTGACCGTGCACATGGTGACAACCCGTGCAGACTGTACTCATGGTGACAGTACTCACGGTGACAGTTCTCATGTTTGCAGTATCCATGGTGACAGTGCTCACAGTGATAGTGCCCATGGTGAGAGTGCCCATGATGACAGGGCCCATGGTGCCATTGCCTATGGTGACAGTGCTCATGGTAACAGTGCCCAAGGTGACAGTGACCATGGTGAGAGTGCTCACACTGATGGTGCCCATGGTGACAGTGCTCATGGTGTCTGTCTACATTGTGCCAGTACCCATGGCAACAGTGCTCATGGTGACAGGGACCACAGTGAGAGAGCTCACGGTGAGAGTGCTCACGGTAATAGTGCTCATGGTGACAGTGCAAATGGTGACAATACCATGGTGACAGTACTCATGTTGAAAATACCCATGGTGGCAGTTCTCATAGCGACAGAACTCATGGTGACATTGCTCATAATAGCAGTGCCCAGGTGCCAGTGCTCGTGGTGACGGTGCTAATGGTGACAGTGCTCTTGGTGGCAGTTCCCATCGGGACAATACTGATGGTGACACTGTGCATTGTTACAGTGCCCATGGTAACCGTGTTCACGGTGATAGTGCACATCGTGACAGTGCCCATGGTGGTAGTTCACCTGGTGACAGTGCTAAATAGTGACAGTGCACATGCTGACAGTGCTCACGGTGATAGTGCCCATGGTGACAGTGCACACGGTGATAATGGGCATTGTTACAGAGTTCATGGTGACAGCACACGGTGGCAGTGGCCATGGAGACAGTGCCCACAATGACAGTGCCCATGGTGACAGTGCCGACAGTGACAGTGCCCATGGTGACACTTCTCATGGTGACAGTACCCATGGGGTCAGTTAGCATGGTGAGATTTCTAACGGTGATAGTGCCCGTTGTGCCAGTGCTCACAGTAACAATGCCCATGGGGCCAGTGCCCATAGAGTCATTCCGCACGGTCACATTTCTCACGGTGAAAGTGCCTATGGTGATATTAACCATGGTGACACTGCACATGGTGGCAGAGCAAAATGGTGACAGTGCCCATGGTGACATTGCTCATGGTGACTTTGCTTACGGTGATAGTCCTTACAGTGACAGTACGCATGGTGACACTGCACACAGTGACAGTGTTCATGGTGAAAGTGTTCACGGTGATAGTTCCCATGGTGAGATTGTCCTGGTAACAGTGCCCATAGTCACAATTCTCATGGTGTAGTGCTCACAGTGACAGTGCCCATGGTGTCATGCCCATGGTGACAGTGCTCATGGTGACAGTGCTCATGTTGGCAGAGCCATAAATAAGAGTGCTCATTGTGGCAGTGCTCATGGTGTCCGTGCTCATGGTGACAGTGCCCATGATTACAGTGTTTATGGTGATAGATGTCACGGTGTCAGTGCCCACGCGGAGAGTGCCAAGGCTGACAAAGCCCAGGGTGATACTTCCCATTGTGACAGTGCCCACGGTGACAGTGCCCATGGTGACAGTGCCGATGGTGAGAGTGCCAATAGTGACAGTGCTCATGGTGAAACTGCCCACAGAGACATCGCCCATGGTGATAGTGTTCATGGTGACAACCCCACGGTGACAGTGCCAATGTTGATAGTCCCAGTGGTGACAGGTCTTACATTGAATGTGACCATGGTGTCTGTGCTCATGGTGACAGTGCTCAAGGTTATAGTCTCCATGTTGACAGTGCCGATGGTGACAATTCTCACGGTGACAGGGCCTATGGTGAAAATTCTCATAGTGACAGTGTTCACGGTGACAGTGCCCATGGTGCTATTACCCATGGTGACAGTTCTCATAGTGAAACTGCCCATGTTGACACTGCCCATGGTGGCAGTGCAAAATGGTGACAGTGCCCATGGTGATATTGCTCATGGTGACATTGCTTATGGTGATAGTGTGTATGGTGAAACTGCACACAGTGACATTGCTCATGGTGACAGTGTTCATGGCGTTAGTTCCTATGGTGAATGTGACCATGGGGACAGTGCCCATAGTCACAATTCTCATGGGGTAGTGCTCACGGTGACAGTGCCCATGGTGACAATACACAGGGTGACAGTATTCATGGTGACATTGCTCATGGTGAGAGTGCCCATGTTCACAACTGTCACGGTGATAGTTCCCATGGTGACAATACCCAGGGTAACAGAGCTGATGGTAAAAGTGTTCACGGTGACAGTGCCCATGGTGACAGTACCTAAGGTGACAATTCCCATGGTGAGACTGCTCATAGACAGTGCCCATGGTGACAATACCCAGCGTGTCCTGTCCATGGTGACAGTGATCATGGTGACACATCTCATGAGGACAGTGCCATAAGTGGCAGTGTTCATGGTGACAGTGCCCATGGTGACAGTGCCTATGGTGATAGATATCATGGTGGCTGTGCCCAGGGAGACATTGCCCACGCTGACAAGACCCATGGTGATACTTCCCATTGTGACAGTGCCATCGGTGGCAGAGCCCATGGTGACAGTGCCCAAGATCACAGAGCCCATGGTGAGAGTGCTAACGGTGACTGTGCCCATGGTGACAGCACCCAGTGTGAAAATGCCCATTGTGACAGTGCTCACGGTGACCATGCCAATGGTGATAGTGCCAATAGTGAGAGTGCTCACGGTGACACTGCCCATGGACACACTGCCCATTGTGATAGTGCCCATCATGACAACCCCTCGGAGGCAGTGCCAATGGTGAGAGTCCCCGTGGTGACAGTTCTCATGGTGAAAGTGATCCTTTTGAAATTGCTCATGGTGACAGTGCTCATGGTGACAGTGCTCAAGGTGATAGTCTCCATGTTGACAGTGTGCATGGTGACTGTTCTCACGGTGACAGTGCCTATGGTGATTATGCTCTTAGTGACAGTGCTCATGGTGACAGTGCCCATGGTGACAGTGACCACGGTGACTGTTCTCACCGTGGTAGTGCCCATGGTGACAGTGTTCATGATGACAGTCCGCATTAAGGCTGTGCCCGTGGTGACATTGCTAATGGTGATAATTCTCACGGTGATAGTACGCACGTTGAAAATGACAAAGGTGACAACACCCAGGTGATAATAATCATGGTGAAAGTGCCCATGGTGGCAGTTCTCATACTGACAGTTCTTGTGACAGTGCTCATGGTGGCAGTGCTCGTGGTGACAGTGCTCTTGGTGACAGTGCTCATGGTGGCAGTGCCCATGGTGAGACTACCGATGGTGACCCTGCCCATGGTGACAGTGCACATGGTCATGGTGCCTCTGGTGGCAGTGCAATATAGTGAGAATGCCCATGATGATATTGCTCATGGTGACAGTGCCCATTGTGACAGTGCCCTTGGTGACAGTGCACACCATGAGAGTGCCCATGGTGTCTGTGCCCATGGTGACAGTTCTTATCATGAGAGTGTTCACGGTAGCAGTGTTCATGGTAATAGTGCTCACGGAGGCATTGCCCACAATGAGAGTGCCCACGGTGAGAATACTGACTGTGACAGTGCCCATGATGACTTTTCTCTCTGTGACAGTGCCCTTGGGGACAGTTAGCACGGTGAGATTTCTCACAGTGATAGTGCACATTGTTTCAGTGCTCATAGTGACAAGACCCTAGGCGCCAGTGCCCATCATGGCATTGCTCACGGTGATATTTCTCACGGTGACAGTGCCCATGGTGATATTACCCATGGTGACAGTACTCAGTGATCAAGTGCTCATGGTGACATGGCATAAGGTGATAATGCTCACGGTGGCAGTGCAAAATGGTGACAGTGCCCATGGGGACATTGCTTAATGTGATAGTCCTTGTGGTGACATTGTGCATGGTGACATTGCCCACCATGACAGTGCTCTTGTTGACAGTGCTCATGGTGATAGTGCCAATGTTGGAAGTGCCCATCGTGAAAGTGTCCATGGTGACAGTTCTTATGATGAGAGTGGTCAGAGTGGCAGTGCTCATGGTGAAAGTGCCCATGGTGACAGAGCCCACGGTGACAGTGTCCATAGTTATAGTGTCCATGGTGACAGTACTAACAGTGAAATTGTCCATGGGGACACTGCCCATGGTGAAAGTGCCCATGGTCACAACACTCACGGTGATAGTGCTCACAGTGAGAGTGGCCATGGTGACAGTGACCACGGTGACAGTTCTAATGGTGATACTGCCAGTGATGACAGTGCTCTGGTGACAGTCCACATTGTACCAGTGCCCAAGGTGACAGTGCTCATGGTGACAGTGCCCAAAGTCACAATACCCATGGTGACAGTGCCCAGGCTGACAGTTCTCAAGGTGATAGTGCCCATGGTGACAGTGCACATGGTGATACAGAGAATGGGGACAGTGCTTATGTTGACAGTGGTCATGGTTGCAGTACCCATGGTGATAGTGCTGAAACTGACAGTGCCCTTGGGGATAGTGCCCATGGTGAGTGTGCTCGTGTTAATTGTGTCCATGGTGGCAGTTCCCATTGTGAAAGTGCTCATGATGACAGTGCCCATGTGGGTAGTTCCCATGGTGACAGTGCTCATGGTGATAGTGACCATGTTAACAGTGCACATGGTGGCTGTGCCCTTGGTGACAGTGCCCATGATGACAGTATTCATGGTGACAGTGCTCACGGTGATAATGCCCATGGTGGCAGTGCACATGGTGGTAGTGCACATGGTGGCAGTGAAAAATGGGGACAGTTCACATGCTGACAGTTCTCATTGTGACAATGCACACGGTCACAACCGATGCTCACACTGCTCATGGTAGCTGTACCCTTGGTGACAGTGCTCAGAGTGATAGTGCCCATGGTGGCAGTGCCCATGGTGACACTGCCCATGGTGACATTGCCCATGATGACAGTGCCCATGGAGTCAGTGCCCACGGAGCCATTGCCTATGGTAACAGTGCTCACAGTGACAGTACCCATGGTAACAGTGACCATGGTGAGAGTGCTCATGGTGATAGTGTCTATGGTGACAGATCACACTGTGACAGTCCGCATTGTGCCAGTACCAATTGTGACAGTGCCCATGGTGACATTGACCATGGTGAGAGTGATCACGGTGCTAGTGCTCACAGTAATAGTGCTCATGGTGACAGTGCCGACAGTGAAGGTGCTCACGGTGACAGTGCCTCTGGTGATAGTGCCCATGGTGAGAGTCCGCCCATTGATAGTGCCCATGGTGGCAGTTCCCATTGTGAAAATGCTCATGATGACATTGCCCATGTTGGTAGTCCCCATGGTGACAGTGCTCACGGTGATAGTGACCTTGGTAACTGTGCACATGGTGGCCGTGCCCTTGGTGACAGTGCCAATGATGACAGTACTCATGGTGACAGTTCTCACGGTGATAGTGCCCATGGTGATATTGCACATGGTGGCAGTGAAAAATGGTGACAGTGCCCATGTTGACAGTTCTCATGGTGACAGTGCACACGGTGACAACCCATGCAGACAGTACTCACGGTGACAGTTCTCATGGTTGCAGTACCCATGGTGACAGTGCTCACAGTGATACTGCCCATGGTGGCAGTGCCCATGGTGACAGTGCCCATGGTGACACTGCCCATGATGACAGTGCCCATGGTGAAAGTTCCCACGGCGCCATTGCCTATGGTGACACTGCTCATGGTAACAGTGCCCATGGTGACAGTGACCATGGTGAGAGTGCTCACACTGATAGTGCCCATGGTGACAGGGCTCATGGTGCCAGTCCGCATTGTGCCAGTACCCATGGCGACAGTGCTCATGGTGACACTGACCACAGTGAGAGTGCTCACTGTGATAGAGCTCACGGTAATAGTGCTCATGGTGACAGTGCAAATGGTGACAATACCCATGGTGACAGTACTCATGTTGAAAATACCCATGGTGGCAGTTCTCATGGTGACAGTGCTCATAATAGCAGTGCCCAAGGTGGCAGTCCTCGTGGTGACAGTGCTAATGGTGACAGTGCTCTTGGTGGCAGTTCCCATGGGGACAGTACCGATGGTGACCCTGTGCATTGTTACAGTGCCCATGGTAACCGTGCTCACGGTGGTAGTGCACATCGTGACAGTGCCCATGGTGGCAGTTCACCTGGTGACAGTGCTAAATCGTGACAGTGCACATGCTGACAGTGCTCACGGTGATAGTGCCCATGGTGACAGTGCCCACGGTGATAATGGGTATTATTACAGTGTTCATCTTGACAGAGCCCAAGGTGGCAGTGGCCATGGTGACAGTGCCCACAATGACAGTGCCCATGGTAACAGTGCCGACAGTGACAGTGCCCATGGTGACACTTCTCACAGTGAATGTGCCCATGGGGACAGTTACCATGATGAGATTTCTCACGGTGATAGTGCCCGTTGTGACAGTGCTCACACTGACAATGCCCATGGTGCCACTGCCCATAGAGACATTCCGCACGGTCACTTTTCTCACGGTGAAAGTACCTATGGTGACACTGCACCTGGTGGCAGTGCAAAATGGTGACAGTGCCCATGGTGACATTGCTCATAGTGACTTTGCTTACAGTGATAGTCCTTACGGTGACAGTGTGCACAGTGACACTGCACACAGTTGCAGTGTTCATGGTGACAGTGTTCACGGTGATACTTTCCATGGTGATAGTGCCCATGGTGACACTGCACATGGTGGCAGTGAAAAATGGTGACAGTGCCCCTGTTGTCAGTTCTCATGGTGACCGTGCACATGGTGACAACCCGTGCAGACTGTACTCATGGTGACAGTACTCACGGTGACAGTTCTCATGTTTGCAGTATCCATGGTGACAGTGCTCACAGTGATAGTGCCCATGGTGAGAGTGCCCATGATGACAGGGCCCATGGTGCCATTGCCTATGGTGACAGTGCTCATGGTAACAGTGCCCAAGGTGACAGTGACCATGGTGAGAGTGCTCACACTGATGGTGCCCATGGTGACAGTGCTCATGGTGTCTGTCTACATTGTGCCAGTACCCATGGCAACAGTGCTCATGGTGACAGGGACCACAGTGAGAGAGCTCACGGTGAGAGTGCTCACGGTAATAGTGCTCATGGTGACAGTGCAAATGGTGACAATACCATGGTGACAGTACTCATGTTGAAAATACCCATGGTGGCAGTTCTCATAGCGACAGATCTCATGGTGACATTGCTCATAATAGCAGTGCCCAGGTGCCAGTGCTCGTGGTGATGGTGCTAATGGTGACAGTGCTCTTGGTGGCAGTTCCCATCGGGACAATACTGATGGTGACACTGTGCATTGTTACAGTGCCCATGGTAACCGTGTTCACGGTGATAGTGCACATCGTGACAGTGCCCATGGTGGTAGTTCACCTGGTGACAGTGCTAAATAGTGACAGTGCACATGCTGACAGTGCTCACGGTGATCGTGCCCATGGTGACAGTGCACACGGTCATAATGGGCATTGTTACAGAGTTCATGGTGACAGCACACGGTGGCAGTGGCCATGGAGACAGTGCCCACAATGACAGTGCCCATGGTGACAGTGCCGACAGTGACAGTGCCCATGGTGACACTTCTCATGGTGACAGTGCCCATGGGGACAGTTAGCATGGTGAGATTTCTAACGGTGATAGTGCCCGTTGTGCCAGTGCTCACAGTAACAATGCCCATGGGGCCAGTGCCCATAGAGTCATTCCGCACGGTCACATTTCTCACGGTGAAAGTGCCTATGGTGATATTAACCATGGTGACACTGCACATGGTGGCAGAGCAAAATGGTGACAGTGCCCATGGTGACATTGCTCATGGTGACTTTGCTTACAGTGATAGTCCTTACAGTGACAGTACGCATGGTGACACTGCACACAGTGACAGTGTTCATGGTGAAAGTGTTCACAGTGATAGTTCCCATGGTGAGATTGTCCTGGTAACAGTGCCCATAGTCACAATTCTCATGGTGTAGTGCTCACAGTGACAGTGCCCATGGTGTCATGCCCATGGTGACAGTGCTCATGGTGACAGTGCTCATGTTGGCAGAGCCATAAATAAGAGTGCTCATTGTGGCAGTGCTCATGGTGTCCGTGCTCATGGTGACAGTGCCCATGATTACAGTGTTTATGGTGATAGATGTCACGGTGTCAGTGCCCACGCGGAGAGTGCCAAGGCTGACAAAGCCCAGGGTGATACTTCCCATTGGGACAGTGCCCACGGTGACAGTGCCCATGGTGACAGCACCCAGTGTGACAAGGCGCATGGTGACAGTGCTCACGGTGACAGTGCCCATGGTGACAGTGCCGATGGTGAGAGTGCCAATAGTGACAGTGCTCATGGTGAAACTGCCCACAGAGACATCGCCCATGGTGATAGTGTTCATGGTGACAACCCCACGGTGACAGTGCCAATGTTGATAGTCCCAGTGGTGACAGGTCTTACATTGAATGTGACCATGGTGTCTGTGCTCATGGTGACAGTGCTCAAGGTTATAGTCTCCATGTTGACAGTGCCGATGGTGACAATTCTCACGGTGACAGGGCCTATGGTGAAAATTCTCATAGTGACAGTGTTCACGGTGACAGTGCCCATGGTGCTATTACCCATGGTGACAGTTCTCATAGTGAAACTGCCCATGGTGACACTGCCCATGGTGGCAGTGCAAAATGGTGACAGTGCCCATGGTGATATTGCTCATGGTGACATTGCTTATGGTGATAGTGTGTATGGTGAAACTGCACACAGTGACATTGCTCATGGTGACAGTGTTCATGGCGTTAGTTCCTATGGTGAATGTGACCATGGGGACAGTGCCCATAGTCACAATTCTCATGGGGTAGTGCTCACGGTGACAGTGCCCATGGTGACAATACACAGGGTGACAGTATTCATGGTGACATTGCTCATGGTGAGAGTGCCCATGTTCACAACTGTCACGGTGATAGTTCCCATGGTGACAATACCCAGGGTAACAGAGCTGATGGTAAAAGTGTTCACGGTGACAGTGCCCATGGTGACAGTACCTAAGGTGACAATTCCCATGGTGAGACTGCTCATAGACAGTGCCCATGGTGACAATACCCAGCGTGTCCTGTCCATGGTGACAGTGATCATGGTGACACATCTCATGAGGACAGTGCCATAAGTGACAGTGCTCATTGTGGCAGTGCTCATGGTGACAGTGCCCATGGTGACAGTGCCTATGGTGATAGATATCATGGTGGCTGTGCCCAGGGAGACATTGCCCACGCTGACAAGACCCATGGTGATACTTCCCATTGTGACAGTGCCATCGGTGGCAGAGCCCATGGTGACAGTGCCCAAGATCACAGAGCCCATGGTGAGAGTGCTAACGGTGACTGTGCCCATGGTGACAGCACCCAGTGTGAAATTGCCCATTGTGACAGTGCTCACGGTGACCATGCCAATGGTGATAGTGCCAATAGTGAGAGTGCTCACGGTGACACTGCCCATGGACACACTGCCCATTGTGATAGTGCCCATCATGACAACCCCTCGGAGGCAGTGCCAATGGTGAGAGTCCCCGTGGTGACAGTTCTCATGGTGAAAGTGATCCTTTTGAAATTGCTCATGGTGACAGTGCTCATGGTGACAGTGCTCAAGGTGATAGTCTCCATGTTGACAGTGTGCATGGTGACTGTTCTCACGGTGACAGTGCCTATGGTGATTATGCTCTTAGTGACAGTGCTCATGGTGACAGTGCCCATGGTGACAGTGACCACGGTGACTGTTCTCACCGTGGTAGTGCCCATGGTGACAGTGTTCATGATGACAGTCCGCATTAAGGCTGTGCCCGTGGTGACATTGCTAATGGTGATAATTCTCACGGTGATAGTACGCACGTTGAAAATGACAAAGGTGACAACACCCAGGTGATAATAATCATGGTGAAAGTGCCCATGGTGGCAGTTCTCATACTGACAGTTCTTGTGACAGTGCTCATGGTGGCAGTGCTCGTGGTGACAGTGCTCTTGGTGACAGTGCTCATGGTGGCAGTGCCCATGGTGAGACTACCGATGGTGACCCTGCCCATGGTGACAGTGCACATGGTCATGGTGCCTCTGGTGGCAGTGCAATATAGTGAGAATGCCCATGATGATATTGCTCATGGTGATAGTGCCCATGGTGAGAGTGCCCATGGTTCCAGTGCTCATGGTGACAGTGCCCATTGTGACAGTGCCCTTGGTGACAGTGCACACCATGAGAGTGCCCATGGTGTCTGTGCCCATGGTGACAGTTCTTATCATGAGAGTGTTCACGGTAGCAGTGTTCATGGTAATAGTGCTCACGGAGGCATTGCCCACAATGAGAGTGCCCACGGTGAGAATACTGACTGTGACAGTGCCCATGATGACTTTTCTCTCTGTGACAGTGCCCTTGGGGACAGTTAGCACGGTGAGATTTCTCACAGTGATAGTGCACATTGTTTCAGTGCTCATAGTGACAAGACCCTAGGCGCCAGTGCCCATCATGGCATTGCTCACGGTGATATTTCTCACGGTGACAGTGCCCATGGTGATATTACCCATGGTGACAGTACTCAGTGATCAAGTGCTCATGGTGACATGGCATAAGGTGATAATGCTCACGGTGGCAGTGCAAAATGGTGACAGTGCCCATGGGGACATTGCTTAATGTGATAGTCCTTGTGGTGACATTGTGCATGGTGACATTGCCCACCATGACAGTGCTCTTGTTGACAGTGCTCATGGTGATAGTGCCAATGTTGGAAGTGCCCATCGTGAAAGTGTCCATGGTGACAGTTCTTATGATGAGAGTGGTCAGAGTGGCAGTGCTCATGGTGAAAGTGCCCATGGTGACAGAGCCCACGGTGACAGTGTCCATAGTTATAGTGTCCATGGTGACAGTACTAACAGTGAAATTGTCCATGGGGACACTGCCCATGGTGAAAGTGCCCATGGTCACAACACTCACGGTGATAGTGCTCACGGTGAGAGTGGCCATGGTGACAGTGACCACGGTGACAGTTCTAATGGTGATACTGCCCATGATGACAGTGCTCTGGTGACAGTCCACATTGTACCAGTGCCCAAGGTGACAGTGCTCATGGTGACAGTGCCCAAAGTCACAATACCCATGGTGACAGTGCCCAGGCTGACAGTTCTCAAGGTGATAGTGCCCATGGTGACAGTGCACATGGTGATACAGAGAATGGGGACAGTGCTTATGGTGACAGTGGTCATGGTTGCAGTACCCATGGTGATAGTGCTGAAACTGACAGTGCCCTTGGGGATAGTGCCCATGGTGAGTGTGCTCGTGTTAATTGTGTCCATGGTGGCAGTTCCCATTGTGAAAGTGCTCATGATGACAGTGCCCATGTGGGTAGTTCCCATGGTGACAGTGCTCATGGTGATAGTGACCATGTTAACAGTGCACATGGTGGCTGTGCCCTTGGTGACAGTGCCCATGATGACAGTATTCATGGTGACAGTGCTCACGGTGATAATGCCCATGGTGGCAGTGCACATGGTGGTAGTGCACATGGTGGCAGTGAAAAATGGGGACAGTTCACATGCTGACAGTTCTCATTGTGACAATGCACACGGTCACAACCGATGCTCACACTGCTCATGGTAGCTGTACCCTTGGTGACAGTGCTCAGAGTGATAGTGCCCATGGTGGCAGTGCCCATGCTGACACTGCCCATGGTGACATTGCCCATGATGACAGTGCCCATGGAGTCAGTGCCCACGGAGCCATTGCCTATGGTAACAGTGCTCACAGTGACAGTACCCATGGTAACAGTGACCATGGTGAGAGTGCTCATGGTGATAGTGTCTATGGTGACAGATCACACTGTGACAGTCCGCATTGTGCCAGTACCAATTGTGACAGTGCCCATGGTGACATTGACCATGGTGAGAGTGATCACGGTGCTAGTGCTCACAGTAATAGTGCTCATGGTGACAGTGCCGACAGTGAAGGTGCTCACGGTGACAGTGCCTCTGGTGATAGTGCCCATGGTGAGAGTCCGCCCATTGATAGTGCCCATGGTGGCAGTTCCCATTGTGAAAATGCTCATGATGACATTGCCCATGTTGGTAGTCCCCATGGTGACAGTGCTCACGGTGATAGTGACCTTGGTAACTGTGCACATGGTGGCCGTGCCCTTGGTGACAGTGCCAATGATGACAGTACTCATGGTGACAGTTCTCACGGTGATAGTGCCCATGGTGATATTGCACATGGTGGCAGTGAAAAATGGTGACAGTGCCCATGTTGACAGTTCTCATGGTGACAGTGCACACGGTGACAACCCATGCAGACAGTACTCACGGTGAGAGTTCTCATGGTTGCAGTACCCATGGTGACAGTGCTCACAGTGATACTGCCCATGGTGGCAGTGCCCATGGTGACAGTGCCCATGGTGACACTGCCCATGATGACAGTGCCCATGGTGAAAGTTCCCACGGCGCCATTGCCTATGGTGACAGTGCTCATGGTAACAGTGCCCATGGTGACAGTGACCATGGTGAGAGTGCTCACACTGATAGTGCCCATGGTGACAGGGCTCATGGTGCCAGTCCGCATTGTGCCAGTACCCATGGCGACAGTGCTCATGGTGACACTGACCACAGTGAGAGTGCTCACTGTGATAGAGCTCACGGTAATAGTGCTCATGGTGACAGTGCAAATGGTGACAATACCCATGGTGACATTACTCATGTTGAAAATACCCATGGTGGCAGTTCTCATGGTGACAGTGCTCATAATAGCAGTGCCCAAGGTGGCAGTCCTCGTGGTGACAGTGCTAATGGTGACAGTGCTCTTGGTGGCAGTTCCCATGGGGACAGTACCGATGGTGACCCTGTGCATTGTTACAGTGCCCATGGTAACCGTGCTCACGGTGGTAGTGCACATCGTGACAGTGCCCATGGTGGCAGTTCACCTGGTGACAGTGCTAAATCGTGACAGTGCACATGCTGACAGTGCTCACGGTGATAGTGCCCATGGTGACAGTGCCCACGGTGATAATGGGCATTATTACAGTGTTCATCGTGACAGAGCCCAAGGTGGCAGTGGCCATGGTGACAGTGCCCTCAATGACAGTGCCCATGGTAACAGTGCCGACAGTGACAGTGCCCATGGTGACACTTCTCACAGTGAATGTGCCCATGGGGACAGTTACCATGATGAGATTTCTCACGGTGATAGTGCCCGTTGTGACAGTGCTCACACTGACAATGCCCATGGTGCCACTGCCCATAGAGACATTCCGCACGGTCACTTTTCTCACGGTGAAAGTACCTATGGTGACACTGCACCTGGTGGCAGTGCAAAATGGTGACAGTGCCCATGGTGACATTGCTCATAGTGACTTTGCTTACAGTGATAGTCCTTACGGTGACAGTGTGCACAGTGACACTGCACACAGTTGCAGTGTTCATGGTGACAGTGTTCACGGTGATACTTTCCATGGTGATAGTGCCCATGGTGACACTGCACATGGTGGCAGTGAAAAATGGTGACAGTGCCCCTGTTGTCAGTTCTCATGGTGACCGTGCACATGGTGACAACCCGTGCAGACTGTACTCATGGTGACAGTACTCACGGTGACAGTTCTCATGTTTGCAGTATCCATGGTGACAGTGCTCACAGTGATAGTGCCCATGGTGAGAGTGCCCATGATGACAGGGCCCATGGTGCCATTGCCTATGGTGACAGTGCTCATGGTAACAGTGCCCAAGGTGACAGTGACCATGGTGAGAGTGCTCACACTGATGGTGCCCATGGTGACAGTGCTCATGGTGTCTGTCTACATTGTGCCAGTACCCATGGCAACAGTGCTCATGGTGACAGGGACCACAGTGAGAGAGCTCACGGTGAGAGTGCTCACGGTAATAGTGCTCATGGTGACAGTGCAAATGGTGACAATACCATGGTGACAGTACTCATGTTGAAAATACCCATGGTGGCAGTTCTCATAGCGACAGATCTCATGGTGACATTGCTCATAATAGCAGTGCCCAGGTGCCAGTGCTCGTGGTGATGGTGCTAATGGTGACAGTGCTCTTGGTGGCAGTTCCCATCGGGACAATACTGATGGTGACACTGTGCATTGTTACAGTGCCCATGGTAACCGTGTTCACGGTGATAGTGCACATCGTGACAGTGCCCATGGTGGTAGTTCACCTGGTGACAGTGCTAAATAGTGACAGTGCACATGCTGACAGTGCTCACGGTGATCGTGCCCATGGTGACAGTGCACACGGTCATAATGGGCATTCTTACAGAGTTCATGGTGACAGCACACGGTGGCAGTGGCCATGGAGACAGTGCCCACAATGACAGTGCCCATGGTGACAGTGCCGACAGTGACAGTGCCCATGGTGACACTTCTCATGGTGACAGTGCCCATGGGGACAGTTAGCATGGTGAGATTTCTAACGGTGATAGTGCCCGTTGTGCCAGTGCTCACAGTAACAATGCCCATGGGGCCAGTGCCCATAGAGTCATTCCGCACGGTCACATTTCTCACGGTGAAAGTGCCTATGGTGATATTAACCATGGTGACACTGCACATGGTGGCAGAGCAAAATGGTGACAGTGCCCATGGTGACATTGCTCATGGTGACTTTGCTTACGGTGATAGTCCTTACAGTGACAGTACGCATGGTGACACTGCACACAGTGACAGTGTTCATGGTGAAAGTGTTCACAGTGATAGTTCCCATGGTGAGATTGTCCTGGTAACAGTGCCCATAGTCACAATTCTCATGGTGTAGTGCTCACAGTGACAGTGCCCATGGTGTCATGCCCATGGTGACAGTGCTCATGGTGACAGTGCTCATGTTGGCAGAGCCATAAATAAGAGTGCTCATTGTGGCAGTGCTCATGGTGTCCGTGCTCATGGTGACAGTGCCCATGATTACAGTGTTTATGGTGATAGATGTCACGGTGTCAGTGCCCACGCGGAGAGTGCCAAGGCTGACAAAGCCCAGGGTGATACTTCCCATTGGGACAGTGCCCACGGTGACAGTGCCCATGGTGACAGCACCCAGTGTGACAAGGCGCATGGTGACAGTGCTCACGGTGACAGTGCCCATGGTGACAGTGCCGATGGTGAGAGTGCCAATAGTGACAGTGCTCATGGTGAAACTGCCCACAGAGACATCGCCCATGGTGATAGTGTTCATGGTGACAACCCCACGGTGACAGTGCCAATGTTGATAGTCCCAGTGGTGACAGGTCTTACATTGAATGTGACCATGGTGTCTGTGCTCATGGTGACAGTGCTCAAGGTTATAGTCTCCATGTTGACAGTGCCGATGGTGACAATTCTCACGGTGACAGGGCCTATGGTGAAAATTCTCATAGTGACAGTGTTCACGGTGACAGTGCCCATGGTGCTATTACCCATGGTGACAGTTCTCATAGTGAAACTGCCCATGGTGACACTGCCCATGGTGGCAGTGCAAAATGGTGACAGTGCCCATGGTGATATTGCTCATGGTGACATTGCTTATGGTGATAGTGTGTATGGTGAAACTGCACACAGTGACATTGCTCATGGTGACAGTGTTCATGGCGTTAGTTCCTATGGTGAATGTGACCATGGGGACAGTGCCCATAGTCACAATTCTCATGGGGTAGTGCTCACGGTGACAGTGCCCATGGTGACAATACACAGGGTGACAGTATTCATGGTGACATTGCTCATGGTGAGAGTGCCCATGTTCACAACTGTCACGGTGATAGTTCCCATGGTGACAATACCCAGGGTAACAGAGCTGATGGTAAAAGTGTTCACGGTGACAGTGCCCATGGTGACAGTACCTAAGGTGACAATTCCCATGGTGAGACTGCTCATAGACAGTGCCCATGGTGACAATACCCAGCGTGTCCTGTCCATGGTGACAGTGATCATGGTGACACATCTCATGAGGACAGTGCCATAAGTGACAGTGCTCATTGTGGCAGTGCTCATGGTGACAGTGCCCATGGTGACAGTGCCTATGGTGATAGATATCATGGTGGCTGTGCCCAGGGAGACATTGCCCACGCTGACAAGACCCATGGTGATACTTCCCATTGTGACAGTGCCATCGGTGGCAGAGCCCATGGTGACAGTGCCCAAGATCACAGAGCCCATGGTGAGAGTGCTAACGGTGACTGTGCCCATGGTGACAGCACCCAGTGTGAAATTGCCCATTGTGACAGTGCTCACGGTGACCATGCCAATGGTGATAGTGCCAATAGTGAGAGTGCTCACGGTGACACTGCCCATGGACACACTGCCCATTGTGATAGTGCCCATCATGACAACCCCTCGGAGGCAGTGCCAATGGTGAGAGTCCCCGTGGTGACAGTTCTCATGGTGAAAGTGATCCTTTTGAAATTGCTCATGGTGACAGTGCTCATGGTGACAGTGCTCAAGGTGATAGTCTCCATGTTGACAGTGTGCATGGTGACTGTTCTCACGGTGACAGTGCCTATGGTGATTATGCTCTTAGTGACAGTGCTCATGGTGACAGTGCCCATGGTGACAGTGACCACGGTGACTGTTCTCACCGTGGTAGTGCCCATGGTGACAGTGTTCATGATGACAGTCCGCATTAAGGCTGTGCCCGTGGTGACATTGCTAATGGTGATAATTCTCACGGTGATAGTACGCACGTTGAAAATGACAAAGGTGACAACACCCAGGTGATAATAATCATGGTGAAAGTGCCCATGGTGGCAGTTCTCATACTGACAGTTCTTGTGACAGTGCTCATGGTGGCAGTGCTCGTGGTGACAGTGCTCTTGGTGACAGTGCTCATGGTGGCAGTGCCCATGGTGAGACTACCGATGGTGACCCTGCCCATGGTGACAGTGCACATGGTCATGGTGCCTCTGGTGGCAGTGCAATATAGTGAGAATGCCCATGATGATATTGCTCATGGTGATAGTGCCCATGGTGAGAGTGCCCATGGTTCCAGTGCTCATGGTGACAGTGCCCATTGTGACAGTGCCCTTGGTGACAGTGCACACCATGAGAGTGCCCATGGTGTCTGTGCCCATGGTGACAGTTCTTATCATGAGAGTGTTCACGGTAGCAGTGTTCATGGTAATAGTGCTCACGGAGGCATTGCCCACAATGAGAGTGCCCACGGTGAGAATACTGACTGTGACAGTGCCCATGATGACTTTTCTCTCTGTGACAGTGCCCTTGGGGACAGTTAGCACGGTGAGATTTCTCACAGTGATAGTGCACATTGTTTCAGTGCTCATAGTGACAAGACCCTAGGCGCCAGTGCCCATCATGGCATTGCTCACGGTGATATTTCTCACGGTGACAGTGCCCATGGTGATATTACCCATGGTGACAGTACTCAGTGATCAAGTGCTCATGGTGACATGGCATAAGGTGATAATGCTCACGGTGGCAGTGCAAAATGGTGACAGTGCCCATGGGGACATTGCTTAATGTGATAGTCCTTGTGGTGACATTGTGCATGGTGACATTGCCCACCATGACAGTGCTCTTGTTGACAGTGCTCATGGTGATAGTGCCAATGTTGGAAGTGCCCATCGTGAAAGTGTCCATGGTGACAGTTCTTATGATGAGAGTGGTCAGAGTGGCAGTGCTCATGGTGAAAGTGCCCATGGTGACAGAGCCCACGGTGACAGTGTCCATAGTTATAGTGTCCATGGTGACAGTACTAACAGTGAAATTGTCCATGGGGACACTGCCCATGGTGAAAGTGCCCATGGTCACAACACTCACGGTGATAGTGCTCACGGTGAGAGTGGCCATGGTGACAGTGACCACGGTGACAGTTCTAATGGTGATACTGCCCATGATGACAGTGCTCTGGTGACAGTCCACATTGTACCAGTGCCCAAGGTGACAGTGCTCATGGTGACAGTGCCCAAAGTCACAATACCCATGGTGACAGTGCCCAGGCTGACAGTTCTCAAGGTGATAGTGCCCATGGTGACAGTGCACATGGTGATACAGAGAATGGGGACAGTGCTTATGGTGACAGTGGTCATGGTTGCAGTACCCATGGTGATAGTGCTGAAACTGACAGTGCCCTTGGGGATAGTGCCCATGGTGAGTGTGCTCGTGTTAATTGTGTCCATGGTGGCAGTTCCCATTGTGAAAGTGCTCATGATGACAGTGCCCATGTGGGTAGTTCCCATGGTGACAGTGCTCATGGTGATAGTGACCATGTTAACAGTGCACATGGTGGCTGTGCCCTTGGTGACAGTGCCCATGATGACAGTATTCATGGTGACAGTGCTCACGGTGATAATGCCCATGGTGGCAGTGCACATGGTGGTAGTGCACATGGTGGCAGTGAAAAATGGGGACAGTTCACATGCTGACAGTTCTCATTGTGACAATGCACACGGTCACAACCGATGCTCACACTGCTCATGGTAGCTGTACCCTTGGTGACAGTGCTCAGAGTGATAGTGCCCATGGTGGCAGTGCCCATGCTGACACTGCCCATGGTGACATTGCCCATGATGACAGTGCCCATGGAGTCAGTGCCCACGGAGCCATTGCCTATGGTAACAGTGCTCACAGTGACAGTACCCATGGTAACAGTGACCATGGTGAGAGTGCTCATGGTGATAGTGTCTATGGTGACAGATCACACTGTGACAGTCCGCATTGTGCCAGTACCAATTGTGACAGTGCCCATGGTGACATTGACCATGGTGAGAGTGATCACGGTGCTAGTGCTCACAGTAATAGTGCTCATGGTGACAGTGCCGACAGTGAAGGTGCTCACGGTGACAGTGCCTCTGGTGATAGTGCCCATGGTGAGAGTCCGCCCATTGATAGTGCCCATGGTGGCAGTTCCCATTGTGAAAATGCTCATGATGACATTGCCCATGTTGGTAGTCCCCATGGTGACAGTGCTCACGGTGATAGTGACCTTGGTAACTGTGCACATGGTGGCCGTGCCCTTGGTGACAGTGCCAATGATGACAGTACTCATGGTGACAGTTCTCACGGTGATAGTGCCCATGGTGATATTGCACATGGTGGCAGTGAAAAATGGTGACAGTGCCCATGTTGACAGTTCTCATGGTGACAGTGCACACGGTGACAACCCATGCAGACAGTACTCACGGTGAGAGTTCTCATGGTTGCAGTACCCATGGTGACAGTGCTCACAGTGATACTGCCCATGGTGGCAGTGCCCATGGTGACAGTGCCCATGGTGACACTGCCCATGATGACAGTGCCCATGGTGAAAGTTCCCACGGCGCCATTGCCTATGGTGACAGTGCTCATGGTAACAGTGCCCATGGTGACAGTGACCATGGTGAGAGTGCTCACACTGATAGTGCCCATGGTGACAGGGCTCATGGTGCCAGTCCGCATTGTGCCAGTACCCATGGCGACAGTGCTCATGGTGACACTGACCACAGTGAGAGTGCTCACTGTGATAGAGCTCACGGTAATAGTGCTCATGGTGACAGTGCAAATGGTGACAATACCCATGGTGACAGTACTCATGTTGAAAATACCCATGGTGGCAGTTCTCATGGTGACAGTGCTCATAATAGCAGTGCCCAAGGTGGCAGTCCTCGTGGTGACAGTGCTAATGGTGACAGTGCTCTTGGTGGCAGTTCCCATGGGGACAGTACCGATGGTGACCCTGTGCATTGTTACAGTGCCCATGGTAACCGTGCTCACGGTGGTAGTGCACATCGTGACAGTGCCCATGGTGGCAGTTCACCTGGTGACAGTGCTAAATCGTGACAGTGCACATGCTGACAGTGCTCACGGTGATAGTGCCCATGGTGACAGTGCCCACGGTGATAATGGGCATTATTACAGTGTTCATCGTGACAGAGCCCAAGGTGGCAGTGGCCATGGTGACAGTGCCCTCAATGACAGTGCCCATGGTAACAGTGCCGACAGTGACAGTGCCCATGGTGACACTTCTCACAGTGAATGTGCCCATGGGGACAGTTACCATGATGAGATTTCTCACGGTGATAGTGCCCGTTGTGACAGTGCTCACACTGACAATGCCCATGGTGCCACTGCCCATAGAGACATTCCGCACGGTCACTTTTCTCACGGTGAAAGTACCTATGGTGACACTGCACCTGGTGGCAGTGCAAAATGGTGACAGTGCCCATGGTGACATTGCTCATAGTGACTTTGCTTACAGTGATAGTCCTTACGGTGACAGTGTGCATGGTGACACTGCACACAGTTGCAGTGTTCATGGTGACAGTGTTCACGGTGATACTTTCCATGGTGATAGTGCCCATGGTGACACTGCACATGGTGGCAGTGAAAAATGGTGACAGTGCCCCTGTTGTCAGTTCTCATGGTGACCGTGCACATGGTGACAACCCGTGCAGACTGTACTCATGGTGACAGTACTCACGGTGACAGTTCTCATGTTTGCAGTATCCATGGTGACAGTGCTTACAGTGATAGTGCCCATGGTGAGAGTGCCCATGATGACAGGGCCCATGGTGCCATTGCCTATGGTGACAGTGCTCATGGTAACAGTGCCCAAGGTGACAGTGACCATGGTGAGAGTGCTCACACTGATGGTGCCCATGGTGACAGTGCTCATGGTGTCTGTCTACATTGTGCCAGTACCCATGGCAACAGTGCTCATGGTGACAGGGACCACAGTGAGAGAGCTCACGGTGAGAGTGCTCACGGTAATAGTGCTCATGGTGACAGTGCAAATGGTGACAATACCATGGTGACAGTACTCATGTTGAAAATACCCATGGTGGCAGTTCTCATAGCGACAGAACTCATGGTGACATTGCTCATAATAGCAGTGCCCAGGTGCCAGTGCTCGTGGTGACGGTGCTAATGGTGACAGTGCTCTTGGTGGCAGTTCCCATCGGGACAATACTGATGGTGACACTGTGCATTGTTACAGTGCCCATGGTAACCGTGTTCACGGTGATAGTGCACATCGTGACAGTGCCCATGGTGGTAGTTCACCTGGTGACAGTGCTAAATAGTGACAGTGCACATGCTGACAGTGCTCACGGTGATAGTGCCCATGGTGACAGTGCACACGGTGATAATGGGCATTGTTACAGAGTTCATGGTGACAGCACACGGTGGCAGTGGCCATGGAGACAGTGCCCACAATGACAGTGCCCATGGTGACAGTGCCGACAGTGACAGTGCCCATGGTGACACTTCTCATGGTGACAGTACCCATGGGGACAGTTAGCATGGTGAGATTTCTAACGGTGATAGTGCCCGTTGTGCCAGTGCTCACAGTAACAATGCCCATGGGGCCAGTGCCCATAGAGTCATTCCGCACGGTCACATTTCTCACGGTGAAAGTGCCTATGGTGATATTAACCATGGTGACACTGCACATGGTGGCAGAGCAAAATGGTGACAGTGCCCATGGTGACATTGCTCATGGTGACTTTGCTTACGGTGATAGTCCTTACAGTGACAGTACGCATGTTGACACTGCACACAGTGACAGTGTTCATGGTGAAAGTGTTCACGGTGATAGTTCCCATGGTGAGATTGTCCTGGTAACAGTGCCCATAGTCACAATTCTCATGGTGTAGTGCTCACAGTGACAGTGCCCATGGTGTCATGCCCATGGTGACAGTGCTCATGGTGACAGTGCTCATGTTGGCAGAGCCATAAATAAGAGTGCTCATTGTGGCAGTGCTCATGGTGTCCGTGCTCATGGTGACAGTGCCCATGATTACAGTGTTTATGGTGATAGATGTCACGGTGTCAGTGCCCACGCGGAGAGTGCCAAGGCTGACAAAGCCCAGGGTGATACTTCCCATTGTGACAGTGCCCACGGTGACAGTGCCCATGGTGACAGTGCCGATGGTGAGAGTGCCAATAGTGACAGTGCTCATGGTGAAACTGCCCACAGAGACATCGCCCATGGTGATAGTGTTCATGGTGACAACCCCACGGTGACAGTGCCAATGTTGATAGTCCCAGTGGTGACAGGTCTTACATTGAATGTGACCATGGTG
This sequence comes from Mesoplodon mirus, assembly GCF_964341445.2. Classification (NCBI taxonomy): domain Eukaryota; kingdom Metazoa; phylum Chordata; class Mammalia; order Artiodactyla; family Ziphiidae; genus Mesoplodon; species Mesoplodon mirus. The sequence continues at coordinate 485,208 of NW_028295487.1, forward strand.
TCTGTGCTCATGGTGACAGTGCTCAAGGTTATAGTCTCCATGTTGACAGTGCCGATGGTGACAATTCTCACGGTGACAGGGCCTATGGTGAAAATTCTCATAGTGACAGTGTTCACGGTGACAGTGCCCATGGTGCTATTACCCATGGTGACAGTTCTCATAGTGAAACTGCCCATGTTGACACTGCCCATGGTGGCAGTGCAAAATGGTGACAGTGCCCATGGTGATATTGCTCATGGTGACATTGCTTATGGTGATAGTGTGTATGGTGAAACTGCACACAGTGACATTGCTCATGGTGACAGTGTTCATGGCGTTAGTTCCTATGGTGAATGTGACCATGGGGACAGTGCCCATAGTCACAATTCTCATGGGGTAGTGCTCACGGTGACAGTGCCCATGGTGACAATACACAGGGTGACAGTATTCATGGTGACATTGCTCATGGTGAGAGTGCCCATGTTCACAACTGTCACGGTGATAGTTCCCATGGTGACAATACCCAGGGTAACAGAGCTGATGGTAAAAGTGTTCACGGTGACAGTGCCCATGGTGACAGTACCTAAGGTGACAATTCCCATGGTGAGACTGCTCATAGACAGTGCCCATGGTGACAATACCCAGCGTGTCCTGTCCATGGTGACAGTGATCATGGTGACACATCTCATGAGGACAGTGCCATAAGTGGCAGTGTTCATGGTGACAGTGCCCATGGTGACAGTGCCTATGGTGATAGATATCATGGTGGCTGTGCCCAGGGAGACATTGCCCACGCTGACAAGACCCATGGTGATACTTCCCATTGTGACAGTGCCATCGGTGGCAGAGCCCATGGTGACAGTGCCCAAGATCACAGAGCCCATGGTGAGAGTGCTAACGGTGACTGTGCCCATGGTGACAGCACCCAGTGTGAAAATGCCCATTGTGACAGTGCTCACGGTGACCATGCCAATGGTGATAGTGCCAATAGTGAGAGTGCTCACGGTGACACTGCCCATGGACACACTGCCCATTGTGATAGTGCCCATCATGACAACCCCTCGGAGGCAGTGCCAATGGTGAGAGTCCCCGTGGTGACAGTTCTCATGGTGAAAGTGATCCTTTTGAAATTGCTCATGGTGACAGTGCTCATGGTGACAGTGCTCAAGGTGATAGTCTCCATGTTGACAGTGTGCATGGTGACTGTTCTCACGGTGACAGTGCCTATGGTGATTATGCTCTTAGTGACAGTGCTCATGGTGACAGTGCCCATGGTGACAGTGACCACGGTGACTGTTCTCACCGTGGTAGTGCCCATGGTGACAGTGTTCATGACAGTCCGCATTAAGGCTGTGCCCGTGGTGACATTGCTAATGGTGATAATTCTCACGGTGATAGTACGCACGTTGAAAATGACAAAGGTGACAACACCCAGGTGATAATAATCATGGTGAAAGTGCCCATGGTGGCAGTTCTCATACTGACAGTTCTTGTGACAGTGCTCATGGTGGCAGTGCTCGTGGTGACAGTGCTCTTGGTGACAGTGCTCATGGTGGCAGTGCCCATGGTGAGACTACCGATGGTGACCCTGCCCATGGTGACAGTGCACATGGTCATGGTGCCTCTGGTGGCAGTGCAATATAGTGAGAATGCCCATGATGATATTGCTCATGGTGATAGTGCCCATGGTGAGAGTGCCCATGGTTCCAGTGCTCATGGTGACAGTGCCCATTGTGACAGTGCCCTTGGTGACAGTGCACACCATGAGAGTGCCCATGGTGTCTGTGCCCATGGTGACAGTTCTTATCATGAGAGTGTTCACGGTAGCAGTGTTCATGGTAATAGTGCTCACGGAGGCATTGCCCACAATGAGAGTGCCCACGGTGAGAATACTGACTGTGACAGTGCCCATGATGACTTTTCTCTCTGTGACAGTGCCCTTGGGGACAGTTAGCACGGTGAGATTTCTCACAGTGATAGTGCACATTGTTTCAGTGCTCATAGTGACAAGACCCTAGGCGCCAGTGCCCATCATGGCATTGCTCACGGTGATATTTCTCACGGTGACAGTGCCCATGGTGATATTACCCATGGTGACAGTACTCAGTGATCAAGTGCTCATGGTGACATGGCATAAGGTGATAATGCTCACGGTGGCAGTGCAAAATGGTGACAGTGCCCATGGGGACATTGCTTAATGTGATAGTCCTTGTGGTGACATTGTGCATGGTGACATTGCCCACCATGACAGTGCTCTTGTTGACAGTGCTCATGGTGATAGTGCCAATGTTGGAAGTGCCCATCGTGAAAGTGTCCATGGTGACAGTTCTTATGATGAGAGTGGTCAGAGTGGCAGTGCTCATGGTGAAAGTGCCCATGGTGACAGAGCCCACGGTGACAGTGTCCATAGTTATAGTGTCCATGGTGACAGTACTAACAGTGAAATTGTCCATGGGGACACTGCCCATGGTGAAAGTGCCCATGGTCACAACACTCACGGTGATAGTGCTCACAGTGAGAGTGGCCATGGTGACAGTGACCACGGTGACAGTTCTAATGGTGATACTGCCAGTGATGACAGTGCTCTGGTGACAGTCCACATTGTACCAGTGCCCAAGGTGACAGTGCTCATGGTGACAGTGCCCAAAGTCACAATACCCATGGTGACAGTGCCCAGGCTGACAGTTCTCAAGGTGATAGTGCCCATGGTGACAGTGCACATGGTGATACAGAGAATGGGGACAGTGCTTATGGTGACAGTGGTCATGGTTGCAGTACCCATGGTGATAGTGCTGAAACTGACAGTGCCCTTGGGGATAGTGCCCATGGTGAGTGTGCTCGTGTTAATTGTGTCCATGGTGGCAGTTCCCATTGTGAAAGTGCTCATGATGACAGTGCCCATGTGGGTAGTTCCCATGGTGACAGTGCTCATGGTGATAGTGACCATGTTAACAGTGCACATGGTGGCTGTGCCCTTGGTGACAGTGCCCATGATGACAGTATTCATGGTGACAGTGCTCACGGTGATAATGCCCATGGTGGCAGTGCACATGGTGGTAGTGCACATGGTGGCAGTGAAAAATGGGGACAGTTCACATGCTGACAGTTCTCATTGTGACAATGCACACGGTCACAACCGATGCTCACACTGCTCATGGTAGCTGTACCCTTGGTGACAGTGCTCAGAGTGATAGTGCCCATGGTGGCAGTGCCCATGGTGACACTGCCCATGGTGACATTGCCCATGATGACAGTGCCCATGGAGTCAGTGCCCACGGAGCCATTGCCTATGGTAACAGTGCTCACAGTGACAGTACCCATGGTAACAGTGACCATGGTGAGAGTGCTCATGGTGATAGTGTCTATGGTGACAGATCACACTGTGACAGTCCGCATTGTGCCAGTACCAATTGTGACAGTGCCCATGGTGACATTGACCATGGTGAGAGTGATCACGGTGCTAGTGCTCACAGTAATAGTGCTCATGGTGACAGTGCCGACAGTGAAGGTGCTCACGGTGACAGTGCCTCTGGTGATAGTGCCCATGGTGAGAGTCCGCCCATTGATAGTGCCCATGGTGGCAGTTCCCATTGTGAAAATGCTCATGATGACATTGCCCATGTTGGTAGTCCCCATGGTGACAGTGCTCACGGTGATAGTGACCTTGGTAACTGTGCACATGGTGGCCGTGCCCTTGGTGACAGTGCCAATGATGACAGTACTCATGGTGACAGTTCTCACGGTGATAGTGCCCATGGTGATATTGCACATGGTGGCAGTGAAAAATGGTGACAGTGCCCATGTTGACAGTTCTCATGGTGACAGTGCACACGGTGACAACCCATGCAGACAGTACTCACGGTGACAGTTCTCATGGTTGCAGTACCCATGGTGACAGTGCTCACAGTGATACTGCCCATGGTGGCAGTGCCCATGGTGACAGTGCCCATGGTGACACTGCCCATGATGACAGTGCCCATGGTGAAAGTTCCCACGGCGCCATTGCCTATGGTGACACTGCTCATGGTAACAGTGCCCATGGTGACAGTGACCATGGTGAGAGTGCTCACACTGATAGTGCCCATGGTGACAGGGCTCATGGTGCCAGTCCGCATTGTGCCAGTACCCATGGCGACAGTGCTCATGGTGACACTGACCACAGTGAGAGTGCTCACTGTGATAGAGCTCACGGTAATAGTGCTCATGGTGACAGTGCAAATGGTGACAATACCCATGGTGACAGTACTCATGTTGAAAATACCCATGGTGGCAGTTCTCATGGTGACAGTGCTCATAATAGCAGTGCCCAAGGTGGCAGTCCTCGTGGTGACAGTGCTAATGGTGACAGTGCTCTTGGTGGCAGTTCCCATGGGGACAGTACCGATGGTGACCCTGTGCATTGTTACAGTGCCCATGGTAACCGTGCTCACGGTGGTAGTGCACATCGTGACAGTGCCCATGGTGGCAGTTCACCTGGTGACAGTGCTAAATCGTGACAGTGCACATGCTGACAGTGCTCACGGTGATAGTGCCCATGGTGACAGTGCCCACGGTGATAATGGGTATTATTACAGTGTTCATCTTGACAGAGCCCAAGGTGGCAGTGGCCATGGTGACAGTGCCCACAATGACAGTGCCCATGGTAACAGTGCCGACAGTGACAGTGCCCATGGTGACACTTCTCACAGTGAATGTGCCCATGGGGACAGTTACCATGATGAGATTTCTCACGGTGATAGTGCCCGTTGTGACAGTGCTCACACTGACAATGCCCATGGTGCCACTGCCCATAGAGACATTCCGCACGGTCACTTTTCTCACGGTGAAAGTACCTATGGTGACACTGCACCTGGTGGCAGTGCAAAATGGTGACAGTGCCCATGGTGACATTGCTCATAGTGACTTTGCTTACAGTGATAGTCCTTACGGTGACAGTGTGCACAGTGACACTGCACACAGTTGCAGTGTTCATGGTGACAGTGTTCACGGTGATACTTTCCATGGTGATAGTGCCCATGGTGACACTGCACATGGTGGCAGTGAAAAATGGTGACAGTGCCCCTGTTGTCAGTTCTCATGGTGACCGTGCACATGGTGACAACCCGTGCAGACTGTACTCATGGTGACAGTACTCACGGTGACAGTTCTCATGTTTGCAGTATCCATGGTGACAGTGCTCACAGTGATAGTGCCCATGGTGAGAGTGCCCATGATGACAGGGCCCATGGTGCCATTGCCTATGGTGACAGTGCTCATGGTAACAGTGCCCAAGGTGACAGTGACCATGGTGAGAGTGCTCACACTGATGGTGCCCATGGTGACAGTGCTCATGGTGTCTGTCTACATTGTGCCAGTACCCATGGCAACAGTGCTCATGGTGACAGGGACCACAGTGAGAGAGCTCACGGTGAGAGTGCTCACGGTAATAGTGCTCATGGTGACAGTGCAAATGGTGACAATACCATGGTGACAGTACTCATGTTGAAAATACCCATGGTGGCAGTTCTCATAGCGACAGATCTCATGGTGACATTGCTCATAATAGCAGTGCCCAGGTGCCAGTGCTCGTGGTGATGGTGCTAATGGTGACAGTGCTCTTGGTGGCAGTTCCCATCGGGACAATACTGATGGTGACACTGTGCATTGTTACAGTGCCCATGGTAACCGTGTTCACGGTGATAGTGCACATCGTGACAGTGCCCATGGTGGTAGTTCACCTGGTGACAGTGCTAAATAGTGACAGTGCACATGCTGACAGTGCTCACGGTGATCGTACCCATGGTGACAGTGCACACGGTCATAATGGGCATTGTTACAGAGTTCATGGTGACAGCACACGGTGGCAGTGGCCATGGAGACAGTGCCCACAATGACAGTGCCCATGGTGACAGTGCCGACAGTGACAGTGCCCATGGTGACACTTCTCATGGTGACAGTGCCCATGGGGACAGTTAGCATGGTGAGATTTCTAACGGTGATAGTGCCCGTTGTGCCAGTGCTCACAGTAACAATGCCCATGGGGCCAGTGCCCATAGAGTCATTCCGCACGGTCACATTTCTCACGGTGAAAGTGCCTATGGTGATATTAACCATGGTGACACTGCACATGGTGGCAGAGCAAAATGGTGACAGTGCCCATGGTGACATTGCTCATGGTGACTTTGCTTACGGTGATAGTCCTTACAGTGACAGTACGCATGGTGACACTGCACACAGTGACAGTGTTCATGGTGAAAGTGTTCACAGTGATAGTTCCCATGGTGAGATTGTCCTGGTAACAGTGCCCATAGTCACAATTCTCATGGTGTAGTGCTCACAGTGACAGTGCCCATGGTGTCATGCCCATGGTGACAGTGCTCATGGTGACAGTGCTCATGTTGGCAGAGCCATAAATAAGAGTGCTCATTGTGGCAGTGCTCATGGTGTCCGTGCTCATGGTGACAGTGCCCATGATTACAGTGTTTATGGTGATAGATGTCACGGTGTCAGTGCCCACGCGGAGAGTGCCAAGGCTGACAAAGCCCAGGGTGATACTTCCCATTGGGACAGTGCCCACGGTGACAGTGCCCATGGTGACAGCACCCAGTGTGACAAGGCGCATGGTGACAGTGCTCACGGTGACAGTGCCCATGGTGACAGTGCCGATGGTGAGAGTGCCAATAGTGACAGTGCTCATGGTGAAACTGCCCACAGAGACATCGCCCATGGTGATAGTGTTCATGGTGACAACCCCACGGTGACAGTGCCAATGTTGATAGTCCCAGTGGTGACAGGTCTTACATTGAATGTGACCATGGTGTCTGTGCTCATGGTGACAGTGCTCAAGGTTATAGTCTCCATGTTGACAGTGCCGATGGTGACAATTCTCACGGTGACAGGGCCTATGGTGAAAATTCTCATAGTGACAGTGTTCACGGTGACAGTGCCCATGGTGCTATTACCCATGGTGACAGTTCTCATAGTGAAACTGCCCATGGTGACACTGCCCATGGTGGCAGTGCAAAATGGTGACAGTGCCCATGGTGATATTGCTCATGGTGACATTGCTTATGGTGATAGTGTGTATGGTGAAACTGCACACAGTGACATTGCTCATGGTGACAGTGTTCATGGCGTTAGTTCCTATGGTGAATGTGACCATGGGGACAGTGCCCATAGTCACAATTCTCATGGGGTAGTGCTCACGGTGACAGTGCCCATGGTGACAATACACAGGGTGACAGTATTCATGGTGACATTGCTCATGGTGAGAGTGCCCATGTTCACAACTGTCACGGTGATAGTTCCCATGGTGACAATACCCAGGGTAACAGAGCTGATGGTAAAAGTGTTCACGGTGACAGTGCCCATGGTGACAGTACCTAAGGTGACAATTCCCATGGTGAGACTGCTCATAGACAGTGCCCATGGTGACAATACCCAGCGTGTCCTGTCCATGGTGACAGTGATCATGGTGACACATCTCATGAGGACAGTGCCATAAGTGACAGTGCTCATTGTGGCAGTGCTCATGGTGACAGTGCCCATGGTGACAGTGCCTATGGTGATATATATCATGGTGGCTGTGCCCAGGGAGACATTGCCCACGCTGACAAGACCCATGGTGATACTTCCCATTGTGACAGTGCCATCGGTGGCAGAGCCCATGGTGACAGTGCCCAAGATCACAGAGCCCATGGTGAGAGTGCTAATGGTGACTGTGCCCATGGTGACAGCACCCAGTGTGAAATTGCCCATTGTGACAGTGCTCACGGTGACCATGCCAATGGTGATAGTGCCAATAGTGAGAGTGCTCACGGTGACACTGCCCATGGACACACTGCCCATTGTGATAGTGCCCATCATGACAACCCCTCGGAGGCAGTGCCAATGGTGAGAGTCCCCGTGGTGACAGTTCTCATGGTGAAAGTGATCCTTTTGAAATTGCTCATGGTGACAGTGCTCATGGTGACAGTGCTCAAGGTGATAGTCTCCATGTTGACAGTGTGCATGGTGACTGTTCTCACGGTGACAGTGCCTATGGTGATTATGCTCTTAGTGACAGTGCTCATGGTGACAGTGCCCATGGTGACAGTGACCACGGTGACTGTTCTCACCGTGGTAGTGCCCATGGTGACAGTGTTCATGATGACAGTCCGCATTAAGGCTGTGCCCGTGGTGACATTGCTAATGGTGATAATTCTCACGGTGATAGTACGCACGTTGAAAATGACAAAGGTGACAACACCCAGGTGATAATAATCATGGTGAAAGTGCCCATGGTGGCAGTTCTCATACTGACAGTTCTTGTGACAGTGCTCATGGTGGCAGTGCTCGTGGTGACAGTGCTCTTGGTGACAGTGCTCATGGTGGCAGTGCCCATGGTGAGACTACCGATGGTGACCCTGCCCATGGTGACAGTGCACATGGTCATGGTGCCTCTGGTGGCAGTGCAATATAGTGAGAATGCCCATGATGATATTGCTCATGGTGATAGTGCCCATGGTGAGAGTGCCCATGGTTCCAGTGCTCATGGTGACAGTGCCCATTGTGACAGTGCCCTTGGTGACAGTGCACACCATGAGAGTGCCCATGGTGTCTGTGCCCATGGTGACAGTTCTTATCATGAGAGTGTTCACGGTAGCAGTGTTCATGGTAATAGTGCTCACGGAGGCATTGCCCACAATGAGAGTGCCCACGGTGAGAATACTGACTGTGACAGTGCCCATGATGACTTTTCTCTCTGTGACAGTGCCCTTGGGGACAGTTAGCACGGTGAGATTTCTCACAGTGATAGTGCACATTGTTTCAGTGCTCATAGTGACAAGACCCTAGGCGCCAGTGCCCATCATGGCATTGCTCACGGTGATATTTCTCACGGTGACAGTGCCCATGGTGATATTACCCATGGTGACAGTACTCAGTGATCAAGTGCTCATGGTGACATGGCATAAGGTGATAATGCTCACGGTGGCAGTGCAAAATGGTGACAGTGCCCATGGGGACATTGCTTAATGTGATAGTCCTTGTGGTGACATTGTGCATGGTGACATTGCCCACCATGACAGTGCTCTTGTTGACAGTGCTCATGGTGATAGTGCCAATGTTGGAAGTGCCCATCGTGAAAGTGTCCATGGTGACAGTTCTTATGATGAGAGTGGTCAGAGTGGCAGTGCTCATGGTGAAAGTGCCCATGGTGACAGAGCCCACGGTGACAGTGTCCATAGTTATAGTGTCCATGGTGACAGTACTAACAGTGAAATTGTCCATGGGGACACTGCCCATGGTGAAAGTGCCCATGGTCACAACACTCACGGTGATAGTGCTCACGGTGAGAGTGGCCATGGTGACAGTGACCACGGTGACAGTTCTAATGGTGATACTGCCCATGATGACAGTGCTCTGGTGACAGTCCACATTGTACCAGTGCCCAAGGTGACAGTGCTCATGGTGACAGTGCCCAAAGTCACAATACCCATGGTGACAGTGCCCAGGCTGACAGTTCTCAAGGTGATAGTGCCCATGGTGACAGTGCACATGGTGATACAGAGAATGGGGACAGTGCTTATGGTGACAGTGGTCATGGTTGCAGTACCCATGGTGATAGTGCTGAAACTGACAGTGCCCTTGGGGATAGTGCCCATGGTGAGTGTGCTCGTGTTAATTGTGTCCATGGTGGCAGTTCCCATTGTGAAAGTGCTCATGATGACAGTGCCCATGTGGGTAGTTCCCATGGTGACAGTGCTCATGGTGATAGTGACCATGTTAACAGTGCACATGGTGGCTGTGCCCTTGGTGACAGTGCCCATGATGACAGTATTCATGGTGACAGTGCTCACGGTGATAATGCCCATGGTGGCAGTGCACATGGTGGTAGTGCACATGGTGGCAGTGAAAAATGGGGACAGTTCACATGCTGACAGTTCTCATTGTGACAATGCACACGGTCACAACCGATGCTCACACTGCTCATGGTAGCTGTACCCTTGGTGACAGTGCTCAGAGTGATAGTGCCCATGGTGGCAGTGCCCATGGTGACACTGCCCATGGTGACATTGCCCATGATGACAGTGCCCATGGAGTCAGTGCCCACGGAGCCATTGCCTATGGTAACAGTGCTCACAGTGACAGTACCCATGGTAACAGTGACCATGGTGAGAGTGCTCATGGTGATAGTGTCTATGGTGACAGATCACACTGTGACAGTCCGCATTGTGCCAGTACCAATTGTGACAGTGCCCATGGTGACATTGACCATGGTGAGAGTGATCACGGTGCTAGTGCTCACAGTAATAGTGCTCATGGTGACAGTGCCGACAGTGAAGGTGCTCACGGTGACAGTGCCTCTGGTGATAGTGCCCATGGTGAGAGTCCGCCCATTGATAGTGCCCATGGTGGCAGTTCCCATTGTGAAAATGCTCATGATGACATTGCCCATGTTGGTAGTCCCCATGGTGACAGTGCTCACGGTGATAGTGACCTTGGTAACTGTGCACATGGTGGCCGTGCCCTTGGTGACAGTGCCAATGATGACAGTACTCATGGTGACAGTTCTCACGGTGATAGTGCCCATGGTGATATTGCACATGGTGGCAGTGAAAAATGGTGACAGTGCCCATGTTGACAGTTCTCATGGTGACAGTGCACACGGTGACAACCCATGCAGACAGTACTCACGGTGACAGTTCTCATGGTTGCAGTACCCATGGTGACAGTGCTCACAGTGATACTGCCCATGGTGGCAGTGCCCATGGTGACAGTGCCCATGGTGACACTGCCCATGATGACAGTGCCCATGGTGAAAGTTCCCACGGCGCCATTGCCTATGGTGACACTGCTCATGGTAACAGTGCCCATGGTGACAGTGACCATGGTGAGAGTGCTCACACTGATAGTGCCCATGGTGACAGGGCTCATGGTGCCAGTCCGCATTGTGCCAGTACCCATGGCGACAGTGCTCATGGTGACACTGACCACAGTGAGAGTGCTCACTGTGATAGAGCTCACGGTAATAGTGCTCATGGTGACAGTGCAAATGGTGACAATACCCATGGTGACAGTACTCATGTTGAAAATACCCATGGTGGCAGTTCTCATGGTGACAGTGCTCATAATAGCAGTGCCCAAGGTGGCAGTCCTCGTGGTGACAGTGCTAATGGTGACAGTGCTCTTGGTGGCAGTTCCCATGGGGACAGTACCGATGGTGACCCTGTGCATTGTTACAGTGCCCATGGTAACCGTGCTCACGGTGGTAGTGCACATCGTGACAGTGCCCATGGTGGCAGTTCACCTGGTGACAGTGCTAAATCGTGACAGTGCACATGCTGACAGTGCTCACGGTGATAGTGCCCATGGTGACAGTGCCCACGGTGATAATGGGCATTATTACAGTGTTCATCGTGACAGAGCCCAAGGTGGCAGTGGCCATGGTGACAGTGCCCTCAATGACAGTGCCCATGGTAACAGTGCCGACAGTGACAGTGCCCATGGTGACACTTCTCACAGTGAATGTGCCCATGGGGACAGTTACCATGATGAGATTTCTCACGGTGATAGTGCCCGTTGTGACAGTGCTCACACTGACAATGCCCATGGTGCCACTGCCCATAGAGACATTCCGCACGGTCACTTTTCTCACGGTGAAAGTACCTATGGTGACACTGCACCTGGTGGCAGTGCAAAATGGTGACAGTGCCCATGGTGACATTGCTCATAGTGACTTTGCTTACAGTGATAGTCCTTACGGTGACAGTGTGCATGGTGACACTGCACACAGTTGCAGTGTTCATGGTGACAGTGTTCACGGTGATACTTTCCATGGTGATAGTGCCCATGGTGACACTGCACATGGTGGCAGTGAAAAATGGTGACAGTGCCCCTGTTGTCAGTTCTCATGGTGACCGTGCACATGGTGACAACCCGTGCAGACTGTACTCATGGTGACAGTACTCACGGTGACAGTTCTCATGTTTGCAGTATCCATGGTGACAGTGCTCACAGTGATAGTGCCCATGGTGAGAGTGCCCATGATGACAGGGCCCATGGTGCCATTGCCTATGGTGACAGTGCTCATGGTAACAGTGCCCAAGGTGACAGTGACCATGGTGAGAGTGCTCACACTGATGGTGCCCATGGTGACAGTGCTCATGGTGTCTGTCTACATTGTGCCAGTACCCATGGCAACAGTGCTCATGGTGACAGGGACCACAGTGAGAGAGCTCACGGTGAGAGTGCTCACGGTAATAGTGCTCATGGTGACAGTGCAAATGGTGACAATACCATGGTGACAGTACTCATGTTGAAAATACCCATGGTGGCAGTTCTCATAGCGACAGAACTCATGGTGACATTGCTCATAATAGCAGTGCCCAGGTGCCAGTGCTCGTGGTGACGGTGCTAATGGTGACAGTGCTCTTGGTGGCAGTTCCCATCGGGACAATACTGATGGTGACACTGTGCATTGTTACAGTGCCCATGGTAACCGTGTTCACGGTGATAGTGCACATCGTGACAGTGCCCATGGTGGTAGTTCACCTGGTGACAGTGCTAAATAGTGACAGTGCACATGCTGACAGTGCTCACGGTGATAGTGCCCATGGTGACAGTGCACACGGTGATAATGGGCATTGTTACAGAGTTCATGGTGACAGCACACGGTGGCAGTGGCCATGGAGACAGTGCCCACAATGACAGTGCCCATGGTGACAGTGCCGACAGTGACAGTGCCCATGGTGACACTTCTCATGGTGACAGTACCCATGGGGACAGTTAGCATGGTGAGATTTCTAACGGTGATAGTGCCCGTTGTGCCAGTGCTCACAGTAACAATGCCCATGGGGCCAGTGCCCATAGAGTCATTCCGCACAGTCACATTTCTCACGGTGAAAGTGCCTATGGTGATATTAACCATGGTGACACTGCACATGGTGGCAGAGCAAAATGGTGACAGTGCCCATGGTGACATTGCTCATGGTGACTTTGCTTACGGTGATAGTCCTTACAGTGACAGTACGCATGTTGACACTGCACACAGTGACAGTGTTCATGGTGAAAGTGTTCACGGTGATAGTTCCCATGGTGAGATTGTCCTGGTAACAGTGCCCATAGTCACAATTCTCATGGTGTAGTGCTCACAGTGACAGTGCCCATGGTGTCATGCCCATGGTGACAGTGCTCATGGTGACAGTGCTCATGTTGGCAGAGCCATAAATAAGAGTGCTCATTGTGGCAGTGCTCATGGTGTCCGTGCTCATGGTGACAGTGCCCATGATTACAGTGTTTATGGTGATAGATGTCACGGTGTCAGTGCCCACGCGGAGAGTGCCAAGGCTGACAAAGCCCAGGGTGATACTTCCCATTGTGACAGTGCCCACGGTGACAGTGCCCATGGTGACAGTGCCGATGGTGAGAGTGCCAATAGTGACAGTGCTCATGGTGAAACTGCCCACAGAGACATCGCCCATGGTGATAGTGTTCATGGTGACAACCCCACGGTGACAGTGCCAATGTTGATAGTCCCAGTGGTGACAGGTCTTACATTGAATGTGACCATGGTGTCTGTGCTCATGGTGACAGTGCTCAAGGTTATAGTCTCCATGTTGACAGTGCCGATGGTGACAATTCTCACGGTGACAGGGCCTATGGTGAAAATTCTCATAGTGACAGTGTTCACGGTGACAGTGCCCATGGTGCTATTACCCATGGTGACAGTTCTCATAGTGAAACTGCCCATGTTGACACTGCCCATGGTGGCAGTGCAAAATGGTGACAGTGCCCATGGTGATATTGCTCATGGTGACATTGCTTATGGTGATAGTGTGTATGGTGAAACTGCACACAGTGACATTGCTCATGGTGACAGTGTTCATGGCGTTAGTTCCTATGGTGAATGTGACCATGGGGACAGTGCCCATAGTCACAATTCTCATGGGGTAGTGCTCACGGTGACAGTGCCCATGGTGACAATACACAGGGTGACAGTATTCATGGTGACATTGCTCATGGTGAGAGTGCCCATGTTCACAACTGTCACGGTGATAGTTCCCATGGTGACAATACCCAGGGTAACAGAGCTGATGGTAAAAGTGTTCACGGTGACAGTGCCCATGGTGACAGTACCTAAGGTGACAATTCCCATGGTGAGACTGCTCATAGACAGTGCCCATGGTGACAATACCCAGCGTGTCCTGTCCATGGTGACAGTGATCATGGTGACACATCTCATGAGGACAGTGCCATAAGTGGCAGTGTTCATGGTGACAGTGCCCATGGTGACAGTGCCTATGGTGATAGATATCATGGTGGCTGTGCCCAGGGAGACATTGCCCACGCTGACAAGACCCATGGTGATACTTCCCATTGTGACAGTGCCATCGGTGGCAGAGCCCATGGTGACAGTGCCCAAGATCACAGAGCCCATGGTGAGAGTGCTAACGGTGACTGTGCCCATGGTGACAGCACCCAGTGTGAAAATGCCCATTGTGACAGTGCTCACGGTGACCATGCCAATGGTGATAGTGCCAATAGTGAGAGTGCTCACGGTGACACTGCCCATGGACACACTGCCCATTGTGATAGTGCCCATCATGACAACCCCTCGGAGGCAGTGCCAATGGTGAGAGTCCCCGTGGTGACAGTTCTCATGGTGAAAGTGATCCTTTTGAAATTGCTCATGGTGACAGTGCTCATGGTGACAGTGCTCAAGGTGATAGTCTCCATGTTGACAGTGTGCATGGTGACTGTTCTCACGGTGACAGTGCCTATGGTGATTATGCTCTTAGTGACAGTGCTCATGGTGACAGTGCCCATGGTGACAGTGACCACGGTGACTGTTCTCACCGTGGTAGTGCCCATGGTGACAGTGTTCATGATGACAGTCCGCATTAAGGCTGTGCCCGTGGTGACATTGCTAATGGTGATAATTCTCACGGTGATAGTACGCACGTTGAAAATGACAAAGGTGACAACACCCAGGTGATAATAATCATGGTGAAAGTGCCCATGGTGGCAGTTCTCATACTGACAGTTCTTGTGACAGTGCTCATGGTGGCAGTGCTCGTGGTGACAGTGCTCTTGGTGACAGTGCTCATGGTGGCAGTGCCCATGGTGAGACTACCGATGGTGACCCTGCCCATGGTGACAGTGCACATGGTCATGGTGCCTCTGGTGGCAGTGCAATATAGTGAGAATGCCCATGATGATATTGCTCATGGTGATAGTGCCCATGGTGAGAGTGCCCATGGTTCCAGTGCTCATGGTGACAGTGCCCATTGTGACAGTGCCCTTGGTGACAGTGCACACCATGAGAGTGCCCATGGTGTCTGTGCCCATGGTGACAGTTCTTATCATGAGAGTGTTCACGGTAGCAGTGTTCATGGTAATAGTGCTCACGGAGGCATTGCCCACAATGAGAGTGCCCACGGTGAGAATACTGACTGTGACAGTGCCCATGATGACTTTTCTCTCTGTGACAGTGCCCTTGGGGACAGTTAGCACGGTGAGATTTCTCACAGTGATAGTGCACATTGTTTCAGTGCTCATAGTGACAAGACCCTAGGCGCCAGTGCCCATCATGGCATTGCTCACGGTGATATTTCTCACGGTGACAGTGCCCATGGTGATATTACCCATGGTGACAGTACTCAGTGATCAAGTGCTCATGGTGACATGGCATAAGGTGATAATGCTCACGGTGGCAGTGCAAAATGGTGACAGTGCCCATGGGGACATTGCTTAATGTGATAGTCCTTGTGGTGACATTGTGCATGGTGACATTGCCCACCATGACAGTGCTCTTGTTGACAGTGCTCATGGTGATAGTGCCAATGTTGGAAGTGCCCATCGTGAAAGTGTCCATGGTGACAGTTCTTATGATGAGAGTGGTCAGAGTGGCAGTGCTCATGGTGAAAGTGCCCATGGTGACAGAGCCCACGGTGACAGTGTCCATAGTTATAGTGTCCATGGTGACAGTACTAACAGTGAAATTGTCCATGGGGACACTGCCCATGGTGAAAGTGCCCATGGTCACAACACTCACGGTGATAGTGCTCACGGTGAGAGTGGCCATGGTGACAGTGACCACGGTGACAGTTCTAATGGTGATACTGCCCATGATGACAGTGCTCATGGTGACAGTCCACATTGTACCAGTGCCCAAGGTGACAGTGCTCATGGTGACAGTGCCCAAAGTCACAATACCCATGGTGACAGTGCCCAGGCTGACAGTTCTCAAGGTGATAGTGCCCATGGTGACAGTGCACATGGTGATACAGAGAATGGGGACAGTGCTTATGGTGACAGTGGTCATGGTTGCAGTACCCATGGTGATAGTGCTGAAACTGACAGTGCCCTTGGGGATAGTGCCCATGGTGAGTGTGCTCGTGTTAATTGTGTCCATGGTGGCAGTTCCCATTGTGAAAGTGCTCATGATGACAGTGCCCATGTGGGTAGTTCCCATGGTGACAGTGCTCATGGTGATAGTGACCATGTTAACAGTGCACATGGTGGCTGTGCCCTTGGTGACAGTGCCCATGATGACAGTATTCATGGTGACAGTGCTCACGGTGATAATGCCCATGGTGGCAGTGCACATGGTGGTAGTGCACATGGTGGCAGTGAAAAATGGGGACAGTTCACATGCTGACAGTTCTCATTGTGACAATGCACACGGTCACAACCGATGCTGACACTGCTCATGGTAGCTGTACCCTTGGTGACAGTGCTCAGAGTGATAGTGCCCATGGTGGCAGTGCCCATGGTGACACTGCCCATGGTGACAATGCCCATGATGACAGTGCCCATGGAGTCAGTGCCCACGGAGCCATTGCCTATGGTAACAGTGCTCACAGTGACAGTACCCATGGTGACAGTGACCATGGTGAGAGTGCTCATGGTGATAGTGTCTATGGTGACAGATCACACTGTGACAGTCCGCATTGTGCCAGTACCAATAGTGACAGTGCCCATGGTGACATTGACCATGGTGAGAGTGATCACGGTGCTAGTGCTCACAGTAATAGTGCTCATGGTGACAGTGCCGACAGTGAAGGTGCTCACGGTGACAGTGCCTCTGGTGATAGTGCCCATGGTGAGAGTCCGCCCATTGATAGTGCCCATGGTGGCAGTTCCCATTGTGAAAATGTTCATGATGACATTGCCCATGTTGGTAGTCCCCATGGTGACAGTGCTCACGGTGATAGTGACCTTGGTAACTGTGCACATGGTGGCCGTGCCCTTGGTGACAGTGCCAATGATGACAGTACTCATGGTGACAGTGCTCACGGTGATAGTGCCCATGGTGATATTGCACATGGTGGCAGTGAAAAATGGTGACAGTGCCCATGTTGACAGTTCTCATGGTGACAGTGCACACGGTGACAACCCATGCAGACAGTACTCACGGTGACAGTTCTCATGGTTGCAGTACCCATGGTGACAGTGCTCACAGTGTACTGCCCATGGTGGCAGTGCCCATGGTGACAGTGCCCATGGTGACACTGCCCATGATGACAGTGCCCATGGTGAAAGTTCCCACGGCGCCATTGCCTATGGTGACACTGCTCATGGTAACAGTGCCCATGGTGACAGTGACCATGGTGAGAGTGCTCACACTGATAGTGCCCATGGTGACAGGGCTCATGGTGCCAGTCCGCATTGTGCCAGTACCCATGGCGACAGTGCTCATGGTGACACTGACCACAGTGAGAGTGCTCACTGTGATAGAGCTCACGGTAATAGTGCTCATGGTGACAGTGCAAATGGTGACAATACCCATGGTGACAGTACTCATGTTGAAAATACCCATGGTGGCAGTTCTCATGGTGACAGTGTTCATAATAGCAGTGCCCAAGGTGGCAGTCCTCGTGGTGACAGTGCTAATGGTGACAGTGCTCTTGGTGGCAGTTCCCATGGGGACAGTACCGATGGTGACCCTGTGCATTGTTACAGTGCCCATGGTAACCGTGCTCACGGTGGTAGTGCACATCGTGACAGTGCCCATGGTGGCAGTTCACCTGGTGACAGTGCTAAATCGTGACAGTGCACATGCTGACAGTGCTCACGGTGATAGTGCCCATGGTGACAGTGCCCACGGTGATAATGGGCATTATTACAGTGTTCATCGTGACAGAGCCCAAGGTGGCAGTGGCCATGGTGACAGTGCCCTCAATGACAGTGCCCATGGTAACAGTGCCGACAGTGACAGTGCCCATGGTGACACTTCTCACAGTGAATGTGCCCATGGGGACAGTTACCATGATGAGATTTCTCACGGTGATAGTGCCCGTTGTGACAGTGCTCACACTGACAATGCCCATGGTGCCACTGCCCATAGAGACATTCCGCACGGTCACTTTTCTCACGGTGAAAGTACCTATGGTGACACTGCACCTGGTGGCAGTGCAAAATGGTGACAGTGCCCATGGTGACATTGCTCATAGTAACTTTGCTTACAGTGATAGTCCTTACGGTGACAGTGTGCACAGTGACACTGAACACAGTTGCAGTGTTCATGTTGACAGTGTTCACGGTGATACTTTCCATGGTGATAGTGCCCATGGTGACACTGCACATGGTGGCAGTGAAAAATGGTGACAGTGCCCCTGTTGTCAGTTCTCATGGTGACCGTGCACATGGTGACAACCCGTGCAGACTGTACTCATGGTGACAGTACTCACGGTGACAGTTCTCATGTTTGCAGTATCCATGGTGACAGTGCTCACAGTGATAGTGCCCATGGTGAGAGTGCCCATGATGACAGGGCCCATGGTGCCATTGCCTATGGTGACAGTGCTCATGGTAACAGTGCCCAAGGTGACAGTGACCATGGTGAGAGTGCTCACACTGATGGTGCCCATGGTGACAGTGCTCATGGTGTCTGTCTACATTGTGCCAGTACCCATGGCAACAGTGCTCATGGTGACAGGGACCACAGTGAGAGAGCTCACGGTGAGAGTGCTCACGGTAATAGTGCTCATGGTGACAGTGCAAATGGTGACAATACCATGGTGACAGTACTCATGTTGAAAATACCCATGGTGGCAGTTCTCATAGCGACAGATCTCATGGTGACATTGCTCATAATAGCAGTGCCCAGGTGCCAGTGCTCGTGGTGACGGTGCTAATGGTGACAGTGCTCTTGGTGGCAGTTCCCATCGGGACAATACTGATGGTGACACTGTGCATTGTTACAGTGCCCATGGTAACCGTGTTCACGGTGATAGTGCACATCGTGACAGTGCCCATGGTGGTAGTTCACCTGGTGACAGTGCTAAATAGTGACAGTGCACATGCTGACAGTGCTCACGGTGATAGTGCCCATGGTGACAGTGCACACGGTCATAATGGGCATTGTTACAGAGTTCATGGTGACAGCACACGGTGGCAGTGGCCATGGAGACAGTGCCCACAATGACAGTGCCCATGGTGACAGTGCCGACAGTGACAGTGCCCATGGTGACACTTCTCATGGTGACAGTGCCCATGGGGACAGTTAGCATGGTGAGATTTCTAACGGTGATAGTGCCCGTTGTGCCAGTGCTCACAGAAACAATGCCCATGGGGCCAGTGCCCATAGAGTCATTCCGCACGGTCACATTTCTCACGGTGAAAGTGCCTATGGTGATATTAACCATGGTGACACTGCACATGGTGGCAGAGCAAAATGGTGACAGTGCCCATGGTGACATTGCTCATGGTGACTTTGCTTACGGTGATAGTCCTTACAGTGACAGTACGCATGGTGACACTGCACACAGTGACAGTGTTCATGGTGAAAGTGTTCATGGTGATAGTTCCCATGGTGAGATTGTCCTGGTAACAGTGCCCATAGTCACAATTCTCATGGTGTAGTGCTCACAGTGACAGTGCCCATGGTGTCATGCCCATGGTGACAGTGCTCATGGTGACAGTGCTCATGTTGGCAGAGCCATAAATAAGAGTGCTCATTGTGGCAGTGCTCATGGTGTCCGTGCTCATGGTGACAGTGCCCATGATTACAGTGTTTATGGTGATAGATGTCACGGTGTCAGTGCCCACGCGGAGAGTGCCAAGGCTGACAAAGCCCAGGGTGATACTTCCCATTGGGACAGTGCCCACGGTGACAGTGCCCATGGTGACAGCACCCAGTGTGACAAGGCGCATGGTGACAGTGCTCACGGTGACAGTGCCCATGGTGACAGTGCCGATGGTGAGAGTGCCAATAGTGACAGTGCTCATGGTGAAACTGCCCACAGAGACATCGCCCATGGTGATAGTGTTCATGGTGACAACCCCACGGTGACAGTGCCAATGTTGATAGTCCCAGTGGTGACAGGTCTTACATTGAATGTGACCATGGTGTCTGTGCTCATGGTGACAGTGCTCAAGGTTATAGTCTCCATGTTGACAGTGCCGATGGTGACAATTCTCACGGTGACAGGGCCTATGGTGAAAATTCTCATAGTGACAGTGTTCACGGTGACAGTGCCCATGGTGCTATTACCCATGGTGACAGTTCTCATAGTGAAACTGCCCATGTTGACACTGCCCATGGTGGCAGTGCAAAATGGTGACAGTGCCCATGGTGATATTGCTCATGGTGACATTGCTTATGGTGATAGTGTGTATGGTGAAACTGCACACAGTGACATTGCTCATGGTGACAGTGTTCATGGCGTTAGTTCCTATGGTGAATGTGACCATGGGGACAGTGCCCATAGTCACAATTCTCATGGGGTAGTGCTCACGGTGACAGTGCCCATGGTGACAATACACAGGGTGGCAGTATTCATGGTGACATTGCTCATGGTGAGAGTGCCCATGTTCACAACTGTCACGGTGATAGTTCCCATGGTGACAATACCCAGGGTAACAGAGCTGATGGTAAAAGTGTTCACGGTGACAGTGCCCATGGTGACAGTACCTAAGGTGACAATTCCCATGGTGAGACTGCTCATAGACAGTGCCCATGGTGACAATACCCAGCGTGTCCTGTCCATGGTGACAGTGATCATGGTGACACATCTCATGAGGACAGTGCCATAAGTGACAGTGCTCATTGTGGCAGTGCTCATGGTGACAGTGCCCATGGTGACAGTGCCTATGGTGATAGATATCATGGTGGCTGTGCCCAGGGAGACATTGCCCACGCTGACAAGACCCATGGTGATACTTCCCATTGTGACAGTGCCATCGGTGGCAGAGCCCATGGTGACAGTGCCCAAGATCACAGAGCCCATGGTGAGAGTGCTAATGGTGACTGTGCCCATGGTGACAGCACCCAGTGTGAAAATGCCCATTGTGACAGTGCTCACGGTGACCATGCCAATGGTGATAGTGCCAATAGTGAGAGTGCTCACGGTGACACTGCCCATGGACACACTGCCCATTGTGATAGTGCCCATCATGACAACCCCTCGGAGGCAGTGCCAATGGTGAGAGTCCCCGTGGTGACAGTTCTCATGGTGAAAGTGATCCTTTTGAAATTGCTCATGGTGACAGTGCTCATGGTGACAGTGCTCAAGGTGATAGTCTCCATGTTGACAGTGTGCATGGTGACTGTTCTCACGGTGACAGTGCCTATGGTGATTATGCTCTTAGTGACAGTGCTCATGGTGACAGTGCCCATGGTGACAGTGACCACGGTGACTGTTCTCACCGTGGTAGTGCCCATGGTGACAGTGTTCATGATGACAGTCCGCATTAAGGCTGTGCCCGTGGTGACATTGCTAATGGTGATAATTCTCACAGTGATAGTACGCACGTTGAAAATGACAAAGGTGACAACACCCAGGTGATAATAATCATGGTGAAAGTGCCCATGGTGGCAGTTCTCATACTGACAGTTCTTGTGACAGTGCTCATGGTGGCAGTGCTCGTGGTGACAGTGCTCTTGGTGACAGTGCTCATGGTGGCAGTGCCCATGGTGAGACTACCGATGGTGACCCTGCCCATGGTGACAGTGCACATGGTCATGGTGCCTCTGGTGGCAGTGCAATATAGTGAGAATGCCCATGATGATATTGCTCATGGTGATAGTGCCCATGGTGAGAGTGCCCATGGTTCCAGTGCTCATGGTGACAGTGCCCATTGTGACAGTGCCCTTGGTGACAGTGCACACCATGAGAGTGCCCATGGTGTCTGTGCCCATGGTGACAGTTCTTATCATGAGAGTGTTCACGGTAGCAGTGTTCATGGTAATAGTGCTCACGGAGGCATTGCCCACAATGAGAGTGCCCACGGTGAGAATACTGACTGTGACAGTGCCCATGATGACTTTTCTCTCTGTGACAGTGCCCTTGGGGACAGTTAGCACGGTGAGATTTCTCACAGTGATAGTGTACATTGTTTCAGTGCTCATAGTGACAAGACCCTAGGCGCCAGTGCCCATCATGGCATTGCTCACGGTGATATTTCTCACGGTGACAGTGCCCATGGTGATATTACCCATGGTGACAGTACTCAGTGATCAAGTGCTCATGGTGACATGGCATAAGGTGATAATGCTCACGGTGGCAGTGCAAAATGGTGACAGTGCCCATGGGGACATTGCTTAATGTGATAGTCCTTGTGGTGACATTGTGCATGGTGACATTGCCCACCATGACAGTGCTCTTGTTGACAGTGCTCATGGTGATAGTGCCAATGTTGGAAGTGCCCATCGTGAAAGTGTCCATGGTGACAGTTCTTATGATGAGAGTGGTCAGAGTGGCAGTGCTCATGGTGAAAGTGCCCATGGTGACAGAGCCCACGGTGACAGTGTCCATAGTTATAGTGTCCATGGTGACAGTACTAACAGTGAAATTGTCCATGGGGACACTGCCCATGGTGAAAGTGCCCATGGTCACAACACTCACGGTGATAGTGCTCACAGTGAGAGTGGCCATGGTGACAGTGACCACGGTGACAGTTCTAATGGTGATACTGCCAGTGATGACAGTGCTCTGGTGACAGTCCACATTGTACCAGTGCCCAAGGTGACAGTGCTCATGGTGACAGTGCCCAAAGTCACAATACCCATGGTGACAGTGCCCAGGCTGACAGTTCTCAAGGTGATAGTGCCCATGGTGACAGTGCTCATGGTGATACAGAGAATGGGGACAGTGCTTATGGTGACAGTGGTCATGGTTGCAGTACCCATGGTGATAGTGCTGAAACTGACAGTGCCCTTGGGGATAGTGCCCATGGTGAGTGTGCTCGTGTTAATTGTGTCCATGGTGGCAGTTCCCATTGTGAAAGTGCTCATGATGACAGTGCCCATGTGGGTAGTTCCTATGGTGACAGTGCTCATGGTGATAGTGACCATGTTAAGAGTGCACATGGTGGCTGTGCCCTTGGTGACAGTGCCCATGATGACAGTATTCATGGTGACAGTGCTCACGGTGATAATGCCCATGGTGGCAGTGCACATGGTGGTAGTGCACATGGTGGCAGTGAAAAATGGGGACAGTTCCCATGCTGACAGTTCTCATTGTGACAATGCACACGGTCACAACCGATGCTGACACTGCTCATGGTAGCTGTACCCTTGGTGACAGTGCTCAGAATGATAGTGCCCATGGTGGCAGTGCCCATGGTGACACTGCCCATGGTGACAATGCCCATGATGACAGTGCCCATGGAGTCAGTGCCCACGGAGCCATTGCCTATGGTAACAGTGCTCACAGTGACAGTACCCATGGTAACAGTGACCATGGTGAGAGTGCTCATGGTGATAGTGTCTATGGTGACAGATCACACTGTGACAGTCCGCATTGTGCCAGTACCAATAGTGACAGTGCCCATGGTGACATTGACCATGGTGAGAGTGATCACGGTGCTAGTGCTCACAGTAATAGTGCTCATGGTGACAGTGCCGACAGTGAAGGTGCTCACGGTGACAGTGCCTCTGGTGATAGTGCCCATGGTGAGAGTCCGCCCATTGATAGTGCCCATGGTGGCAGTTCCCATTGTGAAAATGTTCATGATGACATTGCCCATGTTGGTAGTCCCCATGGTGACAGTGCTCACGGTGATAGTGACCTTGGTAACTGTGCACATGGTGGCCGTGCCCTTGGTGACAGTGCCAATGATGACAGTACTCATGGTGACAGTTCTCACGGTGATAGTGCCCATGGTGATATTGCACATGGTGGCAGTGAAAAATGGTGACAGTGCCCATGTTGACAGTTCTCATGGTGACAGTGCACACGGTGACAACCCATGCAGACAGTACTCACGGTGACAGTTCTCATGGTTGCAGTACCCATGGTGACAGTGCTCACAGTGATACTGCCCATGGTGGCAGTGCCCATGGTGACAGTGCCCATGGTGACACTGCCCATGATGACAGTGCCCATGGTGAAAGTTCCCACAGCGCCATTGCCTATGGTGACACTGCTCATGGTAACAGTGCCCATGGTGACAGTGACCATGGTGAGAGTGCTCACACTGATAGTGCCCATGGTGACAGGGCTCATGGTGCCAGTCCGCATTGTGCCAGTACCCATGGCGACAGTGCTCATGGTGACACTGACCACAGTGAGAGTGCTCACTGTGATAGAGCTCACGGTAATAGTGCTCATGGTGACAGTGCAAATGGTGACAATACCCATGGTGACAGTACTCATGTTGAAAATACCCATGGTGGCAGTTCTCATGGTGACAGTGCTCATAATAGCAGTGCCCAAGGTGGCAGTCCTTGTGGTGACAGTGCTAATGGTGACAGTGCTCTTGGTGGCAGTTCCCATGGGGACAGTACCGATGGTGACCCTGTGCATTGTTACAGTGCCCATGGTAACCGTGCTCACGGTGGTAGTGCACATCGTGACAGTGCCCATGGTGGCAGTTCACCTGGTGACAGTGCTAAATCGTGACAGTGCACATGCTGACAGTGCTCACGGTGATAGTGCCCATGGTGACAGTGCCCACGGTGATAATGGGCATTATTACAGTGTTCATCGTGACAGAGCCCAAGGTGGCAGTGGCCATGGTGACAGTGCCCTCAATGACAGTGCCCATGGTAACAGTGCCGACAGTGACAGTGCCCATGGTGACACTTCTCACAGTGAATGTGCCCATGGGGACAGTTACCATGATGAGATTTCTCACGGTGATAGTGCCCGTTGTGACAGTGCTCACACTGACAATGCCCATGGTGCCACTGCCCATAGAGACATTCCGCACGGTCACTTTTCTCACGGTGAAAGTACCTATGGTGACACTGCACCTGGTGGCAGTGCAAAATGGTGACAGTGCCCATGGTGACATTGCTCATAGTAACTTTGCTTACAGTGATAGTCCTTACGGTGACAGTGTGCACAGTGACACTGAACACAGTTGCAGTGTTCATGTTGACAGTGTTCACGGTGATACTTTCCATGGTGATAGTGCCCATGGTGACACTGCACATGGTGGCAGTGACAAATGGTGACAGTGCCCCTGTTGTCAGTTCTCATGGTGACCGTGCACATGGTGACAACCCGTGCAGACTGTACTCATGGTGACAGTACTCACGGTGACAGTTCTCATGTTTGCAGTATCCATGGTGACAGTGCTCACAGTGATAGTGCCCATGGTGAGAGTGCCCATGATGACAGGGCCCATGGTGCCATTGCCTATGGTGACAGTGCTCATGGTAACAGTGCCCAAGGTGACAGTGACCATGGTGAGAGTGCTCACACTGATGGTGCCCATGGTGACAGTGCTCATGGTGTCTGTCTACATTGTGCCAGTACCCATGGCAACAGTGCTCATGGTGACAGGGACCACAGTGAGAGAGCTCACGGTGAGAGTGCTCACGGTAATAGTGCTCATGGTGACAGTGCAAATGGTGACAATACCATGGTGACAGTACTCATGTTGAAAATACCCATGGTGGCAGTTCTCATAGCGACAGATCTCATGGTGACATTGCTCATAATAGCAGTGCCCAGGTGCCAGTGCTCGTGGTGACGGTGCTAATGGTGACAGTGCTCTTGGTGGCAGTTCCCATCGGGACAATACTGATGGTGACACTGTGCATTGTTACAGTGACCATGGTAACCGTGTTCACGGTGATAGTGCACATCGTGACAGTGCCCATGGTGGTAGTTCACCTGGTGACAGTGCTAAATAGTGACAGTGCACATGCTGACAGTGCTCACGGTGATAGTGCCCATGGTGACAGTGCACACGGTCATAATGGGCATTGTTACAGAGTTCATGGTGACAGCACACGGTGGCAGTGGCCATGGAGACAGTGCCCACAATGACAGTGCCCATGGTGACAGTGCCGACAGTGACAGTGCCCATGGTGACACTTCTCATGGTGACAGTGCCCATGGGGACAGTTAGCATGGTGAGATTTCTAACGGTGATAGTGCCCGTTGTGCCAGTGCTCACAGTAACAATGCCCATGGGGCCAGTGCCCATAGAGTCATTCCGCACGGTCACATTTCTCACGGTGAAAGTGCCTATGGTGATATTAACCATGGTGACACTGCACATGGTGGCAGAGCAAAATGGTGACAGTGCACATGGTGACATTGCTCATGGTGACTTTGCTTACGGTGATAGTCCTTACAGTGACAGTACGCATGGTGACACTGCACACAGTGACAGTGTTCATGGTGAAAGTGTTCATGGTGATAGTTCCCATGGTGAGATTGTCCTGGTAACAGTGCCCATAGTCACAATTCTCATGGTGTAGTGCTCACAGTGACAGTGCCCATGGTGTCATGCCCATGGTGACAGTGCTCATGGTGACAGTGCTCATGTTGGCAGAGCCATAAATAAGAGTGCTCATTGTGGCAGTGCTCATGGTGTCCGTGCTCATGGTGACAGTGCCCATGATTACAGTGTTTATGGTGATAGATGTCACGGTGTCAGTGCCCACGCGGAGAGTGCCAAGGCTGACAAAGCCCAGGGTGATACTTCCCATTGTGACAGTGCCCACGGTGACAGTGCCCATGGTGACAGCACCCAGTGTGACAAGGCGCATGGTGACAGTGCTCACGGTGACAGTGCCCATGGTGACAGTGCCAATAGTGACAGTGCTCATGGTGAAACTGCCCACAGAGACATCGCCCATGGTGATAGTGTTCATGGTGACAACCCCACGGTGACAGTGCCAATGTTGATAGTCCCAGTGGTGACAGGTCTTACATTGAATGTGACCATGGTGTCTGTGCTCATGGTGACAGTGCTCAAGGTTATAGTCTCCATGTTGACAGTGCCGATGGTGACAATTCTCACGGTGACAGGGCCTATGGTGAAAATTCTCATAGTGACAGTGTTCACGGTGACAGTGCCCATGGTGCTATTACCCATGGTGACAGTTCTCATAGTGAAACTGCCCATGTTGACACTGCCCATGGTGGCAGTGCAAAATGGTGACAGTGCCCATGGTGATATTGCTCATGGTGACATTGCTTATGGTGATAGTGTGTATGGTGAAACTGCACACAGTGACATTGCTCATGGTGACAGTGTTCATGGCGTTAGTTCCTATGGTGAATGTGACCATGGGGACAGTGCCCATAGTCACAATTCTCATGGTGTAGTGCTCACGGTGACAGTGCCCATGGTGACAATACACAGGGTGACAGTATTCATGGTGACATTGCTCATGGTGAGAGTGCCCATGTTCACAACTGTCACGGTGATAGTTCCCATGGTGACAATACCCAGGGTAACAGAGCTGATGGTAAAAGTGTTCACGGTGACAGTGCCCATGGTGACAGTACCTAAGGTGACAATTCCCATGGTGAGACTGCTCATAGACAGTGCCCATGGTGACAATACCCAGCGTGTCCTGTCCATGGTGACAGTGATCATGGTGACACATCTCATGAGGACAGTGCCATAAGTGACAGTGCTCATTGTGGCAGTGCTCATGGTGACAGTGCCCATGGTGACAGTGCCTATGGTGATAGATATCATGGTGGCTGTGCCCAGGGAGACATTGCCCACGCTGACAAGACCCATGGTGATACTTCCCATTGTGACAGTGCCATCGGTGGCAGAGCCCATGGTGACAGTGCCCAAGATCACAGAGCCCATGGTGAGAGTGCTAACGGTGACTGTGCCCATGGTGACAGCACCCAGTGTGAAAATGCCCATTGTGACAGTGCTCACGGTGACCATGCCAATGGTGATAGTGCCAATAGTGAGAGTGCTCACGGTGACACTGCCCATGGACACACTGCCCATTGTGATAGTGCCCATCATGACAACCCCTCGGAGGCAGTGCCAATGGTGAGAGTCCCCGTGGTGACAGTTCTCATGGTGAAAGTGATCCTTTTGAAATTGCTCATGGTGACAGTGCTCATGGTGACAGTGCTCAAGGTGATAGTCTCCATGTTGACAGTGTGCATGGTGACTGTTCTCACGGTGACAGTGCCTATGGTGATTATGCTCTTAGTGACAGTGCTCATGGTGACAGTGCCCATGGTGACAGTGACCACGGTGACTGTTCTCACCGTGGTAGTGCCCATGGTGACAGTGTTCATGACAGTCCGCATTAAGGCTGTGCCCGTGGTGACATTGCTAATGGTGATAATTCTCACGGTGATAGTACGCACGTTGAAAATGACAAAGGTGACAACACCCAGGTGATAATAATCATGGTGAAAGTGCCCATGGTGGCAGTTCTCATACTGACAGTTCTTGTGACAGTGCTCATGGTGGCAGTGCTCGTGGTGACAGTGCTCTTGGTGACAGTGCTCATGGTGGCAGTGCCCATGGTGAGACTACCGATGGTGACCCTGCCCATGGTGACAGTGCACATGGTCATGGTGCCTCTGGTGGCAGTGCAATATAGTGAGAATGCCCATGATGATATTGCTCATGGTGATAGTGCCCATGGTGAGAGTGCCCATGGTTCCAGTGCTCATGGTGACAGTGCCCTTGGTGACAGTGCACACCATGAGAGTGCCCATGGTGTCTGTGCCCATGGTGACAGTTCTTATCATGAGAGTGTTCACGGTAGCAGTGTTCATGGTAATAGTGCTCACGGAGGCATTGCCCACAATGAGAGTGCCCACGGTGAGAATACTGACTGTGACAGTGCCCATGATGACTTTTCTCTCTGTGACAGTGCCCTTGGGGACAGTTAGCATGGTGAGATTTCTCACAGTGATAGTGCACATTGTTTCAGTGCTCATAGTGACAAGACCCTAGGCGCCAGTGCCCATCATGGCATTGCTCACGGTGATATTTCTCACGGTGACAGTGCCCATGGTGATATTACCCATGGTGACAGTACTCAGTGATCAAGTGCTCATGGTGACATGGCATAAGGTGATAATGCTCACGGTGGCAGTGCAAAATGGTGACAGTGCCCATGGGGACATTGCTTAATGTGATAGTCCTTGTGGTGACATTGTGCATGGTGACATTGCCCACCATGACAGTGCTCTTGTTGACAGTGCTCATGGTGATAGTGCCAATGTTGGAAGTGCCCATCGTGAAAGTGTCCATGGTGACAGTTCTTATGATGAGAGTGGTCAGAGTGGCAGTGCTCATGGTGAAAGTGCCCATGGTGACAGAGCCCACGGTGACAGTGTCCATAGATATAGTGTCCATGGTGACAGTACTAACAGTGAAATTGTCCATGGGGACACTGCCCATGGTGAACGTGCCCATGGTCACAACACTCACGGTGATAGTGCTCACGGTGAGAGTGGCCATGGTGACAGTGACCACGGTGACAGTTCTAATGGTGATACTGCCCATGATGACAGTGCTCTGGTGACAGTCCACATTGTACCAGTGCCCAAGGTGACAGTGCTCATGGTGACAGTGCCCAAAGTCACAATACCCATGGTGACAGTGCCCAGGCTGACAGTTCTCAAGGTGATAGTGCCCATGGTGACAGTGCACATGGTGATACAGAGAATGGGGACAGTGCTTATGGTGACAGTGGTCATGGTTGCAGTACCCATGGTGATAGTGCTGAAACTGACAGTGCCCTTGGGGATAGTGCCCATGGTGAGTGTGCTCGTGTTAATTGTGTCCATGGTGGCAGTTCCCATTGTGAAAGTGCTCATGATGACAGTGCCCATGTGGGTAGTTCCCATGGTGACAGTGCTCATGGTGATAGTGACCATGTTAAGAGTGCACATGGTGGCTGTGCCCTTGGTGACAGTGCCCATGATGACAGTATTCATGGTGACAGTGCTCACGGTGATAATGCCCATGGTGGCAGTGCACATGGTGGTAGTGCACATGGTGGCAGTGAAAAATGGGGACAGTTCCCATGCTGACAGTTCTCATTGTGACAATGCACACGGTCACAACCGATGCTGACACTGCTCATGGTAGCTGTACCCTTGGTGACAGTGCTCAGAGTGATAGTGCCCATGGTGGCAGTGCCCATGGTGACACTGCCCATGGTGACAATGCCCATGATGACAGTGCCCATGGAGTCAGTGCCCACGGAGCCATTGCCTATGGTAACAGTGCTCACAGTGACAGTACCCATGGTAACAGTGACCATGGTGAGAGTGCTCATGGTGATAGTGTCTATGGTGACAGATCACACTGTGACAGTCCGCATTGTGCCAGTACCAATAGTGACAGTGCCCATGGTGACATTGACCATGGTGAGAGTGATCACGGTGCTAGTGCTCACAGTAATAGTGCTCATGGTGACAGTGCCGACAGTGAAGGTGCTCACGGTGACAGTGCCTCTGGTGATAGTGCCCATGGTGAGAGTCCGCCCATTGATAGTGCCCATGGTGGCAGTTCCCATTGTGAAAATGCTCATGATGACATTGCCCATGTTGGTAGTCCCCATGGTGACAGTGCTCACGGTGATAGTGACCTTGGTAACTGTGCACATGGTGGCCGTGCCCTTGGTGACAGTGCCAATGATGACAGTACTCATGGTGACAGTTCTCACGGTGATAGTGCCCATGGTGATATTGCACATGGTGGCAGTGAAAAATGGTGACAGTGCCCATGTTGACAGTTCTCATGGTGACAGTGCACACGGTGACAACCCATGCAGACAGTACTCACGGTGACAGTTCTCATGGTTGCAGTACCCATGGTGACAGTGCTCACAGTGATACTGCCCATGGTGGCAGTGCCCATGGTGACAGTGCCCATGGTGACACTGCCCATGATGACAGTGCCCATGGTGAAAGTTCCCACGGCGCCATTGCCTATGGTGACAGTGCTCATGGTAACAGTGCCCATGGTGACAGTGACCATGGTGAGAGTGCTCACACTGATAGTGCCCATGGTGACAGGGCTCATGGTGCCAGTCCGCATTGTGCCAGTACCCATGGCGACAGTGCTCATGGTGACACTGACCACAGTGAGAGTGCTCACTGTGATAGAGCTCACGGTAATAGTGCTCATGGTGACAGTGCAAATGGTGACAATACCCATGGTGACAGTACTCATGTT